>NC_084622.1:64890317-65117817 GCF_033978795.1 Nerophis ophidion | reverse complement strand
GGTAGGCCCACATAAGGGCAAGGAAAACTCACACCCAGTGGGATGTCGGTGACAATGATGACTATGAGAACCTTGGAGAGGAGGAAAGCAATGGATGTCGAGCGGGTCTAACATGATACTGTGAAAGTTCAATCCATAATGGATCCAACACAGTCGCGAGAGTCCAGTCCAAAGCGGATCCAACACAACAGCGAGAGTCCCGTTCACAGCGGAGCCAGCAGGAAACCATCCCAAGCGGAGGCGGATCAGCAGCGCAGAGATGTCCCCAGCCGATACACAGGCAAGCAGTACATGGCCACCGGATCGGACCGGACCCCCTCCACAAGGGAGAGTGGGACATAGAAGAAAAAAGAAAAGAAGCGGCAGATCAACTGGTCTAAAAAGGAGGTCTATTTAAAGGCTAGAGTATACAAATGAGTTTTAAGGTGAGACTTAAATGCTTCTACTGAGGTGGCATCTCAAACTGTTACCGGGAGGGCATTCCAGAGTACTGGAGCCCGAAATGAAAAAGCTCTATAGCCCGCAGACTTTTTTTGGGCTCTGGGAATCACTAATAAGCCGGAGTCCTTTGAACGCAGATTTCTTGCCGGGACATATGGTACAATACAATCGGCAAGATAGGATGGAGCTAGACCGTGTAGTATTTTATACGTAAGTAGTAAAACCTTAAAGTCACATCTTAAGTGCACAGGAAGCCAGTGCAGGTGAGCCAGTACAGGCTGAATATAACTAAATGCCTGCATTTTTTTTAGTAAGACCAACATTTTTAGAGTATTGTAGGTCTCTTTTTATTTTTAATAACATTGTTATTCTGAAGTAACCACAATTTAATAAAATGCTTCCTACCATGAATGCGACTTCTTGAACATATTTTGACACTGTGACTACCAGCGTAATTAGGTTAGCAGCTAGGTATTGTTATTGCCCAAGTACAACAAAACTTTGTTGATTGACTGATGGATTTAATTAGACAAACAAACAGTGTTTAGGGTCAAAGAACAGCTATGAGAAAAAACTCAAAAGCAAAGCATATATACGTATCACAACATACAACTCCAGACTTGCAACACAGGGGAGGGAGTGGGGGCTACGGTGGCGGGCTGCAGCTCTTCAGGCACTGCCCAGCCGTCATCACCCCTAAAGGATTCGCGTCGAGGGCGTTGGATGAATTATTCATGACTTATCGTGTTAAGCAGTGTTAGCTCAGATTTATCAGAGAGCCAGATGCAGTCATCAAAGGAGCCACATCTGGCTCGAGAGCCACAGGTTCCCTACCCCTGTTTTAAGTGGACATCGCTCTTAAAAAATGCGATTGATACCACTTGAGTGTTTTGGGTTTTTTTGACTGTGTTTCCATTGTAAGAAGTCCGTAAACCAAACAAGGCTGATTGCCGCAACATAAAACGTCGGGCAAGGCATCTTGGTTTTAAAGACCTCGTGAAAGGCTTCTCACTATAACTTTTAGTAGAAAAATAAAACAAGCGACAGATTCCTGTGATTACTTTCAACATGTAATAAAACTTGCAATACCGAGGCCATACTTTACAACAACAGAGTGCTGGATATAATATTCCAATTTCCCAAGATGTGAAATGTGCTGGGTTGGTGCCGTTTCTTTAAGGTAGACTTTTATTTTCCCCTCGCTCTAAAACCAGCAAATGTGACATCTTCACACTGCCTTTAACACTCTGCCTGTTATTACAGGTGCAAATATTCCAATTAACGACGCAGAAACGGAGGAAGCTTGTTAGGGAGATTGTACTAAAGGTCTATTATTCAAAATGGACGTTTTCAACGATGTTGTAACAGTAACACACGTCCCGAGAGATTGTTCACGGCCTCCAAATGTGAGGATCATTCGTCATCGCCCTCCGTTGTTTGCTCTACTTTTGACAGGAGAGGCATTTTCATGGAGTTAATGGCAAACCTCCTTCTTTGTGGACACGACCAACCCTTTTATCCCAGATGAGCCTGTTCCAGGAATAGACTTAGACTTAGACCAGTGGTTCTTTACCTGGTTTGAGGTACAGAACTCCAGCAGATTCTTACGCGCATTCACCGAACCCTTCTTTAGCGAGAAATAAAATATAACATTTATATGTTTTTGGTAACACTTTAGTATGGGGAACGTATTCTAAGTAACAAAGACTAAATTTCGAGTTATTTGGACACTAGGGGAACATATTCTAAGTCATAAAGACTTAATTTAGAGTTATTTGGTTAGAGTTATAATAAGGTCATGCCGAGTAAGGCATTAATAAGTATCAATCAATCAATCAATGATTATTTATATAGCCCTAAATCACTAGTGTCTCAAAGGGCTGCACAAACCACAACACAAACCACTACAACAGGGGTAGGGAACCTGTGGCTCTAGAGCCAGATGTGGCTCTTTTGATGATTACATCTGGCTCTCAGATAAATCTTAGCTGACATTGCTTAATGCGATAATTATGAATTATTTCGCTGATAATAACAAAAATAACCTGCAAAATACAAAAAATTATCATGCATTTAAATCCATCCATCCGTTTTCTACCGCACCTGTTCAAGAAGTCGCATTAATGGTAAGAAGTATTTTATGTCACGATGGGGGGGTTGCAGCTTGCTGCGGGGTCGCTCTCCCAGGAAGGCAGACGGACTACTCGGGACATGGCATTTAGGTAAAAACATGATTTCATTTTAACTAAAAAAATATACAAAAAAAAATCGCTCACAGCGGAGGCACAACTTGGGCTAAAAAACAAAGCTAACGCATAAACAGACTAAGAACATAAATCTAACAAAACTTACTTGGCATGGCATGAAGCACGAAACTATGGCAAGGCATGAAACAAGTCAGCACAGGGCGACTGACTGGCAAAGACGAGCTTAAATACTGCCTCTGATTAGTGCTCGGGAAGCAGGTGAGCGGGCATTTTGTCCACCAGAGACAGGTGGACAAAATGAGTAACCAAGGAAACCAGACAAGGGAGTGGAAAAAAAAACAGGAACTTAAAGAGTCCAAAGGACAAACAGCACATGGCCAAACAAAAACATGATCAACAGACATGACATTTTATTTATTATTGGTTAGCTTCAGAATAACAATGTTATTAAAAAGAATAAGAGACTTATCATACTCTAAACATGTTGGTCTTGCTTAATATGAAATATTTGGCTTTCACGGCTCTCTCAGCCAAAAAGGTTCCTGACCCCTGGACTACGACATCCTCGGTAGGCCCACATAAGGGCAAGGAAAACTCACACCCAGTGGGACGTCGGTGACAATGATGACTATAAGAAACCTTGGAGAGGACCGCATATGTGGGCAACCCCCCCCCCCGTGATTGATGTGCAATACATCAATCAATCAAATCTTACTTATATAGCCCTCATTCACGAATGTCTCAAAGCTAATATAGTTAATACCGGTATATTTTAGAAAGCGGCATATATCCATCCATCCATCTTCTTCCGCTTATCCCAGGTCGGGTCGCGGGGGCACCAGCCTAAGCAGGGAAACCCAGACTTCCCTCTCCCCAGCCACTTCGTCTAGCTCTTCCCGGGGGATCCCGAGGCGTTCCCAGGCCAGCCGGGAGACATAGTCTTCCCAACGTGTCCTGGGTCTTCCCCGTGGCCTCCTACCGGTTGGACGTGCCCTAAACACCTCCCTAGGGAGGCGTTCGGGTGGCATCCTGACCAGATGCCCGAACCACCTCATCTGGCTCCTCTCCATGTGGAGGAGCAGCGGCTTTACTTTGAGTTCCTCCCGGATGGCAGAGCTTCTCACCCTATCTCTAAGGGAGAGACCCAAACTCATTTGGGCCGCTTGTACCCGTGATCTTATCCTTTCGGTCATGACCCAAAGCTCATGACCATAGGTGAGGATGGGAACGTAGATCGACCGGTAAATTGAGAGCTTTGCCTTCCGGCTCAGCTCCTTCTTCACCACAACGGATCGGTACAACGTCCGCATTAGTGAAGACGCTGCATAGCGGCATATATTTGAGATAATACCACCATACCGGTATATTTTGATGTGCCTTTGTTACGGCCGTTAGCAACCGGTGTAATTATATTAGAAATTACATTACTTTTTGGGTTAAGTAACGAGTAACTATTATTCATTAGCATTGATTACTTGTCAGAACTCTGATATGAACAGTAATGCGATGTTGAGTTTAAATTAGACACTTTGTTAATAATACCGTTATATATCTTATATTGCAATGCGACCTAATTATACCGCGATATCAGTATTGATCCATATCGCCCAGCCTTAGCTTCACCAGAAGCTTCCTTTTTGCGTACCTGTCGACATAAAGAAAAGTAATACAAGGAGAATATTGTGGATTTTTTTCCACTTGCTTATAGAGCATCATTTTCAAGTGTATGCACTAATTCAAGAGGAAATCCATTCACACACTGATGGCGGGAGCTGCCATGCAAGGCGCTAACCTGGACCCATCAGGAGCAAGGGTGAAGTGTCTTGCTCATGAACACAACTTGACTAGGATGGTAGAAGGTGGGGATTGAACCAGCAACCCCTCAGATTGCTGGCACGGCCACTCCCCCAACCTCGCCACGCCGTCCCCACAATGACGGAAAGACGTAATTAAAAGTGTAAGCAAAAATGTGTCTCTTTGTTATGCCGTCTCTGAGGTTATGTAGAGCAGGGGTGTCCAAAGTGCGGCCCCGGGGACCATTTGCAGACCGCAGGTGATTTTTTTAACGGCCCTACGGCACATTTTAGAAATACGATTGAAAAATGTTTAAAACGTAAAAAGTGATATAAAGGAGCAAACAGGTGAAATGTAACAAGAAAATGTTGCAATGTTTACTTTAATAACACAAAGCTGCCATGCAGGCTGTTTCTTTCTTTGAAAAAATAATAATGAATCAAAATCAATGTCATCATGAATTATTGACCTATTCAAGGCTCCAATGACCTCACGTTAAATGTTCCTCTTTGAGATATTTTTGGGGGAAAATGTTGCATATTTTGTGTTCGCCATATAAAAAACTGAGCAGTTTTTTTAAATAAGGGCCTAAAATGAACGACCAAAAAACATAAACAACAATAAAACTTATAATTGATGGATGGATCTGAAGTTGATCTCGATATTATTGTGTTAAAAGTAAACAGTAAAAAAATGTATAATTAATTTTTGAACACTTTAATGAGTAGGACCTTTTTGGATCCCCGATCATTTTAGTGTGATTTGTTTTTAAGTGTCATTGCTCAAAAAATAATAATGTATTAAAATAAATGGTGTTATCAGTTATTGACTTTTTTAAGGCTACAGTTCTTATATAATCTGAAATATTCCATAAAAAAAAAAATATTGGGTGATAATATTGCATATTTTGTGTTTTTTTTCCATCAAAAAACAGGGTTTTCTTTGACAAAAAGAGCATACAACTTAAATCTTTAAAATCATTATATTGACAGATGGACATAATGTTGATCTGGAGATTTAAAACTTGAATAATAATAAAACTAAATTATATTGAATAATGACACATTTTTTTATATGTTTTTGACCAAAACCCTTTGGGGTCCCCGGGACATACTTGCCAACCTTGAGAACTCCGATTTCGGGAAGTGGGGGGTGGGCGTGGTTGGGGGCGTGGTTCGGGCCGGGGGCGTGGTTAAGAGGGGTGGCGTATAATTCACCAACTCGAGTATTTCATATATATTTCATATATATATGAAATACTTGACTTTCCGTGAATTCTAGCTAGCTATATATATATATATATATATATATATATATATATAAAAGAATTAGTTGAATTTCCGACGGCACCTATCAAATACACAGTAATAAAAACACGGTTGTTCTACTAACTCTACTGTGTTTGCTGGTTACTAAAAAAACAACAACACTTACTTTTCACTATTTGAGTAACCTTTGTTCTACCATTTGTGTATTGGCGAGCCATCTCCGAATCTGGGAACATCCTTCACAGATTTGTTGTAGACATCTGCAAATGAGAACGGGATGTTGCTTCCAGCTATCAGCATAGCCATCTTTGTCTCAGCATAGGATACACCATCGGGTCTCCATTTTGTGAGGTGGACCATAATACTGGGTTGTGATCGATGCTTTGTGCTTCGGCCGCCGTGTTCAATGGAGAAGTCTGTTCTACAAAATTTATAGGCAACATAGTCCTTCCCCTTCGAACTCTCCTGGATAAACTGAAATTCTTGTTTCCATTCGTTCTGGAACTTGCAAGCGTAATTCTTCATTTTGCTCGTCGTGGGTGTAATATATTGGGTTGGAGTCAATAACCAGGCGACGTGATGAAGTTACGTCTCTTTACTGTGGGCTTCAGAACAGACTCCGTAATGCATGTTCCTTGACTGCACTTAAATGTAGAATATATTTACATTCTATTCTATGGACAGTAGATGGCAGTATTGTCCTGTTTAAGAGGGTCACAACATTGAGTCAGGTCTGAATGGAGCTGGAAGGGGCGTGGCCTCCAGCCCCGCCTGAATTTCGGGAGAAAATTTGTCCCGGGAGGTTTTCGGGAGAGGCACTGAATTCCGGGAGTCTCCAGGTTGGCAAGTATGCCCCGGGATCAAAATGGCCCCCTCTTGCTTTGATTTTTAAGTCTGCGGCTCGAAGTGGAAAACGTTTGGACACCTCTAATGTAGAGTAAAAACTGCAACTACTCGCAAAAGCGGTAACGATTCAATTTGATTCATTAAAACCCGGTGATACATGTTAAATTGGGCTTTGGTCCACGAATCCATTACGGAATGTGTTGGGGAGGAGAAACAATCTGTTGAAACATAATAAGACGTTCATTAAATCAACCATTGTAAGAGTAAATGACTTGTGAGTCTGTGTTATCTGTGGTAGTTGGGATTAATCTGGTCTGCCTCCGTAATGGAGAGGGATGTTTTACTGGCTTCTCGGATTACCTGCATCAGCAGTTTCTGTGAGAGGATGATGTTTCTTTGCTGGGTTAGAGTCGGGACATTCTGCGGATGTAACGGGTTTCAGCATACAAGGGGAGGCGATATATCACATTTTTACAGTGAATGTTGTTATAACTAGTGTTGTGGGGCGATAATTCAGGATTGTACTGCATATTATAAAACAAATATGAGTCTTTGTCTTTTGGGAAATGTTGTCTCTCCAGACTGGAGTAGAGGCGTTGAGAATTGGAAGGTAAAAAGTTTGATCTGATTTGATGGTGGTAGCAGGGGGGGGGGGTGTATATTGTAGCTTCCCGGAAGATTTAGTGCTGCAAGGGTTTCAGGATATTTGTTCTGTTGTGTTTATGTTGTGTTACGGGGAGGATGTTCTGCCGAAATGTATTTGTCATTCTTGTTTGGTGTGCGTTCACAGTGTGGCGCATATTTGTAACAGTGTTAAAGTTGTTTATAAGGCCACTCTCAGTGTGACCTGTATGGCTGTTGACCAAGTGTGCCTTGCATTCACTTATCTGTGTAAAAGCTGCCTATATATTACGGAATTTTTTTTATGACAAAAATGAACCTTGCCTTGAAAAAAAGCTTGAAAAACACTGTGTTAGAGTGTCCGCCCTGAGATCGATAGGTTGTGAGTTCATAACAAAGACTCTAAAAATGGGACCCATTACTTCCCTGCTTGGCACTCAGCATCAAGGGTTGGAATTGGGGGTTAAATCACTAAAAATGGTTCCCGGGCGCGGCCACCGCTGCTGCTCACTGCTCCCCTCACCTCCCTGGGTGTGATCAAGGGTGATGTGTCAATTGCAGAAAATAATTTTGCCACACCTAGTGTGTGTGTGACAATCATTGGCAAGAATTCTAGAAAATACGGTTATAACAAGTCATTCTTTTCAATATTCGCCCGAAAAAGGGTGGAGTGCCATCTCCGGGTTGGGGAGGAGACCCTGCCCCAAGTGGAGGAGTTCAAGTACCTAGGAGTCTTGTTCACGAGTGAGGGAAGAGTGGATCGTGAGATCGACAGGCGGATCGGTGCGGCGTCTTCAGTAATGCGGACGTTGTATCGATCCGTTGTGGTGAAGAAGGAGCTGAGCCGGAAGGCAAAGCTCTCAATTTACCGGTCGATCTACGTTCCCATCCTCACCTATGGTCATGAGCTTTGGGTCATGACCGAAAGGATAAGATCCCGGGTACAAGCGGCCCAAATGGGTTTGGGTCTCTCCCTTAGAGATAGGGTGAGAAGCTCTGCCATCCGGGAGGAACTCAAAGTAATCGAGAGAGGAGCCAGATGAGGTGGTTCGGGCATCTGGTCAGGATGCCACCCGAACGCCTCCCTAGGGAGGTTGTTAGGGCACGTTGGGAAGACTATGTCTCCCGGCTGACCTGGGAACGCCTCGGGATCCCCCGGGAAGAGCTAGACGAAGTGGCTGGGGAGAGGGAAGTCTGGGTTTCCCTGCTTAGGCTGCTGCCCCCGCGACCCAACCTCGGATAAGCGGAGGATGATGGATGGATGGATGGATTCTTTTCAATAAAATAATGACTTGTAATATGTATTTTTTCGTAATCCACGTTGAAGATCCAGATCCCTTTAGAAATCCATCTGGTGAGAACGTAGCTGGATTATTAATTATTGACACGCGCTTGCAATCCGGGTCGCGTGTGGAGGTAGCAAATGTTCTAACCTAGATGCAACTGTTTTCCAGACGCTGCCAACCACCACGTATGAGCTAGAAATTGTGGCCAAGGACATGGCGGGAAGTGAAGTGGGCCTGACAGGGACCGCCACTGCCACCATTACCATCACAGACAAGAACGACCATGCTCCTGAGTTCACACACCCCCTGGTGAGATATCCTTTTGTTTACTTCTTCTCCACTTCTTCTGCAGGGTTTTTTTTCCCTCGTAACCTCCTTTCGTTCAGGCGGCTGCAGAGACAACCTGTAAAAAATGTTCGGCTTGCCATGCAAGGAGGTTTGATTTTGAGCTAAGCTCGATTGGGCGAATCAAAGACGTCCCGGTAAACAATACTGAAAGACGTTTATAATGTTTGTGGTCATCATGTGAAAAAACTACAACTTTAAGAATACTATTCCTCTGAGACGTTATTTTATGGTGTAAAAGCAGGGGTTGTCAAACTAATTTGAGCTCAGGGGCCACAGGGAGGAACATCTGGTAAAACTGTGGCATGATAACTTCAAACAAAAAATCCAAGCATAATCTGAAAATGTACAAGTCATAATGTTGTTGATTTTTGTTGTTAAAGGGGAACATTATCACAATTTCAAAAGGGTTAAAACTAATACAAATCAGTTCCCAGTGGCTTATTTTATTTTTCGAAGTTTTTTTCAAAATTTTACCCATCACGCAATATCCCGAAAACCGGCTTCAAAGTGCCTGATTTTAACCATCGTTATATACACCCTGGCCGCAGAAGAAATTTTATTTAAAAAAATAAAAATAAATAAATAATTTTTAATTTTATTTTATTATTTTATTAAATCAACATAAAAAACACAATATACACTTACAAATAGTGCACCAACCACAAAAAAACTCCCTTTTTCATGACAAAAACGTCCCTTTTTCATGACAAAGAAGAAAAGAAAAAGAAAAAAAAGGACACCTTTTACAGCTTCAACTCTTTTGGGAGGGCTGTCCACAAGGTTGCAGAGTGTATTAAAAGGAATTTTCGACCATTCTTCCAAAAGCGCGCTGGTGAGGTCACAGGGGGGGCCTGGCTCTCAGTCTCCTTTCTAATTCATGCCAAAGGTGTTCTATCGGGTTCAGGTCAAGACTCTGTGCAGGCCAGTCAAGTTCATCCACACCATACTCTGGCATCCATGTCTTTATGGACCTTGCTTTGTGAACTGGTGCACAGTCATGTTGGAAGAGGAAGGGCCCTCATGTCAACTCAGTTCTCGGGGGCCGGGTAAAACATGTTTGCGGCCCATGGGCCGTACGTTTTACGCCCCTGGTGTAAAGTCGCCTTTTGCATGTATCGGGGCGGTATAGCTCGGTTGGTAGAGCGGCTGTGCCAGCAACTTGAGAGTTCCGCTTGGATAACTTAGATCAGGGGTGTCAAACTCAAATACAGAGCGGGCCAAAATTTAAAACTGAACAAAACCGCGGGCCGAGATTGAACAAATTAACCTTTTAATAGGGACCCGAACATGTTTTGACCAAGTAAGGCTTATATAACTTTATAGTGACATGCAAAATCCAGTTTCAAATAATAATAATTAAAAAATATCAATGGCATATCAAATCAAATAAAAACACAAATTTAATACCTTTTTTCGGTGGCGGGTTTGAGTTGGAGGCGGGGTTTGGTGGTAGCGGGGGTGTATATTGTAGCGTCCTGTAAAAGTTAGTGATGCAAGGGGTTCTGGATATTTGTCCGGTTGTGTTTGTGTTGTGTTACGGTGCGGATGTTCTCCCGAAATGTGTTTGTCATTCTTGTTTGCTGTGGGTTCACAGTGTGGCGCATATTTGTAACAGTGTTAAAGTTGTTTATACGGCCACCCTCAGTGTGACCTGTATGGCTGTTGACCAAGTATGCCTTGCATACACTTGTGTGTGTGTATGAGCCGCATATATTATGTGAGTGGGCCGGCACACTGTTTTTATGGAAGAAAAGCGGACGTGGCGACATGTAGAGAACGCCAAAGGCAGTGCTTTTACGGCCCGCCCCCAATATTATTGTCCGGGTGGCAATTGGGAGAAATTCGGGAGGGGCACTGAACTTCGGGAGTCTCCCGGGAAAATCGGGAGGGTTTACGAGTATGAGTATTAGCGGTGAATGTGGTGTTACAGCGGCGGGCCAGCTCTAATGCTAATCAGATATTGCCTCAAGGGCCAAATGAAATGACACGGCGGGCCAGAGTTTGACACCCATGACTTAGATATTGTGTTTCACTATGTAAAGCGCTTTGAGTCACTCGAGAAAATGGCTGTATAAATATAATTCACTTCACTATTGCAGTCCCTCAAAACACCTTCCTACACAAGCAAATGCTTGTTTACACCCACTCTATTGCTTTGACCTTCACCTTCTTGGGATGGGAAAAAAAAGTGTTTCTGCTAAGTATAAACTCAAGGTAATCCCTACAAGAATTAGAGTCTGCAGATAATGTATTTGACAAATAACAAGACATCTTAATAATTGTCTGATATGGGTGCACGGGCCAGATAAGGGAATGGTGAGCAAGAGTAGGCGTAGACGTGGTTCGTTTTAGTCAGCCGTGCCTCAAGGCATTTGCAAAACAGACTAAACCTGCCTGACGGACATCATCTGGAAAAAATGTTGGAGAAAATTTGGAGAAAAAGCTCGAAATCAATGCCCATTTTTGCACCTCGTGACTGATGTGTCAATAGCCGCCGCCCCTGGCTGCGCCCCGAGGTGCGGTTGTTGAATCGATGTTGCGCGGTTGTTAATGGAAACGTCCACAGATGCGATCCGTTTGGAAGACACATCGCACTTTGCCACAAGCCCAGCCTCCCTGGAAGCTCTCCCGTGATGTATTTGGACGTCGGGCTCGCTTGCGAGGATCACAGCTCACGTGTGAAATGTTGCGGCTCAGAGGGCTGGGCTGGGGCCGTCCAGAGTGCACCGTGTCCCGCGTCCCTGCTTAATGTTCTCATTTCTCAGCGGGAGGAGATTCGGTTAACGGAAGAGAAAATGGACCTCTTAAAAAGCAAGTGTTTGATGGCGCTATATTTTCCCAATTTAAATGCTTTCACAATTCCCAACGGCTGCCAAACCGGCCATCAATTATTGATGACTCCCCGGCTGTCCGGCAGCATACGTTTATTTGCATCTGCATGTGTTGATGACACACTCTAGCTTTAAATGTTTGAATTATTCAAACACGCACTCAGTTTCAGTTCAGTTCATTTTATTTCGGACACGCAAAACAGATTACGTACGTGTACAAACTAAGGTTGGAAGTTTTCATTTTAACATGTCTGAAAATCAGAGTCTTAAATAATTTAATAATCCCTGAGGGGAAATTACGATTTTCAGCACAATCCCACTCAAGATTAGACAAACGTTACAAGGAGACAGAAAAAGATCGCTGACGGGTCTCCCAACTTCCAGCACCCCTTACAAAAAAGGTGAGAAACATGTAAACACGGAGAGGGCCAAAGAATAAAAAACCTCATTGCCATAGCACACATAAACATCAAAAAAGGGGCGGCATGGCGCAGTGGGTAGAGCGGCCGTGCCAGAAACTTGAGGGTTGCAAGTTTGCTCCCCGCCTATTGACATCCAAATCGCTGCCGTTGTGTCCTTGGGCAGGACACTTCACCTTGGTGAATGAATGATGAATGAATGATTGGTGGTGGTCACGCTTCCGTCAGTCTACCCCAGGGCAGCTGTGGCTACAGATGTAGCTTACCACCACCAGGTGTGAATGAATGATGGGTTCCATCTTCTCTGTGAGCGCTTTGAGTATCTAACAATAGAAAAGCGCGATATAAATCTAATCCATTATTATTATAAAAACACAAAGGACATCAAATACATTAAAATAGCCGAGCTGATGCAACCAGCTGCCACTCCAGCAGTGGCCCTCTACACACAGCCACAAAACTAAAACAACAACTAAAACAAATACACTACCCATCATCTGCTGGGTTAGGGGGAGCAACCAACAAAGCAAACATCGACCGCCCTCTAACTCTCGGCCAGCGTCCAGTCTTCACGTATATGTCCGAGGAAACCGAGGTGTCCGATACCGGCTCATTCAGCCAAGACACTGTGTGAACCTTGTCTGCTGAGGGGGCAAAGGAAAAAAAATGCATTTGCAGAGCACACATACATGTGTGTAAGAGGGAAACATCAAAGGACATCAAAGACATTAAAAGATCAGAGCTGATGCAACCAGCTGCCACTCCAGCAGTGCCCCCTCTACACACAGCTACAAAATTAAAACAACAACAAAAACAGCTAAAACATATACACTGCCCATCATCTGCTGCGGTAGGGGGAGCATGGGCAGAGACAGGAGCAGACCCAACAAAGCAACCAAGACACTGTGAACCTTGTCCGCTAAGGGGGCAGAGGGAAAAAAACTCATAGCCAAAGCACCTCTAAATGTGTGTCAGAGGGAAAATTCGAAGAACACAAAGGACATCAACGACATTAAAATAGCCGAGCTGATGCAACCAGCTGCCACTCCAGGAGTGGCCTTCTACACACAGCCACAAAATTAAAACAACAACAAAAAAAACTAAAACATATACACTATGGTGGCCTCTGCCGTGTTCCCCGCCATTGTCTGCTGGGGAGGGGGGAGCATGGCCAGAGACAGGAGCAGACCCAACAAAGCAACCAAGAGAGCCGACTCAACCCTCGGCCGCCCACTAACTCTCGGCCAGTGTCCAGTCTTCACGGATGAGCGAAGATATGTCCGAGGAGACGGAAGTGTCCGATACCGGCTAATTCAGCCAAGACACTGTGAACCTCGTCCGCTGAGGGGGTGAAGGAAAGAAAAAAAACTCAGAGCCATAGCACACCTTAACATGTGAGTAAGAGGGAAACATCAAAGAACATAAAGGCCATCAAAGACATTAAAAGATCAGAGCTGATGCAACCAGGTGCCACTCCAGCAGTGCCTCTTCTGCACACAGCCACAAAATTAAAACAACAACAAAAACAGCTAAAACATATACACTACCCATCATCCGCTGGGGTGAGGGGAGTAGGCCAGACACAGGAGCAGACCCAACAAAGCAACCAAAAGAACCGATTCCATCCCTCGACCGCCCTCTAACTCTCGGCCAGCATCCAGTCTTCACGGATATGTCCAAGGAGATGTCCGATACCTGCTCATTCAGCCAAGACACTGTGAACCTTGTCCACTCCGCAGCCCTGTCTCTCCATCCGCATCCCCTCCAGTCTCTCCAGACGGACTCTGGTATGGCAGAGACCCAGCAGCTGGTGTCCATGGCCAAAAGGCTCCCCAGAGTCAGATCCAGAAGTTCACACAAAATACTGCAGTAGTCACGGAAGTGCCAACCCTTGTCACACAGTCCCAAAGGGTCCCGAACCAAAAGACACAAAGAACCCCACATGAAAACAAGAGGGAAACACCAGGAAGACAAAAGGATGACACAAGAGCACAGAGCTCCTGAAGAAAAGTATCTCTGGTATCCACTTCCAAAATCCCTTTCTTTCAAAATACTTCAGCCAAGAACATTTGTTTTAGAGGACGTGGCACTGAATCATTTCTCGAATTGTGTTGTGATTTGTAGTTTCAAGAACATCCCGCAATAAATAGTTGTTTTTAGATTTCTGAGGAAAGCTAGCCTATATGAGAAGGAAGTCATGATAAAGGATTGATAGTGTCCAGATGATAAATATTTCACTTAAAGGTTATCTTTATGCAAACGTCAGTAGAAGAGGATGAAAAATACAATTTTAGCTACTAGGGTTGTACGGTATACCACTGTTAGTATGGACGAAATACAGATGAATCATATTCAGTACTATACCACCTCTAAAAAGTACCAGTCCACCCAGACTTTGATTAACACCTATATATGATCCTGTAATGACTTGGTATCGGACCGATACCCACATTTGTGGTATCATCCAAAACTAATGTAAGGTATGAAACAATAGAAGAATAAGTGATTATTACATTTGAACAGAAGTGTAGATGGAACATGTTAAACAAGAAAGTAAGCAGATATTAACAGGTAATGAACAAGTGGAATTTCATTTTCTACCACTTGTCCTTAATAATGTTGACAAAATAATAGAATGATAAATAAAACAGTGGACATACAAGACAACTTGTATTTTATTAGTAAGTAAGCAAACAAATGCTCCTAATTTAGCTGCTGACCATTCATCCATCCATCCATTTTCTACCGCTTATTCCCTTTCGGGGTCGCGGGGGGCGCTGGCGCCTATATCAGCTACAATCGGGCGGAAGGCTGGGTACACCCTGGACAAGTCGCCACCTCATCACAGGGCCAACACAGACAGACAGACAACATTCACACTCACATTCACACACTAGGGCCAATTTAGTGTTGCCAATCAACCTATCCCCAGGTGCATGTCTTTGGAAGTGGGAGGAAGCCGGAGTACCCGGAGGGAACCCACGCATTCACGGGGAGAACATGCAAACTCCACACAGAAAGATCCCGAGCCTGGATTTGAACCCAGGACTGCAGGAACTTCGTATTGTGAGGCAGACGCACTAACCCTTAGCTGCTGACATATGCTTATATATATATATATATATATATATATATATATATATATATATATATATATATATATGTATGTATGTATATATGTATGTATATATGTATGTATATGTATGTATATATGTATGTATATGTATGTATATATGTATGTATATGTATATATATATGTATGTATATGTATATATATATGTATGTATATGTATATATATGTATGTATATGTATATATATATGTATGTATATGTATATATATGTGTATGTATATGTATATGTATGTATATGTATATATATATATATATGTATGTATATGTATATATATATGTATGTATATGTATATATATATGTATGTATATGTATATGTATGTATATGTATATGTATGTATATGTATATATATATGTGTTTGTATATGTATATATATGTATATGTATATATATATATATATATATATTTTGAAGTGTTTTTTCCAGAGGATTATTTGTGATTCGTACGTTTTCACAATGTGCTTGTTCTATTTTTGGCCAAAGTAAAACAAAGTAAACAACCCGGAGTTGTCTTTATTTTGAAGTTATCATGCCATGATTTTACCATTTCGTACCCACTTGGGAACGGATTTTCCTCCATGCGGCCCCTGAGCTAAAAGGAGTTGGACACCCCTGTATAAAGTTCCTTAGTTCAAATAAAACACCCCTAATTTTGGTGTTTTTTTTCTTGTTTTTAAACTGACATTTTGCAGTGAATCTGTTGTCATAATCTTCCTTCCCTCCACGATAATATCCCGATCCTGCTCTCATTCCCTTCCTCCGCACTCGTTTAATTTGCACAAATCAGCGCTGGGCTGATTCCATGCCATGTTGCCATGTTTTGCCGGCGTCTCTTCATAACCAGACGGTGATGGACCCTATCACTTCCTGTCACTCAACCTTTATGACGAGCAGGCTGAATTTTCCGTCAGTTTTTCTCATACCTTTGCCTGAAACGGCCCAAAATGTTCTCCTCTGTGATGACCTATGCTTTGCCTGCAATCCGACTGTCCCATGGACTCAGATGTTAGTGGTGATGGATGCAGGGTCCTGTCAGTGGAGGCCTGTCTTGGGGAATGGCTAACGGGTTTTGCGGATTAGAGTGGGGAGTGCATGATTGCTTCAGTAGTTGTGATACACACATCGCTGTCTCTGGGTGATGTTGAGGAACAGTTGACCAGAAATCCTTCTCCCACCCTCAAAAAAAAGGCAATAGAAAAGGATTTGTGGGCTTTATGCCATGTAAGCAGAGTCTTATAAAGGCTGGCATGTGTGTGTCAGTGTGTGTGTGTGTGTGTGTGTGTGTGTGTGTGTGTGTGTGTGTGTGTGTGTGTGTGTGTGTGTGTGTGTGTGTGTGTGTGTTCTTGTACAATCCCTGTTTCCACATGAGTGGGGAAATTGTGTTAGATGTAAATATAAACAGAATACAATGATTTGCAAATCCTTTTCAAGCCATATTCAGTTGAATATGCTACAAAGACAACATATTTGATGTTCAAACTCATAAACATTTTTTTTTATTTTTGTTTTGCCAATAATCAAGCAACACGTGACAAAGAAGTTGGGAAAGGTGGCAATAAATACTGATAAAGTTGAGGAATGCTCATCAAACACTTATATGGAACATCCCACAGGTGTGCGGGCTAATTGGGAACAGGTGGGTGCCATGATTGGGTATAAAAGCAGCTTCCATGAAATGCTAAGTAATTCACAAACAAGGATAAGGCGACGCTCACCAATTTGTAAGCAAATTGTCGAACAGTTTTAGAACAACATTTCTCAACGAGCTATTGCAAGGAATTTAGGGATTTTACCATCTACGGTCTTTAAAATAGTGAAAATATTCAGAGAATCTGGAGAAATCACTGCACGTAAGCAATGATATTATGGACTTTTGATCCCTCAGGCGGTACTGCATCAAAAACCGACATCAGTGTGTAAAGGAGATCACCACATGGGCTCAGGAACACTTCATAAAACCACTGTCAGTAACTACAGTTGGTCGCTACATCTGTAAGTGCAAGTTAAAACTCTACTATGCAAAGCAAAACCCATTTATCAACAAGACCCTGAAATGCCGCCAGCTTCGCTGGGCCCGAGCTCATCTAAGATGGACTGACGCAAAGTGGAAAAGTGTTCTGTGGTCTGACCAGTCCACATTTCAAATTGTATTTGGAAACTGTGGACGTGGTGTCCTCCGAAACAAAGAGGAAAATAACCATTCGGATTGTTATAGGCGCACACTTCAAAAGCCAGCATGTGTGATGGTATGGGGGTGTATTAGTGCCCAAGGCATGGGTAACTTACACATGTGTGATGGTATGGGGGTGTATTAGTGCCCAAGGCATGGGTAACTTACACATCTGTGAAGGCACCATTAATGCTGAAAGGTACATACAGGTTTGGAGCAACATATGTTGTCATCCAAGCAACGTTATCATGGACGCCCCTGCTTATTTCAGCAAGACAAGTGTTACAACAGCGTGGCTTCGTAAAAAAGGAGTGTGGGTACTTTCCAGCTGATTTCACGACTTCCGGTACTGACATAAGACAACCCACATCTCATATGTGACCATAGGTTATAAGACGATAGTGGTCATTAACAGTTAGCTTCTACAGCTTGCCCAAAGTGCGGCACTGGGGCCATCCGTGGTCCATGACTTGTTTGTCATCGGCCTTAAGCACATAAAAAAAAATCAAAATATAAAGATTTCATTTGCACCCCTGGTGGTGAAATCTATCAAAATGAAGGTGGTCCCAAAAAGCAGGGGATTTTCAGATTGACCTTGTGTCGGTTTTAAAAGTGTGTTCAAATTCTGTTGACTGAGCTGCCCGTTTTTCACTGTAAAATCTATGGCTGTTGTTTTTAACGGTGTATTGCTGTAAATGTAAAAATTATACATTTGTTTTACGGGGAAAAAACTGGCATCTAAGTTGCCAGAATAAAAAAAGAACTTGTTCTGTTTTTCCGTCCGCAATATAATGTTATAAAAACCAATGTACATTTAACACAAAAATTCTGGCAATTAAGCTGCCGGCTTTTTCCGTAAAATAAAACAACAAAAACAAGTGGTACTATTTTTCCATTTAACGTAAAATGTTGTAAAAAAAAAACAAAAACAAAAAAAAAACATTATATTTTACAGTAAAATGTTGTAAATTTAAAGTTTTTACTGTAAAATCGACAGTCTACTTAAAACAATTGATACAATTAATAAGGAAAACCAGAGACTATGTCATACATTATTCGCTGTTACAAGCGGCCCTCTGATGGCAGCCATAACTGCGATGTGGCCCTCAATGAAAACCAGTTTGACATCCCTGCCCAAAGCCATCAATAATCAGATCGACCTCCTAGCCGTGTTTGTTGAGCCACATCTCAACAAAAGCCATAACACAGCAGTTTTTAAAATATTTCTGGAAGCGAAAAAGCCCCTTCAGCTCGTCCCCTTCATTTCTCAGGGTTCGAACATTTCCCATAATCATCGTGGACGGAGGCATCCGATCATGCTGCTGCTTTCTCAGGCGTAGTCGAGGCCTCCTCATTAGTCCCGCTTCCTTTTCCTGTTCTTTTTAGCATTATTTGTGTCATTAAAGTCTCTGTGAATGAAGTCCGGAAGCTGTAGTCTTACTCGACCGAACCAAAGTTGCAGAGTTGAGCTACAGCAATGCGTCTCTGGAGTATTGAGTCCTCACGGTTCTCACCTGCTGCACTGCATTGCAGAAAAACAGCGAGTATGAGTATTATGACCATGCACTTAAAAGTATTGCTTCATCTGATGGTCTTCCTGCCGTGGCATTTGGCCTGTGTGCCCTCAAACACTTGACGAAACCCAAGGTCAAGTGGCCTTGCCCCTGACTATATGAAATTCCAGGCCTGGTCGAGGGTTGCAATTGGCCCCCAGGCCTCTCTGTAGACACCAATACTTTAACTTTATTGTTTAGTCTTTATTTGAAGGGACAGAAAACATTTAGCTCAAAGACAGATATGTTCTGTACCAGATTATAGCTACATAGCTAATTTCCATCTGCAGTCCCTGACTACCTAAATTAAAGGGATACAAAAATCATGCAATAAAATTATGACAATAAAATCATACCATAGCATGTAATCAAATTAAGAAAAGTCATAAAATGCCCTTTCATGGACACATACTTAATATACAATACAACCACACTTCATTTACATCATCACACAGAGACAATACATTTTCTTCTTCACATCTGTCATTATTTGTGAAAACAACCATGATTTTAACAGACACACCTCACAATGTCATGGATAAATATAATACACATTAAGTTGATCTGTCAAACATAGTGCCCACTAGAGATGTGCGGATAGGCAATTATATCATCCGCAACCGCATCACTAAAGTCTTCATCCACCCGCCATCCACCCGAACCAACATTTTATCAAAACCGCAACCGCCCGCCACCCGTCCGTTGTTATTTATCAGGGGTTGACAATCTTTGTCACTCTAAAAGCTATTTTGACTCATTTCACAGAGTACAGAAGACAATGGGAGCCGCAAATATTCTTGCGAACATCTGCTGGTGCTCATCCTGTTAACGAGAATAAGGGCGTGCTATACAGCCGTTGTGAGGTAAAAGAACCTCCAGTGACCCTCAAGTGATGTTTTTTCCCCTGCAACTGTAAACGGGACAGTAGTGTTACTCACCGTAAAACATCAGCTCTCAAATCACTTATTTAGAATATTCATGTTTCGTATTTCTGTTTCATTCTGACTCGGACATGTTTTGACGGCTGTCATGTCAAATCTGCTTTGCTGAATGTCACATTCAATGAAAGGCTTTTTATCTAATACAACACAGAGGGCGTCAGTCTCTCTCAATGGCCGCCAATCAAGTCTAAATCATGAAAAAAACCGTATTGGTGTTTGCTGGACATACTTTCCTGCCTCCCCTGGCGATGTTGGCGCTCCATCCAGGTGGGATTTCTTTTCGCCTCTTGAAAACAATCACTTGACTGCATCAAGTTTTGAAAGTTGAGACATGTTGGATACAAACATTGTTTTAAAAGCCTCTAACGGCAACATAATAACATTTATTTTGTTTATTAACTTGTCATAGCTTGCAGTGGCCAATGATGTCTCTGCTGCCATGAAGACAATGCTGCCTCCCTTTTTAAAATGGTTTTAATTGATTTGTTATTTTCTTAATTACTTTTTACTCCATTTAACGGCACCAGCATCTTATACATGACATGCACACTGGATTTTACTGGTGCACTACAGACACTGAAATCGAAGTAAGATTAAATATCTCAAATAAGGATGATATTTGCTTATTTTTTGTCTGATAAGATCATTCTTCTTACTAAGCAGATTTTATGTTAGTGTTGTATTTGTTTTAAGTGTTTTGGTGCTAAATGTAAATGTAATGTAAATTATATTTATATAGCGCTTTTCTCAAGTGACTCAAAGCGCTTTTACATAGTGACACCCAATATCTAAGTTCCATTTAAACCAGTGTGGGTGGCACTGGGAGCAGTTGAGTAAAGTGTCTTGCCCAAGGACACAACGGCAGTAACTAGGATGGCACAAGCGGGAATTGAACCTGCAACTCTCAAGTTGCCGGCACGGCCACTCTACCAACCGAGATCTCAGGAAGATATTACAGCTTGATGCTGAGATTTGATGATCTATATCATGGGTGTCAAACTGTGGCCCGCGGGCCAAATCTGGCCTACCGTGTAATTTAATTTGGCCCTTGAGACAATATCAACTTAGCATTAGAGCTGGCCCGCCGGTGTTATACAGCGTCGGTGCCGCTGTAACACCGCATTCACCGCTAATACTCATACTTGCCAACCCTCCTAATTTTCCCGGTAGACTCCCGAAGTTCAGTGCCCCTCCCGAAAATCTCCCGGGGCAACCATTCTCCCGAATTTCTACTGATTTCCACCTGGACAACTATATTGGGGGAGTGCATTTAAGGCACTGCCTTTAGCGTTCTCTACAACCTGTCCGCTTTTCCTCCACACTAACAGCGTGTCACATAATATTTGTGGCTTTTACACACACACACACACACACACACACACAAGTGAATGCAAGCATACTTGGTCAACACCCATACAGGTCACACTGAGGGTGGCCATATAAACAACTTTAGCACTGTTACAAATATGCGCCAGACTGTGAACCCACACCAAACAAGAATGACAAACACATTTCGGGTGAACATCCGCACCCTAACACAACAGAACAAATACCCAGAACCCCTTGCAGCACTAACTCTTCCGGGAAACTTCCAGCAAACTGATCAATAATTAACGTTTTATTTCATGCATTTTCTCTTGCTACTTCAAGGCTTGAATGTTTGGTTCATTCATTATTGTTATTTTATTTTCAAATTCATTATTAGCCTGTGGAAAAAAAATGATATTTACCTCAGAAGATTGCAAATGGAAAAAAAGGCATAACATTTTTATTTAAATTTTATTTGATATGCCACTGATATTTTTTTAATTATTATTATCATTATTATTTGAAACTGGAGTTTGCATGTCACTAAAGTTATATAAGCCTTGCTTGTTCAATATTTAATGCAAAACTTGTTTGGGTCCCTATTAAAAGGTTAATTTGTTCAACTTTGGCCCGCGACTTTGTTCAGTTTTACATTTTGGCCCACTCTGTATTTGACTTTGACACCCCTGATCTATATTGAGTAAAACATGCTTGAAACCAGAATATTAACTGTTGCAAAGCTGTGTAATCAACACTCACAAGTATAAAACTACTTTTTTAAAGTAATATTTTCTTATTTCAAGCATGAAAAAAAAATCTTGATGCCGAGCGCATCTTATTAAGTCAAGATGATGACACTAGCATTTACTTCATTTAAGAATATTTTTCAACATACTGAGAAAAAAGGTCTTTTTTTTTTTCTACCAAGAAAAGTACACTTGTTATTAGTGAAAATTTACTTATTTTAAGGCATTTCTGGGTTCATTGAGGTTAGCTAATTTGAATTGTTTTGGAAAGTTTTGACAAGTTAAATTGTCTTGTTCTACTGGCAGATAATTTTGCTTACTTCAAATAAAATAACCCTCATTTTTGTATTTATTTTTTTCTTGTTTTTGAACACTGACTTTTTGCAGTGTGGTATGTACCTCCTATGTATTTAATATATTTTTTTTGATTGCTTTGAAGCAGCAACTCAGACTTCATATTTTCAAAAGAGGAAACACAAACTACATTCAAGTATAATAAACCAGTGTGTCTTCTGCTGTGACTATGGGGGTCACTTCCATGCTGGCAAAGAACAACACAGACTTTCAAGGACTGCCCACTGGTTTCTTTTTGAAATTTTGTGATAAAGCTGAATGAAATAAATAATTTGGTGTTTTCATACTGGGCTAAATAATCTAATAGTTGGGAATAGATGGTATCTGTTTAGTTAGCATAGCTAAAACAATAGAGACTGGACTGCTTGAAAGACATCCATGTTAACGATTTTGCAAAACGGTTGGGAAGGTGCGTCAATTCAATGACAAATCGCTAACATGTTTGCAACACGTATATTTTGGTCTGCTGAGGTCGTAGTGCTGATGAAAACTGAGTGGATTCCACATTCAGGAAGTCAAAGCATTCAACAGAAAAACTGTAATTGCTCGGTATCGTTTAAAAGTTAAAAATGTTTTTATTAAATGACTAGTGGGCTTCACGGTGGCAGAGGGGTTAGTGCGTCTGCCTCACAATACGAAGGTCCTGCAGTCCTGGGTTCAAATCCAGGCTCGGGATCTTTCTGTGTGGAGTTTGCATGTTCTCCCCGTGAATGCGTGGGTTCCCTCCGGGTACTCCGGCTTCCTCCCACTTCCAAAGACATGCACCTGGGGATAAATTGATTGGCAACACTAAATTGGCCCTAGTGTGTGAATGTGAGTGTGAATGTTGTCTGTCTATCTGTGTTGGCCCTGTGATGAGGTGGCGACTTGTCCAGGGTGTACTCCGCCTTCCGCCCAATTGTAGCTGAGATAGGCGCCAGCGCCCCCCGCAACCCCGAAAGGGAATAAGCGGTAGAAAATGGATGGATGGATGGATAAATGACTAGTACTACATGATCTTCCACTTTTTATGACATTTCAGTTATTGATGGGTAACTTTGATTAAATCAATTCAAGCCGTGCTTGTCCCAATACTACAACTCTAACGAGGAACTTGCCTTTAAAATAGAAAAAAAGTGTTATGATAAAAAATACCTTTTGAAAATCAGTGCAATAGAATGTATTACAAACAACTGCAGTTGTTTTATCTAATAATATAATAATATTGTACAGCATTTACTTTGGTATGACGGGTTCTTCTTTAGGCTTCTTCTTTGTCCGCTTAATATAGGTCACTTTGTTTTCATTTAAATCTGATTGCTTGTTCCTCTCGTGACATCTGGCAACCTAAGCAATGTTGTGTAACAATAGGAATTACCATATTTTTTGGACTATAAGGCGCACCTAAAATAATGTATTTTTCCTCCAAACACGACAATTCGCCTTATAACCCGGTGGGCCTAATGTAAAGAATACGTTTGTTTGAGCTTACCCATCTCGAAGCTATTTTATTTTTGTACAATGTGTGATGATAAGTGTGACTAGAAGATGGCAGTCAAACATAATACATGAGCATAGGCTGCACTATGATGGCAATATGACTCAATTAAACAACATCAACATTTTATGTGTTCGATTGAAAATATAGAACATTACCCACGGCACTCAAAAATCCATAAAAATGTTTTAGTACGACTTTGGTAAGCCATGAAGCCCCACCGCTTGATGTGCTTTAACTTACGAGTATTATTATGGTGTGTGTAAGGTAAGACATATTATCTGACGTTTTGTTTCGCAATATTATCCGAAAGCAACTTTTTTTACTTTGTTGTACCTGCTGATCTGCATTTGGGCTCTGCATAAATCCTGAAAAATTGCACGCGGCCGCCTTTGTAGTCCGTACCGACACCATAGGCAGGCGCTACAGGTGCATCAGAGCCAGAACAAACAGGCTCAGAGACAGCTTCTTTCCCAAAGCTGTCACCATGTTGAACTCTAACTTATAATAATAATAATTCACCGCTATACAATATAATGCTCTAATACCCTACTGTGCAATACTACACTTCGAGTGCAATACGTCCGTCACTGATTGTTATTTATTACTTCGGTACTCCTGTCTTGCTCTGTAAATTGTACAGTATTTGTATTTTGTACTTCTATAGTGTTTTGTTTATTGTACAGAATTCCTTTTATTTTTATTGGATAGTAGTCTGTTTATTTCAATTGTTAGTTTTTCCTTTTTACCTCTTATGTCATTTATTTCACCCCGCATTTGTTCCCACTACCGCACCTTAAGTTGGAGTCTTTAATCTCGTTATATGCAAATATAATGACAATAAAGTTAATTCTATTCTATTCTATAGTCGATAAGCTTCTGTTTTTTCTCTATCTTCTTGTTATGGAACATTCAGCCTCGGCTGTTGCCATTTCCAATATAAAGTAGTTTAAAGTTCTTACTTATATCTGTCAGTAAACTTGCTATGAAAATGCTAAAACATACCGGTGTAGTGACTTTACATAATTTACTCAAGGAACTTTAGTTATCAGAGAGTTCCGGTCAGACAGTTTTTCACGGGACACATTTCCGGTGTTGTTGTTTCCGGATGAGGAGATGCTGCTCCGTTATTGGTTTAAGTAAAGTCTGAATGTCATTAACACAGTTAGATCCATCTTTTGACACTTTTTCCACTCCCGTCCTTGCACGCTACACCGCTACAACTAAGATGACGGGGAGAAGACGCTGCTGGATGTGAGCCCTGTAAATAAGACCGCCGCCCACAAAACGGCACATCCTGTAGAGACTGTCAGAAAGCGGCTTGAAGATGATCTGTAAAACTTAATCTACGCAACATTTTGACCAAAGAACTACCATTACATGTTATGAAGACCACAAGGAAGTGTTTTACATTTCGAAAAAAATATATATATAATGACTCCTATAATGCGCTCTATGATCCGGTGGTGCACCTTATATATGAAAATACATAAAAAATCGACCATTCATCGGCATTGCGCCTCAAAATCCGGTGCGCCCTATGGTCCGAAAAATGTTGCATACAGACCTTTTTGCGTTAGTTAATGTACAGTGTTTACCTTGGAGACCAACCGCGGAGAAGTTGTTTTCCCGTTGTTTGTTCCACAGTTGCAGCGGGAGTTCACCCACGCTGTGCCCCGGACCGCTCTTTCACGGCACAGGGAACTCACATGTGAAGTACCGCTCTGAACGCCGGTTGTTTATTCCTCGGGAGAATGGACTTTCTGTAGTGTCTCCTTCAAGCTGCTCCTCCTTTGCAAACCCCATCAGTAGCTTCTCCATATTTCCATGAATTGATGCATCCACCTTTTGGATATTGTGTGCTAGCGTGGAAGCTGGCATCTTCTTCAAGAGGTGCAGACGACAGTAGGTGGCTGCCGAGTGTGTTGGCTGCACAGTAGATTGTGTTTTGTTTATTCGATTCCTCCTTTAAGATCAATCGTTTCAGGGCGAATGTTGCGATGTTGTTTATGGCATTTGCCGGGCCAGCGAGCAGTGAGAAGGATTGGAAGTATTTTTTTTTTTTGCACGCAACACAGTCATAATTTAAAGGCCTACTGAAAGCCACTACTAGCGACCACGCAGTCTGATAGTTTATATATCAATGATGAAATATTAACATTGCAACACATGCCAATGCGGCGGCTTTAGTTTACTAAATTGCAATTTTAAATTTCTCGGGAGTTTCATCTTGAAAACGTCGTGTAATGATGACGTGTACGCAAGACGTCACACATTGTAGTGGACATTTTGTTCCAACACTGTTCCGAGCTATAAGTCGTCTGTTTCCATCGCATAATTCCGCAGTATTCTGGACATCTGTGTTGCTGAATCGTTTGCAATTTCTTCAATAAAAAATGGAGACGTCAAAGAAGAAAGCTGTAGGCAAGAAGCGGTGTGTTGCGGCCGCCTTTAGCAACACAAACACAGCCGGTGTTTCATTGTTTACATTCCCGAAAGATGACGGTGAAGCTTTACTATGGAACAGAGCGGTCAAGCGAACACGGTTGGATTGGACCACACTCACAAAGTACAGTGTATTATGCAGCCATCATTTCGAAAGATCGTGTTTCAAAGTGGGGCCCTTGCGAAGGGCAGACATGGGCATTGCCACCATCCGTCGACTGGTGCTGAAGAAAGGTGCGGGGCCGACTTTCAGGTTGTACAGGTATGAATGAATGAATGAATGGTTTATTTTGAGTCATGCAAACAAAACAAAAGAATGACATGAAATACAAAAGAAATATATATATATACATTATTTTTACACCTACATTGAAAACATTACATGTGACTAATCTTTTGTAGATGTCAAGATTGGCTCAAAAGGGAGTGGGAAGAAGTAAACTTAAGTCCCACCCCTATACATATACAATATATATATATACTATATTTAATACAATAATATATATAATATAATTCAATTCAGTGGTTGCTGCGTAGATGCTGTATATCATCTATAATACATTTAAATTCACACACACTTACATATTTACATATGTACACACACTTATATACACAACACACAGGTATGACCATATAATCTCACTAAAACACTAGTAACACAATAAGCAGATAAGGGATTTTCCAGAATTATCCTAGTAAATGTGTCTGATAACATCTGAATTGCTCCCACTGCCCTCGTCTTACATATATATATATATATATATATATATATATATATATATATATATATATATATATATATATATATATATATATATATATATATATATACGTATATGTATATATATATATATATACGTATATGTATATATATATATATATACGTATATGTATATATATATATATACGTATATGTATATATATATATATATACGTATATGTATATATATATATATATATATACGTATATGTATATATATATATATATACGTATATGTATATATATATATATACGTATATATATGTGTGTATATGTATATATATATATATATATATATATATATATTTATATATATATATATATATACGTATATATATATATATATATATATATATATATATATATATATATATATATAGAGCCCGGCCCCTGGTCACATTTTTTTTAGCCGAATGGGGCCCCCTGGTCAAAAAGTTTGGGGCCCCCTGGTGTATAACATATCCAATGCTCAGCATCAAGCTAGTTTGTAATGTGAAGCCTTACTTTTGAGCGACACTTATCACAATGCCTGCTTCGTCCGCTACGATGACGCCAGTTTGTCAGTTAAGTTTTCGCGCCTGCAACAAAGAAACGTGTATTGTTTGATTTTATACGTGAATCAGTGGTATCGACGGAAATTTGTCGGTCCTTATAAAAGCACCAAATTCAATCCCCATCCAATTGTCGGTGACCCTGATTATATCAAAGTCTCACATAAGCTCTTTAAGTCTGCAAGCACACTCCCACTTAAAGGGAGGATAAAGGTAGTACAAAAAAAAACAAAAAAAAAAAAACAGGAGGGGTAAACGGAGAAGTGAATTTCCAATCCTTCACAGACGCTAAGAAAAGGGTTCCGTGAGCTGACGTGTAATCGCTGGTTTTATTTCGACTCCACGCTGGATATAAAAATGATTCCTTTTTTATACTTTTCCAGTCTGTCTGCGCCTCCTTGGGATGAAACATGAAGCTGCTTGAAAATAGATCAAGGACACATTTAGGGAATGTCTTTACACTGTGGCGTGTACTTTTTTATTTTTTTTCTCAAATTATTTCACTATCAAAATGTGGCCAGGCTAAAAGAAACCTCTTGTGTGGAGATCTCATGACATCTAACCAGAGGTGGGTAGTAACGCGCTACATTTACTGTGTTACATCTACTTCACTAACTTTTGGGATAAATTGTACTTCTAAAAGTAGTTTTTCTGCAACATACTTTTACTTTTACTTGAGTATATTTATAGAGAAGAAACGCTACTTTTAATCCGCTCCATTTATTTACAATCAGCTCGCTACTTTTTTTTATCGAACTATTAATGTTTGTTTTGGTTAATGACAGAGCTTCAAAGTAGAATCTACACATGCCTGAGTTTCACCAATCACATGCAGTCACTGGTGACGTTGGACCAATCAAACAGAGCCAGGCGGTCACATGACCCGACTTAAACAAGTTGACAAACTTATTGGAGTGTTACCATTTAGTGGACAATTGTACAGAATATGTACTGTACTGTACAATCTAATAATACAAGTTTCAATCAATCAATCAAAAGTGTAAAGGAAAAAAGACACTTTTTATTTCAACCGTACTTCCCGTCAAAAGCCTAAAGACTGATCGCACAGTTCCTGTCTTCACAATAAAAGTGCCGCTCCATCACGCCTGCGCTAACAAAATAAGAGTCTCCAAAAGCCAGCGCAAACAAGCTAGCAAACTACGGAGTTTGCAGCCAATGTATTTCTTGTAAAGTGTATAAAAACGAATATGGAAGCTGGACAAATAAGATGCCAAAAACCAAGGACTTTCATGTGGTATTAGACAGAAAGGAGGAACTTTTTTTCTCTTCCATTTGAAAATGTGGACATTATCAGCAATGCTGTCTGATTCCAATCAATGCAAGTCATCAGAATCAGGTAATACACCAACTTATATTCTTGTCTTCATGAAAGATAGGAATCTATATGTTAAACATGCATGTATATTCATTAAAACACATTCAACATGTCAACAACAACGGCAAAATAAATAAATATAAATTATATACTGTATATATAAATGTGTGTATGTATATATGTATATATATATACACATATATATAAATGTGTGTGTATGTATATGTATATATGAGGTAGATCACCTCGACTTGGTCATTTATTAAGTAATTGATAAACGTTGAAAAACTTATTGGGGTGTTACCATTTAGTGGTCAATTGTACAGAATATGTACTGTACTGTGCAATCTACTAATACAAGTTTTAATCAATCAATCAATCAATCAATGAATGCCTACTGAGCCTATGGTGCTGTTAAGTTATTGTGGCTCAATTTGCCTTATTTTTTTTTTTTATTGTAATGTACTATTATTTAATATATATTATTGTTTTAGTTGCTTAAGAGATATTCCTGGCTCTGAATTTGCTCATTGCTATTTTTATGTTTTTGTGCATTACTTGTTGCCGTCATCATTAAACAAACAGGTTACTCATCAGTTACTCAGTACTTGAGTAGTTTTTTCACAACATACTTTTTACTTTTACTCAAGTAAATATTTGGGTGACTACTCCTTACTTTTACTTGAGTAATACATCTCTAAAGTAACAGTACTCTTACTTGAGTACAATTTCTGGCCTACTGAAAGCCACTACTAGCGACCACGCAGTCTGATAGTTTATATATCAATGATGAAATATTAACATTGCAACACATGCCAATACGGCCGCTTTAGTTTAATAAATTGCAATTTTAAATTTCCCGCAAAGTGTCGTGTTAAAAACATCGCGGTATGATGACTCGTGCGTTTGACGTCTCGGGTTGTAGCGGACATTATTTTCCAGCCCGATCTGAGCTATAATTCGTCTGCTTTCATCGCATAATCACACAGTATTCTGGACATCTGTGTTGCTGAATCTTTTGCAATTTCTTCAATTAATAATGGAGACATCAAAGAAGAAAGATGGGGGTTGGAAGCTTTTAGCCTTTAGCCACACAAACACAGCCGGTGTTTCCTTCTTTAAAATCCCCGAAGATGAAGCTTTACTATGGAACAGAGCGGTCAAGCGAACATGTCAACCGGCAGTTTTTGGTGAGAAAATTGTGGTAATAAGTCGCCTCTTACCGGAGACATCTGCGGAGCTTCCGTCCTGCTGCAGCTTTTTGACTTCCCTCAGAGACTCTGGCGTTCACACGCTCGTGGCCACACCCCCTCTGACTTTCAGGTACTATTTAATCTCACTAAAACACTAGCAACACAATAGGCAGATAAGGGATTTTCCAGAATTATCCTAGTAAATGTGTCTAATAACATCTGAATCGCTCCCACTGCAATCGCCTCTTTTTGTAGTCCATCCATCCATCCATTTTCTACCGCTTATTCCCTTACGGGGTCGCAGGGGGCGCTGGCGCCTATCTCAGCTACAATCGGGCGGAAGGCGGGGTACACCCTGGACAAGTCGCCACCTCATCACAGGGCAACACAGATAGGCGGACAACATTCACACTCACATTCACACACTAGGGACCATTTAGTGTTGCCAATCAACCTATCCCCAGGTGTATGTCTTTGGAAGTGGGAGGAAGCCGGAGTACCCGGAGGGAACCCACGCAGTCACGGGGAGAACATGCAAACTCCACACAGAAAGATCCCGAGCCCGGATTTGAACCCAGGACTGCAGGACCTTCGTATTGTGAGGCAGACGCACCGTGAAGCCCCATTTTGTAGTCCTTCACTCTAAATTTCCTCATCCGCGAATCTTTCATCCTCGCTCTAATTAATGGGGAAATTGTCGCTTTCTCGGTCCGAATAGCTCTAGCTGTTGGTGGCCATGATTATCAACAATGTTCGGATGTGAGGAGCTCCACAACCCGTGACGTCACGCCCACATCGTCTGCTACTTCCGGTACAGGCAAGGCTTTTTTATTAGCGACCAAAAGTTGCGAACTTTATCGTGGATGTTCTCTACTAAATCCTTTCAGCAAAAATATGACAATATGGCGAAATGATGAAGTATGACACATAGAATGGACCTGCTATCTCCCTTTAAATAAGAACATCTCATTTCAGTAGGCCTTTAATGCACCCCCCCCCCCAGGATGTTTTCTCTAAAGCGCTGTTTGTCCTCCAAAGAATCATTTATTTTGTGAAAAAAGATGAGAAAAGGGAGAAATAAAATAATTAGTGAACATAGTGACGTGGAGCTAGAAGAAGGTGCCATTAAAATGTGTCAGTGCTCGGTGTGATGGCTGTCAGTCTCAATGTCACCAAGTACTTTTTTATTTGGACGTAAAATGCTGCTAAGTCGTCCGTCTGGCTGTCTGACAGCATCTCCCACTGTATCTCCTACCCGTGGCTCTTTCTGACAGAATTTGGAGACATGTAATGAAAAATGGTATTTGATGTTTCTTTTTAAACTCAAGGACATGGCGACCATTCCATATGGTATCAATGTTCTATCAGGAAGTTGGACACTCTGGATTCCTTACAATGTTCATGTTTTTATCAGGTCTGTTGTAGGGTTGTACGGTATTCTGGTACGTGTATGGCAGGGGTGCCCAAAGTGCGGCCCGGGGGCCATTAGCGGCCCGCAGCTAATTGTTTACCGGCCCCCCACACATTCTGGAAATGCTATCGCGAAAATAAAAAAGAACATTAAAAATATTGGAATGAGGTGAAATATATAGAGAAAAAGTTGCAATTTTGACACAAAGCTGCCATGCAGGCTGTTTTTTTTTTTTTTGTTTTGTCTTTATATTTTACCATGTAAAAACCATCTTTACCATGAATTGATTAATGTGGACCCCAATTTAAACAAGTTGAAAAACGTTACCATTTAGTGGTCAATTGTACGGAATATGTACTGTACTGTGCTATCTACTAATTACAAGTTTCAATCAATCAGTTTTTGATTTTGGATTTTTTTTTCCATTGCTGAAAAAAAAACTAATGACAAAATAATCCTTGCTATAATGAATTATTTTCAAAGCTCCAATTAGTTCAAATACTTCACTTAAAAATGTTTTGTGTGGTAAATATTGCATACATTGTGTAGTTGGCATCTAAAAACATAAACATTTTCTTTGACAAAAGAGCAAAAAACTAACAAAATAATAGTTCAAACGTAAAATCAACGGATGTATCGGAAGTTGATCTCGTAATGTAATTGTTGAAAGTAAAAAAACAAAAAAACAACAACCTTGCTTTCGGTCCCCTAGAGGGGGGGGGGGGGGGGGGGTACCTCACTGTTGTGCGGGTTCCACTGACCACCAAGGAAGGACATCTCTTTCGAGCAGGTTTGACTCTTGTTTATTTTGCAATAAAGCTTTGTCTTTAGGTCGGATTGCTTTTCAGCTGCTCTTCTCCACTGGTCTCTCACGGTCCGCTTTTCAGCCGCCGTCGTCGTCGTCCTCGTCTGCTCTTTGCTTTCGCTCCTCCTTCTGCCTCGTTGACCCCTCCTCCTCCCTTTTATACATAGTTAGGAGATATATTAATTGTGTCCCGGTGTGCGATCCACGCACCTGAACTTGATTGTGGCGTCGCTTCGAGCACGCCCCGCCTCGCCTTTCGCTCGCATCCTCCGCCTCCTTGCCGCCATCTTTGGCCGGGCTCCAGCGTGCCCTGCCGCTCCGTCGCACCGTCGGCTCCGCCTCTCCACACACATCTTAAATGCACAGGCACTGTACTGTGAGTGCCTTACACTTTTTACTCGACCTCTATACGTTTATTTTATATGCATTCATTTTTTTGGTGGATCTGCAACACCAACGCCTATCAGGCAAACAAATTGTCAAAGAAGTATGAATTAAAGAATCCGTACACAAAACACACGAGGTCATTTCCAAAATGCCGTTAGCGTCACTTGCTACGAGTGACAGATGTGCTATTCTCAAGCTTCGTATTCGTAAATGTCTTTTGTCAGAATCGGAAGGTGAGCAAAGTGTTTTCCTGACAGCATTCAAAAGAAGAATTGTCAAAACATGTCGTTTTCAGAGCTCTGCCGGCTGTCAGGCTCCTTTCGTACAGCTGTTCACTATTTTTACATCATCTTACACCCAAACGGAAGTCAAGTGCAAACATCAGTCATTGTTAACGGTTCTTTGAGTTACATGGTGACTCATCTAAATCTAAATACCCGTGTTTGGCGATGACTTTGTGTCAAAATTCTCTCTGTATGCACACAAGGCCCAGCAAGGGTTTCATTGTACCGCCAGATATTCATTCTGCTTTATTGGCAAACAGCAATTTATGATATTCCGACTCATGTGTGGTCACGTCTTAGAAGCTCTCGCTGAATGAGATGGAGTGTAACTTTTACAGGGATCGATCTGGGTCTTTGCATTTTGCTACGACTCACTATTGAGCTTGTGGAAAAAAAATGAAGTGCATTCCTAAAGTGAATGTGAAAACTGGGGGGAAATATATAGAAAGTCAATACGTCTAAAGACAACGCATAGACTGTGCCTTGACTCACTGTATGAGTGGAGCAAATAGTCAAACAGTTTAAGAACAACGTTTCTCAAAGTGCAATTGCAGGGAATTTAGGGATTTAAACATCTACGGTCCATAATATCATTAAAAGATTCAGAGAATCTGGAGAAATCACTCCAAGTAAGCAACATGGCCGGAAACCAACATTGAATGACCGTGACTTTCGATCCCTCAGACGGCACTGTATCAAAAACCGACATCAATCTCTAAAGGATATCACCACATGGGCTCAGGAACACTTCAGAAAACCACTGTCACTAAATACAGTTCGTCCCTACATCTGTAAGTGCACGTTAAAGCTCTAAAATGCAAAGCGAAAGCCATTTATCAACAACATCCAGAAACGCCGCCGGCTTCTTTGGGCCCGAGATTATCTAAGATGGACTGCTGCAAAGTGGAAAAGTGTTCTATGGTCTGACGAGTCTACATTTCAAATTGTTTTTGGAAATATTCGACATCGTGTCATCCGGACCAAAGGGGAAGCGAACTTTCCAGACTGTTATCGACGCAAAGTTGAAAAGCCAGCATCTGTGATGGTATGGGGGTGTATTAGTGCCCAAGGCATGGGTAACTTACACATGTGTGATGGTATGGGGGTGTATTAGTGAACAAGACATGGGTAACTTACACATGTGTGATGGTATGGGGGTGTATTAGTGCCCAAGGCATGGGTAACTTACACATGTGTGATGGTATGGGGGTGTATTAGTGCCCAAGACATGGGTAACTTACACATGTGTGATGGTATGGGGGTGTATTAGTGCCCAAGACATGGGTAACTTACACATGTGTGATGGTATGGGGGTGTATTAGTGCCCAAGACATGGGTAACTTACACATGTGTGATGGTATGGGGGTGTATTAGTGCCCAAGGCATGGGTAACTTACACATGTGTGATGGTATGGGGGTGTATTAGTGCCCAAGACATGGGTAACTTACACATGTGTGATGGTATGGGGGTGTATTAGTGAACAAGACATGGGTAACTTACACATGTGTGATGGTATGGGGGTGTATTAGTGCCCAAGGCATGGGTAACTTACACATGTGTGACGGTATGGGGGTGTATTAGTGCCCAAGACATGGGTAACTTACACATGTGTGATGGTATGGGGGTGCATTAGTGCCCAAGTCATGGGTAACTTACACATCTGTGAAGGCACCATTAATGCTGAAATGAACATACAGGTTTTGGAACAACATATGCTGCCATGTAAGCGCCGTCTTTTTCATGGACGCCCCTGCTTATTTCAGACAGACAATGCCAAGCCACATTCAGCAAGTGTTACAACAGCGTGGCTTCGTAGTAAAAGAGTGCGGGTATTTTCCTGGCCCGCCTTCAGTCCAGACCTGTCTCCCATCAAAAATGTGTGGTGCATTATGAAGCGTTGATTGATTGATTGATACTTTTATTAGTAGATTGCACTGTTCAGTACATATTCCGTACAATTGACCACTAAATGGTAACACCCGAATAAGTTTTTCAACTTGTTTAAGTCGGGGTCCACGTTAATCAATTCATGGTACAAATATATACTATCAACATAATACAGTCATCACACAAGTTAATCATCATAGTATGTACATTGAATTATTTACATTATTTACAACATACAAAATACAACAGCGGAGACCCCGGACCGTTGAAGGACTGAAGCTCTACATAAATCAAGAATGGGAAAGAATTACATTTCCAAAGCTTCAACAATTAGTTTCCTCAGTTCCCAAACGTTTATTGAGTGTTGTTAAAAGAAAAGGTGATGTAACACAGTGGTGAACATGCCCTTTCCCAACTACTTTGGCACGTGTTGCAGCCATGAAATTCTAAGTTAATTATTATTTGCAAAAAAAATTAAAAGTTAAGTTTATGAAATTGAACATCAAAAATGTTTTCTTTGTGCATTCAACTGAATATGGGTTGAAAATGATTTGCAAATCATTGTATTCTGTTTATATTTACATCTAACACGATTTCCCAACTCTTATGGAAACGGGTTTTTTTTAGATGTGTGTGTCCAAGTTAAAGGAAATGACAGGCTGTCTTCTTCGAATGGATTTATAACAACATTTGCAAGTCGGGTAATATTTGCTGTGGTCTGGAACAACATGGCCGACAAACAACGATCAGAAATGCAGCCACTATGACGTACAGATAATGTGTCATGGGTCCCGATACACCAGATCAAGGGAAAGACCAAGACCCATTTCCCCTGAACATGAGTGGTATGTGAGGGTGGACCTTGGCAGACAACTTCGGTTTCCTACAGAGATCACCACTACATCTCTTCGAGCCGACGTGGTCTGGTCCACCTCATCAAATTGTTGATTCCACTGGAGGAAGGGTTGAGGCTGCATTCGAGTGCAAGAAAAGCCAAACACACCGAGTTGGCCACTGAGTACAGAGAAGCCGGCTGGAAGACCAAGATCTCCTCAGCTTACACTGGGTCCCGATACACCAGATCACTTGAAAGTCGAAGACTCGTGTCCTCTGGCCATGAGTGGGATGTGAAGGTGGACTTAGGCAGACAACTTCGGTTTCCTACTGAGATTACCACTACATCTCTTCGAGCCGACGCTGTTGCCTGGTCCACCTCATCAAATTGTTGATTCCACAGGAGGAAGGGTTGAGGGTGCATTGGAGTGCAAGAAAAGCCAAACACACCGAGTTGGCCTCCGAGTACAGTGAAGCCGGCTGGAAGACCACTATCTCCTCAGCTGACACTGGGTCCCGATACACCAGATCAATTAAAAGTCCAAGACTCATGTCCCCTGACCATGAGTGGGATGTGAGGGTGGACTTGGCAGACAACTTCAGTTTCCTACAGAGATCACCACTACATCTCTTAGAGCCGAAGCTGTTGTCTGGTCCACCTCATCAAATTGTTGATTCCACAGGAGGAAGGGTTAAGAATGCATTGGAGTGCAAGAAAAGCCAAACACACCGAGTTGGCCTCCGAGTACAGTGAAGCCGGCTGGAAGACCCCAATCTCCTCAGCTGTCACTGGGTCCCGATACACCAGATCAAGGGAAAGACCAAGACTCATTTCTCCTGACCATTAGTGGGATGTGAGGGTGGACTTGGCAGACAACTTCGGTTTCCTACAGAGATCACCACTACATCTCTTCGAGCCGACGCTGTTGTCTGGTCCACCTCATCAAATTGTTGATTCCACAGGAGGAAGGGTTGAGGCTACATTCGAGTGCAAGAAAAGCCAAACACACCGAGTTGGCTTCCGAGTACAGTGAAGCCGGCTGGAAGACCAAGATCTCCTCAGCTGACACTGGGTCCCAATACACCAGATCAATATAAAGTCCAAGACTCATGTCCCCTGGCCATGAGTGGGATGTGAAGGCGGACCTTGGCAGACAACTTCGGTTTCCTACAGAGATCATCACTACATCTCTTCGAGCCGACGCTGTTGTCTGGTCCACCTCATCAAATTGTTGATTCCACAGGAGGAAGGGTTAATGCTGCATTCGAGTGCAAGAAAAGCCAAACACACCGGGTTGGCACTGAGTACAGAGAAGCCGGCTGGAAGACCACAATCTCCTCAGCTGACACTGGGTCCCGATACACCAGATCAAGGGAAAGACCAAGACTCATTTCCCCTGACCATGAGTGGGATGTGAAGGTGGACCTTGGCAGACAACTTCGGTTTCCTACAGAGATCACCACTACATCTCTTCGAGCCGACGCTGTTGTCTGGTCCACCTCATCAAATTGTTGATTCCACAGGAGAAAGGGTTGAGGGTGCATTTGTGTGCAAGAAAAGCCAAACACACCGAGTTGGCTTCAGAGTACAGTGAAGCCGGCTGGAAGACCAAGATCTCCTCAGCTGACACTGGGTCCCGATACACCAGATCAAGGGAAAGACCAAGACTCATTTCCCCTGACCATGAGTGGGATGTGAGGGTGGAGCTTGGCAGACAACTTCAGTTTCCTACAGAGATCACCACTACATCTCTTCGACCTGACGCCGGCTGGAAGACCACGATCTCCTCAGCTGACACTGGGTCCTGAGGCTTGTAAACCACATGCCTCTTGAGGAATGGAGGAGTGACATGAGGGAAGATAAAAGAGGGCAATAATAGAAAAGGGCAGCTTTTGGCTCTGGCTGAGGAGGACGGACAAGTGCTGGGGGAAGAACACCAGACCCCTAAATGGCCGCAGAGGGCAACGTCTATCAGCTAGGGAGTGAGAGGAAGATGTCCCGGTCACGGCTTTGCCACCGGAAAACATTCTAGGATGAAAGGGACAAAGCTTTGAGAATTTGTGGTTCCTGATTGATGATGAGGAGGTGCGGCAGGCTACCCAGCAAGAAATTTCACCTACCTGTATTTGTTCTAAGAATACTTAACAACATTGATTTAAGTTTAAAGAACTATCAATAGAATACAGTTCATTTGCAGAACTAATAACACTTCTCCATTTTTTTCAAAAGTCACTTTTTATCTCCACATGTAGAAGTTGGCAACACTGACTACACCAAGAGCTACTAGAACGCACTCATACATGAAAGGGAAATGCTGAGAGATAACCATTCGCTCAAAAGATTTAACTTATCCCCCGCAATTTCCATAACTGACCTGCACTTTGCTTGTTAGACATTCTGTCCTTGCCTCCCTCTGGAGCTCCGTAAAGTAGTTAACTGTTTCCCTCCAGTCTTTCAGGTGACTGGTTGCTCTGTGTTCCACGGGACCTTATCAGCATCAGGGCACGGGCAGAGTGGCCACATCACTGACAACACTTCCTCTAACCGCATGAGCGCCCCACATGATTAAACCCAATCTCGACAGCTAGCAGTGTGTTTGTTTTTTGGGGAGGTTTTTCCAATATTGGTCGAGAGGATGTTAGGTTTGTAAAGATTCTAGCAAAAAACATATGTCTTTGAGTGTGTTGCCTTTCTATGACCCTCAAAATGCTCTTTGTTGCGGCTTTGTTATTCACTTCTGCAGGTTTGCAAGGCAAAAAGTACCAATGCAATCCATCTGCTACAAACATGGCCTATTTCTTGAAGGAACATTGTGCTTCTCTCCACTGGGCATTCAGTGACTGAATGGTTTTAAGTGCTTTAAACAAGCATCGGATAAATAAAGGAAAAGATAAAGACAAAATCAATGTTTGTCTCTCCCCAGACAAATGAATGGTTTTCAGTAGTGTGTAGCTTTAAGAAGGTAATCTGTGAAACAACAATACCGTGGGCTGACAAGAGATGCATTAATCTAGAGCGGGCCTGGGCTGCTGCTAAGTAGGGTGCTTTGGCGTTTGAAAGATTACACTGTAAGCCTTGACACTATAATGCTGCTGGCACAAACAAACACCCACAGAGAAAGACCTTTACCTGGCCGGAACTTTCCGCCATGTACTTTTTTTCCCGGACTTTTGTTGGCAGACTGCTTTGCTCTTTAATTAATTGGATTCCTTCGACAAGCACGATCAGTGTGGGTGTTTTGATTGACAGTGGAAAATGAATGAGTAGCATTGGAAGGAATTTGCGATGAAGGACAAGTGTGTTTCCACTCTTTATGTGTGTTGATGCATTTATAAGTGAGTGATGAAATGAAGGCAAAATTGTAAACAACAACAATGGAACTGAGGACACAAAAGGAAAAGACGACGTCCTGGTTAATGGAAAGTGAGAGATCCAGCATAACTGTGTTTCCATTGCAGTTTTCCAAAAATTTCGACAAAATACATTTGCGACTTGTAGGTGTTTCCATGAAAGGTTGTTTTTGCAACACGACCCATATTTCTCGTGAAAATCTCAAATCGTAAAACTCCACTTTTAAGAAAATGGACGCTTTGCGATTCCATGGTTTTGGAGCTGTGAGTACAATCGCAGCCACTGGTGTCGCCGTGATTGTCCACAGAAGACGAAGGCAGCGGGTGATCGCTCAAAGGCAATGTCCTTATGTATGGCAGCGGCCACAAATATAGCCTAATGCACCTCTCAAAAATTCGGAGTTTGAGCTGTTATTGGTCGGCTTTTGAAGAGGATGTTTCCGAGCACAGGAACGCCGACCTTGTGCTTTAAATGCATGAATTGCAACGGTAATTTAAACATCTGCAGGAAAACTGATATTATGTACTTTATATCTGGGTGCACTCTAAAAACAATAACCGAATGTGTTGTTTTTCTCAATTTGTTGTTGATGTGTCCAAAAAAAGTCACAAAGTAGTTGTCCGGCACTCTTTTTAACTTTTATTGCCAAACATCAGTAAGACATGACCATACACAGTTACACCAGCATGTCCTTAAAATACTTATTCAACAGTTTTGTTTATTTACAATTACATAGATCTGTAATCCCGTGTCCCGAACGGCCGAATAGTTTTGCAACTAATCTCTGCAGACTGGTTCAGAAGTTGTATCTTCACGAAAAAAGTTTCCTCTGGTTTAATAGTAAAACGTCTATTAAAAGTAAACTATTCTTTCTTAATGATTAGTTCAAGTGCAAACAAAGGTGTTGTGCTTGTCGAATGTTGTCACTCCTCACAAGGTTTTTTTCTATAAAATTGGATACCTTTTTTAAAGCCCTTACATGCATGAAAAGTCCCGATATTGTGCGCGTCAGGTATTGCAAACAATTTTATATTTCTCGAAAATTAAATTTCAAAACTGGCTCTCTAGCGCAACCTTTAAAATGAGAAAAGATGAGGCCAACCTACTGCAGGAGGCATGTATCATGATTTAAAGTGTCAGGAAAACCAACAGAAAATCGTCCATCTTGGTTTCCGTCTTCCATTTTTCAGTAAAAAAAAAAACGGGGCCGTACTTTAATGGACTCCTCCTCATGACCGGGACCAAATAAAAGAACAGATACTACAAATACGGGCGATGATAAATTGCAAATAAATTTTGCCTATATAAAATATGTGCGTGGTATGGCGCCAAACTTTGCTCCGATGGTTTCTGGACATTTTTTTACGTTAAAAAGGGGGTAGTATGTTAACAAAATCCTCCTAGGGACTTTGGCCAAATGACTCGTGGTTAAAATTATAGATACTACACTATACTTGATGATAAATTGCGGGAAAAAAAAAGTTTGCCTACGCCGTAAAATGTGGGTGCGGCATGGCGCCCCACATTTTCCCAGATGATTCGCCACAAAACACGAAACGTTTATAACTCGGCCCCACACATTCAAATCTTGATCGTATGTGTTTGAAATGATGATAATGATGATGATGATGATGATGATGATGATGATGATGATGACACCCCGAAATGCCCGATGGATCACTACCTGTTCCTACTGTGGAGAATGCATATATGTTTAAGAGTTCTTTCTTTGTTCATAGTCATGTTTGGAGCAGCTAGAACTTTTTCAGGTATTCTCTGTATACCGGTTTCTCTTTGTCTACAGAGGTCTGTGTAGTGTTTTAGACATTGGAATGTGAAAAGGATACACCCCCCTCCTTATCTTATCAGTGTTGGGGATTCCTTTTTGGGGGGACTGCTTTCCGATTCAAGAAATAGTTTCTTTCCGTTTGAATGTTAGACCATGACAGTATGACTGTATTAATGTGGGCTGGTCTCCTGAAGCTTCGGTAAAACTTGATGTTATTACTATCCTGTCTTGATGTTCCTTCTAACTCAGCATAAATGTCATCTAAAGAACTTGGGATTGACCAGTGACTTTAATTCCCTGAGAGGGAACTCGGGGCAAACGCAACACTACCCACTCAAAGTGGGTGGAGCCTAGCGGCAAAACCTGCCCCACGCCATCGCCAATCTAACGGTCCTTTTTGCGTTTAAGCTGTTCAGAGGCAGAAACTAAACTGACAGATGGCTGTGGTATAGCCCTAAATTTTGCTCTAATGGTTTCCAGCAGCCCCCACGACCCCGAGAAGGACAAGCGGTAGAAAATGAATGTATGGATGGATGGTTTTAGACCATTTTTCGGTAAAAAAAAAAGGGAACTCCTCCTTGGAACTTCGGCCAAATGAAATGTGGTTGCGATTACAGAAATCTACACATATAGGTGATGATAAATTGTGAAAAGGCAGATGGGCGACAATTAATTGCTAACTAATCTAGCCAATGCCTTAAAATGTGGGCGGAGTCTTTGAGACTCGCCAAACGACACAAACACTTGAAAAACTTGGCTCCACGAGGTCATATATTTATTACATTTGGGGTGCATGACAGAAGATGACACCCTGAAGGGCCAATGATCGTAGCAAGTCGTAGTGGGCGGAGCCTGGCGGTGAATTCTGTTCCACGCCATCAGCCATCAAACTGTCAATACTTCACTCGGATGTCCTTAACTTAAATGAAGGTTAAATGTTGATGTTTGATCATGGCGACATCTTGATATCGACTGTCAGAGCCTGTGAGACTCGCCAACCAACAGAAAACTTGAATAACTCAGCTTCACGTCAGAAATTGATTATATTTGGTGTGTCGGATGATCGTACCAATTCGTAGTGGGCGTAGCCTAGCGGTGAACTGTGTTCCACGCCATCAGCCATCAAACTGTCGATACTTCACTCCGGATGATTGGATCTCCTTAACTAGTATAAAGGTTAAATGTCAATGTCCGCTGATGGATACACGTTGGTATCGACTCACATGGCGCCATGTGGGCGGAGCTTTTGACACCGGCCAGAAAACACAGAACTTGAAGTCAGACCGTGAATCACTTTAATGTTCACACAAGGCACTTTGAACGGACTGATTATGTTAAGCATGATGATCGACAACATGTGGATGGGCGAACCAAGGCAGGGGAAAACCTTCTCGCCTTAAAATATAAAACTGTCTTGACTTCTTGTAAGAGGATCAGAGTCGTCCAGACTTGCCATTTTATTTTTAACTAAGGATACCGGCGTCTAAGAGGCGACGGCCCTTTTAACGCTACTTGAAGCTTACATTTTGTGTGCATCCTATATCTGTCCTAAATGCATGAATGTTAAAAAGCACCACTTGTATGGCTATACTCGACCTCTTGGAAAAGGTCAATGACTGTATTGAAGAAGGAAAATGTGGTATTGGCATTTTTTGGATGTGTCCAAGGCATTTGACACAATAGACTTTGAGATCTTATTATACAAGCTATATCACTGTTGTGTCAGAGGGGTACCTCTTGATTGGTTCCGTTCTTACCTTTACGGAAGACAACAATGTGATCACAACTCACCCTGTATGACCATAAATTATGGGGTTCCCCAGGGATCCATCTTGGGGCATCTCCTTTTTATCCTATACATAAATGATTTTGTAAACTCCTCCGAAACTTTTCATAAAATAATTTTTGCTGATGATACAAATGTTTACCTCACACAGGAGCCTACACCATCTACAAGAAACTGTCAATTCAGAGCTTGTGAAAGTGGATTCCTGGTTCAAATGCAATAAGCTCTCACTTAATGTAAATAAAACAAATAGTGTTTTATTTTGTTCTAATAAAAACCGGACAAATACTGAGCACTGCCATATCAACATCAAAGGGCAGGAAATACGGAGAGTATACTCCACAAAATTCCTGGGGGTCATCATTGACGAATACCTCAATTTCAAATGTCACATTAGCCATCTTTTAAACAAATTATCCAAATATTTTGGCCTGTTTTTTCACCTTTGTCATTATCTTCCTCTTTATGCTTTTCTTACCTTATACAAAACTCTCTTTGAAGCACATCTGAACTACTGTAATATCATCTGGTGTAACACCTTCCCTACTTACCTTCACAAATTAGGATCCATGCAAAAGAAAATTATACGGGCCCTGTCATGGTCCAAGTTTAATGCCCCCACTCCTCATCTATTTCATAAATATCATCTCTTAAGACTGACAGAGTTCAATATTTGTCAAAATGCTTGTTTAACCTATCAAGTCATTTACAGGCTGAATCTTAGGCTCTGTAGCTTGGTTGCTATCTACCATCCCCAGCATGCCCACAACACTCCTAACTTAGATCTGATAACAGGTAAACATGGTTTACTGGCTTGTACCGCTCACAGTGTTGTATGCAGGGGACCAAAGATTTGGAACCAGCTTAATGAGAGCCTCAAGATGCTGTATCCATTCTCTAACTTAAAAAAGAAACTGAAAAGTTACATATTAACCACCTATATTTAATGCCTCATGTGAGGTAGTCTACTGTTGGGTTTTGCATGGTTGTATGTATGTATGTATGTATGTATGTATGTATGTATGTATGGATGTATGGATGTATGGATGTATGGATGGATGGATGGATGGATGGATGGATGGATGGATGGATGGATGGATGGATGTATGTATGTATGTATGTATGTATGTGTATGCTTGCTTGCTTGCTTTGGTACTACTATCTTGTGTTTATTATATAGCGTTGTTGTTGTTTTGTTTTTATTTTGTGTTGTTGTGCTTGCTACCATGTTTTCATCTTTCCATATATATACTGTCCTTTGGACCCCCTGTCAAAAGCTTCTTCTAGCTTATTTGGGGGACCCTTTCACGTACCAACATCTATAAATGATGACATTTCACCACTACTGTAATTGTTATATGGTATTGTGAATAAACTTGAATTAGGGCTATTTGATTGTGATCATTGATTGCGAATAATTGGAGTTTGATCACGGTGATCTGAGCCGAGGATGTCGTTGTGGCTTGTGCAGCCCTTTGAGATGCTCGTGATTTATGCCGATTTACAGTAAGTAAACATTGATTGATTGATTGATTGATAGAATATTTCCCACGATCAAACATGGCGGCAATGTCTGTTGAAAATGAGTGCAGTAGTAAACAGTAGGCAAGCAACAATGCTTGGTATAAACCTGCCTAATACAATCCACCTTTATTGATCGTCATCCTGTGTGTGCCTTTGGGTATGTTTGTGTGAAAATCTCGTTCCACCGTCGCGAAAGTCAGTCTACTCATGACGTAATGCGATTTTTTTTTAGTCTCTTAATATATATTGTGTGTTTGTCTCTGCAGTTTGAAGCCTACGTATATGAGGGCTCGACTGGTGTGGTGGTTAACCTGACAGTAGATGACAGAGATGACCCCGCCACGGGGGCATGGCGAGCCCTCTACTCCATAATCAACGGAGATCCCACACGCAGCTTTGAGATCCAAACCAACCCAGACAATAATGAGGGAATGCTGTCCGTTATCAAGGTAGATGTATTTTGTCTGAAAAATATTCTTCGTTTCTTGGGTTTGACTCGTACTTTTATTTGTTAAGGGTCTGGACTATGAAGGCACTGCATTCCACAAGATCTTCATCAAAGTGGAAAATGAGGACCCTCTGGTTCCCGATGTTGGCTACGGCCCCAGCTCCACAGCAACCGTCCAAGTCCGAGTTTTGGATATTAATGAAGGACCGGTCTTCTTCCCCGACCCGCTGTTTGTCACCAGGATGGAAAACATTCCAGTCGAGAGTTTTGTAGCCTCCCTCAATGCCACAGACCCGGACACATTACAGCTGCAGAGCGTCAGGTAAGGACTTTAAAGTGATATCAATAATAATTGTACCATCTCTTCTTGATGCTAGGGGTGTCCAAAGTGTGGCCAGAGACCAATTTGTGGTTGGGGTTGGGGGGTGTACTTATATTATGTATATATTTGATTTGATTTGATGTTTTTGGACATGACTACTTTTGTAGTTTTGAAGCATTGCATGATGGGAATCCGGATGTTGTGTGTCAGTGTATTAACGTGGCGGCTGAAAAATAGCTCAGGGTTATAGATAAACCTATGGATAACAGAGACATATAATAGTCTCCTTTTCAGGTTGTAGGGACGCTAAAGACAGTGCCTTTAAGGCACGCCCCTAATATCAATCAATCAATCAATCAATCAATCAATCAATCAATCAATGTTTATTTATATAGCCCTAAATCACAAATGTCTCAAAGGACTGCACAAACCATTACAACTACGACATCCTCGGAAGAACCCACAAAAGGGCAAGGAAAACTCACACCCAGTGGGCAGGGAGAATTCACATCCAGTGGGACGCCAGTGACAATGCTGACTATGGGAAACCTTGGAGAGGACCTCAGAAGTGGGCAACCCCCCCTCTAGGGGACCGAAAGCAATGGATGTCGAGCGGGTCTAACATGATACTGTGAAAATTCAATCCATAGTGGCTCCACCACAGCAGCGAGAGTCCCGTCCACAGGAAACCATCCCAAGCGGAGGCGGATCAGCAGCGTAGAGATGTCCCCAACCGATACACAGGCGAGCGGTCCATCCTGGGTCTCGACTCTGGACAGCCAGTACTTCATCCATGGTCATCGGACCGGACCCCCTCCACAAGGGATGGGGGGACATAGGAGAAAAAAGAAAAGTGGCAGATCAACTGGTCTAAAAAGGAGGTCTATTTAAAGGCTAGAGTATACAGATGAGTTTTAAGGTGAGACTTAAATGCTTCTACTGAGGTGGCATCTCGAACTGTTACCGGGAGGGCATTCCAGAGTACTGGAGCCCGAACGGAAAACGCTCTATAGCCCGCAGACTTTTTTTGGGCTTTAGGAATCACTAATAAGCCGGAGTCTTTTGAAGGCAGATTTCTTGCCGGGACATATGGTACAATACAATCGGCAAGATAGGATGGAGCTAGACCGTGTAGTATTTTATACGTAAGTAGTAAAACCTTAAAGTCACATCTTAAGTGTAAGTGTAATATTGTTGTCCGGGTAGAAATCGGGAGAAATTCGGGAGAATGGTTGCCCCGGGAGATTTTCGCGAGGGGCACTGAAATTTGGGAGTCTCTATGGTTATTGACCTCGTCAACATAGCACATTGCTTTGTTAGTTGAATAAACTTTCAACTGGTACAGATAGAAACGCTGTGTACTTTTTCCTCAATAATATATATTTATTCCCCCAAAGAACGCCACACAATGCGAGCTACTCTTCATTGGTTTTCATTGGCTTTTTGGCCCAATTTCTGCTTAATTCGATCCTCTTTTTCCGCCACTGTAGTTATATTACAATTACAAATAGAGTTAACCAAACACAGGGGTATGATAATGACCCGAGACAATAAAACCACTCGGTTGTGACTTTACTGCTCAAATAATTGAGGCGGCTTTATGTGCTGTGAAATATAGATGGTGTCTGTATCAAACGCAACATCATGCAAAGTTTTCTCAGGAGACGTTTTTTTAGCGATGTGAGGGGGTTGGCGTACCTGAAGGTGTGATGGATGACAGGGCGCTGTAAAGTCTAAATAGCGCAATACATGGCTTTGAACTTAAATTTGGATCAGTGATACCAACTTTCAGAGTTGGTTTTCTGCTCATTTCCTATGAAACTGTCAAGAAGGGGGGGGGGTCGTTCTCCCAGGAAGGAAGACGGACTACTCGGGACATGGCGTGTTGGTAAAAACTTAATTTAATTTTAGCTAAAAAAAAAAGATACAAACAAAAAGCGCTCACAGGGGAGGCACAACTTGGAACAAAACTAACGCATAAACAAACTATGAACATAAACAAAACTTACCCGGCATGGCATGAAGCAGGAAACTATGGCAAGGCATGAATAAAGTCAGCACAGAGCAAGAAAAGATCGCAATGACGCCAGGACGACCAACAGAAAACGACAGGCTTAAATAGTGATGTGGTGATTGAAAGCAGGTGCATGAGTTGTGAGGACAGGTGAACTGATTGGTTGTCATCGTGACAAAACAGGGAGTCAAAAAACAGGAGTCCAAAGGTCAAACAGCACATGGCCAAACATAAACATGATCAACAGACATGACAGAAACCTTTTAAGAAGCAGTTGAAAGGGAACATGTTGTCAGCAGAAACATTATGTGAATTATATTCATATAGCGCTTTTCTCTAGTGACTCAAAGCGCTTGATATAGTGGTGCTGGGAGCAGGTAGGTCAAGTGTCTTGCCCAAGGACACAACGGCAGTTACTCGGATGGCGGAAGCGGGAGTCGAACCTGCAACCCTCAAGTTGCTGGCACGGCCACTCTGCCAACCGAGCTATGCCGTTATGGTTGTGCTTGGATGGTTATTGACAGCAGCAACAGCTTGGATCGAGGGTCAGCAACCCGCGGCTCTTTAGTGCCACCTAAGCATTTTTAAAAAAGGATTAAAAAATGGATAAATATGTTCTTTTGTTTTAGCTTGTTTTTTGTTTGAAGACAAACATGACACAAACCTTCCCAATGGTTCGAAACATGTTTGTGTGAATGCTTCACTGAAGAGAGTATTTGGTGAACGTTGTTTTGGCCTACTAATTTCGTCGGGTCTTGAACTCACCATGGACTGTGACGCAACAGCTTGCTTACCTGTAACAACATCTTTGTCTCATTTTGTCCACCAAACATTTTATGCTGTGCGTGAAAGCAAAAATGTTTTCTTTGTTGATGTTATTGACACGTTGGAGTGCTAATCAAGCATATTTGGTCAGTGCATGACTGCAAGCTAATCAATGCTAACGTGCTATTTAGGCATCATCATGCCTCATTTGCAGGTATACTTGAGCGCATTTAATATCCTTTACTTTTATCCTCTTTGTATATAATTTATATTTGCATGTCTTAAGATACACTATGGGGATGGAGTGGCGCGGTTGGGAGAGTGGCTGTGCCAGCAACCTGAGGGTTCCTGGTTCAATCTCCACCTTCTACCTTCCTAGTCACGTCCGTTGAGCAAGACACTTCACCCTTGCTCCTGATGGCACCTGGTTAGCGCCTTGCATGGCAGCTCCCGCCATCAGTGTGTGAATGTGTGTGTGAATGGGTGAATGTAGAAATAGTGCATTATACAAGTGTAACCCATTTACCATTATCTGCATGTAATATTGGCTGCATTTCAGATGATTGTTGGTGTGAGCAATGTTGTTCCAGACCACAGCAAACATTACCTTGCCTGCCAAAGATTGTAATAATTCTATTAGAAGAAGACCGCCTGCCGTTTCCTTTAACTTGGACACACACGTCTATACCTTTACCTTTGGCCATTAAACGCGAGTGATTTCCAGGAGTTATCTCACCTTCTGAGTAGCCTCTCATTTAGAAATGTTTTCCAATGTTGTGAAAAATATAACAATTCAACATTTCTGTCAACAAAGATTTGCTTCAGCCTGCGACACATAGTCAATTTTGATAGTAGGCTAGTATAGCTAATATAGACAATTGACTTACATACAGCTTTTCATTGTTTGCAGCTCCAGACCGACTTGTTTTTTTGTTCCAATATGGCTCTTTCAACGACCCCTGGCCTGGACCAAATACATCGATCAATCAATCAATGATTATTTATATAGCCCTAAATCACTAGTGTCTCAAAGGGCTGCACAAACCACGACACAAACCACAAAGACATCCTCGGTAGGCCCACATAAGGGCAAGGAAAACTCACACCCAGTGGGACGTCGGTGACAATGATGACTATGAGAAACCTTGGAGAGGACCACATATGTGGGCAACAGCCGACCCCCTCCCCATACTGCCTAGGGCAAGGGTGTCAAACTCAAATACAGAGTGGGCCAAAATTTAAAACTGAACAAAGCCCGAGCCATAGGTTCCCTACCCCTGGTCTAGAGTATAAAAATGAGTTTTAAGGTGAGACTTAAATGCTTCTACTGAGGTAGCATCTCGAACTGTTACCGGGAGGGCATTCCAGAGTACTGGAGCCCGAACGGAAAACGCTCTATAGCCCGCAGACTTTTTTTGGGCTCTAGGAATCACTAATAAGCCGGAGTCCTTTGAACGCGGATTTCTTGCCGGGACATATGGTACAATACAATCGGCAAGATAGGATGGAACTAGACCGTGTAGTATTTTATACGTAAGTAGTAAAACCTTAAATTAAATAAATACATGGGGGAAGTCTGAGTCCATGGTTCTCACCCGGAAAAGGGTGGAATGCCATCTCCGGGTTGGGGAGGAGACCCTGCCCTAAGTGGAGGAGTTCAAGTACCTAGGAGTCTTGTTCACGAGTGGGGGAAGAGTGGATGGTGAGATCGACAGGCGGCTCGGTGCGGCGTCTTCAGTAATGCGGACGTTGTACCGATCCGTTGTGGTGAAGAAGGAGCTGAGCCGGCAGGCAAAGCTCTCAATTTACCGGTCGATCTACGTTCCCATCCTCACCTATGGTCATGAGCTTTGGGTCATGACCGAAAGGATAAGATCACGGGTACAAGCGGCCCAAATGAGTTTGGGTCTCTCCCTTAGAGATAGGGTGAGAAGCTCTGCCATCCGGGAGGAACTCAAAGTAAAGCCGCTGCTCCTCCACATGGAGAGGAGCCAGATGAGGTGGTTCGGGCATCTGGTCAGGATGCCACCCGAACGCCTCCATAGGGAGGTTTTTCGGGCACGTCCGACCGGTAGGAGGCCACGGGGAAGACCCAGGACACGTTGGGAAGACTATGTCTCCCGGCTGGCCTGGGAACGCCTCGGGATCCCCCGGGAAGACCTGGACCAAGTGGCTGGGGAGAGGGAAGTCTGGGCTTCCCTGCTTAGGCTGTTGCCCCCGCGACCCGACCTCGGATAAGCGGAAGAAGATGGATGGGGGAAGTGTGAAGCTAAACTTTTACCTGAAATGCATTTAAAACGTTAGACTGCTGGTATCAAAACATGGTCTGTGTGTGAAGTCGCTGGGGTGCGTTTAGGTTATGCATTCCCGCAACTTTTTCTTCGTCCAACCGCCTCACTCTGCTCTTTCGTCTGTGGAAATGCATTCCGGTATTTCACTTATAAGCCTCCTGCTTGTAGTGTCTCCCCACTCCCTGACATTTCGCTTGTACCACTGACTTTGGCACGCCAGAGCTGTGACCTGCAGACGGGTTGAGGACGCCGAGAGAGGAGGACCAATGGACGTTTGTGGTAGTTGGGAAGGAGGGATCGTGCGCCGCATGAAATAGCGAGGGGGGAAAAAGTGGAGTTTCGCTCGTAACTCTGCTGCTGTGTATGCCTCTGCATAAATGTGCAGGTGTGTTTGCTTGTGTTTGTGTGCATGCCCTGGGATGTGCAGGTTAAATGCATTTGACGCGGAACTCAATCCGTCTGAGCCTCGGATCTGAGCCCGTGGCATTTGGGAGGCAAAGCACGCACAGGTGGGATTTTATGTGTATATTTTTCAGATAAAGAGTATCTTATTGAACTTGGCCCACAACTAAGGGCTAATTTACTAAAACATGCAGGAACACAAAGCTGATCTACCAACCCCGTTTCCATATGAGTTGGGGAATTGTGTTAGATGTAAATATAAACAGAATACAATGATTTGCAAATCCTTTTCAACTCATATTCAGTTGAATATGCTACAAAGACAACATATTTGATGTTCAAACTCATACATTTTATTTAGTTTTTGCAAATAATAATTACCTTAGAATTTCATGGCTGCAACACGTGCCAAAGTAGTTGGGAAAGGGCATGTTCACCACTGTGTTACATCACCTTTTCTTTTAACAACACTCAAACGTTTGGGAACTGAGGAAACTAATTGTTGAAGCTTTGAAAGTGGAATTCTTTTCCATTCTTGTTTTATGTAGAGCTTCAGTCCTTCAACAGTCCGGGGTCTCGGCTATGGTATTTTACACTTCATAATGCGCCACACATTTTCCATGGGAGACAGGTCTGGACTGCAGGCGGGCCAGGAGAGTAAATAAATAAATAAATAATAAATGGGTTGTACTTGTATAGCACTTTTCTACCTTCAAGGTACTCAAAGCGCTTTGACACTACTTCCACATTTTCCCATTCACACACACATTCACACACTGATGGAGGGAGCTGCCATGCAAGGCGCCAACCAGCACCCATCAGGAGCAAGGGTGAAGTGTCTTGCTCAGGACACAACGGACGTGACGAGGTTGGTACTAGGTGGGATTTGAACCAGGGACCCTCGGGTTGCGCACGGCCACTCTTCCACTGCGCCACGCCGTCCCATAGTACCCGCACTCTTTTACTATGAAGCCACGCTGTTGTAACACGGGGCTTGGCATTGTCTTGCTGAAATAAGCAGGGGCGTCCATGATAACGTTGCTTGGATGACAACACATGTTGCTCCAAAACCTGTATGTACCTTTCAGCATTAATGGTGCCTTCACAGATGTGTAAGTTACAGGGTTTTATATTGTAGCCTCCTGTCAGACTTAGTGCTGCAAGGGATTCCGGGTATTTCTCCCGTCAAAAGGTAAAACCTTGTAACTCACTTCTAGCTGATTTTGAGAAAACAAAGGAAAACAAATCTATCTCGATGCTGTCTTACAAAGATCTACAAAGTCATCAAACGTATAGATGTTTTCTTGAGCTTTCATTTTCTTGCCGATTGAGCCATGGATTGAGTCTGCTCTAATGAACATGTGCCCTTTCTCTAGAAATTTTATCACAATCTTAAGTGGGCCCCATTCTGTGTTTGCACATTGGGCAAGAGCCGTGTACAGCGTCCAGTTTTTATTTTGACCTCCACAGTTCTCCGCCCAAAAGAGTATGCAAGGGGAAGAATCAAGAAGGATACATTTAATGAAGGTGCTTGCAACGTCCTGGGCCAATCTTCCAAATATCCCCTCCTGCCATAATATCACATAATCAGCTTGAGCGTCGGCCCCCATTCCTGCAAATGTCTCATTAAAGACAATAAGGCGACTGACAAAGAAGCTCCGATTGGTCCCTTGAGATACTAGGTTTTTCTGTTGTATCAACGCAGTGTAGTAGTTGCTAGGTCCTGCCATGCGCGTAACAGCTTACTTACGGAACAAATTACAATATCGCATAGACTAATGTAAAACATATCACCTAGGAACTCCAAAATTATTATCAGCTCAGTTCTGACCAAAATTGAGTTACTGGGTTTTGCCTTTGGACGGGAGATTTGTTCTGTTGTGTTTATGTTGTGTTACGGTGCAGATGTTCTCCCGAAATGTGGATTGGATCCACAGTGTGGCGCATATTTGTAACAGTGTTAAAGTTGTTTATACGGCCACCCTCAGTGTGACCTGTATGGCTGTTGACCAAGTATGCATGGCATTCACTCATGTATGTGTGTGTGTAAAATCTGCATATATTTTGTGATTGTGTCAGAGCGCTGTTTGTATGGAGGAAAAGCGAACGTGACGACAAGTTGTAGAGGACGCTAAAGGCAGTGGCTTTAAGACACGCCCCCAATATTGTTGCCCGGGTGGAAATCGGGAAAAATTCGGGAGAATGCTTGACCAGGGAGATTATCGGGAGGGGCACTGAAATTCGGGAGTCTCCCAGGAAAACCTTGAGGGTTAACAAGTATGTAAATGCGTGCAAAGTGGATTGCGTCTGTTAGGTGAGCAGAATAAGGCGTGCAGTCCGTTTTGCGTCCTTGTCTTCGTCAATATGCTAATTATATGCTGATCATCAAAACGCCAACATTACTGGGAGAAGCTGATGCAAAAAGAATTATTCAGCATGCACAATGTGATGCATAATGTGTGGAGTTTGCATGTTCTCCCCGTGAATGCGTGGGTTCCCTCCGGGTACTCCGGCTTCCTCCCACTTCCAAAGACATGCACCTGGGGATAGGCCCCTCCCACCTCCAAAGACATGCACCTGGGGATAGGCCCCTCCCACCTCCAAAGACATGCACCTGGGGATAGGCCCCTCCCACCTCCAAAGACATGCACCTGGGGATAGGCCCCTCCCACCTCTAAAGACATGCACCTGGGCATAGGCCCCTCCCACCTCCAAAGACATGCACCTGGGGATAGGCCCCTCCCACCTCCAAAGACATGCACCTGGGGATAGGCCCCTCCCACCTCCAAAGACATGCACCTGGGGATAGGCCCCTCCCACCTCTAAAGACATGCACCTGGGGATAGGCCCCTCCCACCTCTAAAGACATGCACCTGGGGATAGGTTGTTTGACAACACTAAATTGGCCCTAGTGTGTGAATGTGAGTGTGAATGTTGTCTGTCTATCTGTGTTGGCCCTGTGATGAGGTGGCGCCTTGTCCAGGGTGTACCCTGCCTTCCGCCCGATTGTAGCTGAGATAGGCGCCAGCGCCCCCCTGCGACCTCGAAAGGGAATAAGCGGTAGGAAATGGATGGATGGATGGACAATGTGATTCATCAGCACTAATTTCCAATTTTGCGAGCACTATTTAGCCTTTTATTCATATTAAAGGTATTGTCGATTCAGCAATATCCTTTTATAGTTTTAAAGCTGCATGCTGGTTGACCCAAGTTAAGGGGCTGATTAAAACAAATTGAATCTATTTTTTTGCTGTTTGTTTTGTCACATACTTACTCAGTGGACTAGTGGTTTGATTGTCCACCCTGAGATATGTAGGTTGTGAGTTCAAACCCCTGCCGAGTCATACCAAAGGCTATAAAGTAGTGAAGTGAAGTGAATTATATTTATATAGCGCTTTTCTCTAGTGACTCAAAGCGCTTTACATAGTGACACCCAATATCTAAGTTACATTTGAACCAGTGCGGGTGGCAGTGGGAGCAGGTGGGTAAAGTGTCTTGCCCAAGGACACAACGGCAGTGACTAGGATGGCGAAAGTGGGAATCGAACCTGCAACCCCCAACCCAAGTTGCTGGCACGACCACTCTACCAACCGAAATGGGTCCCATTTTTATAGTCTTATAGTCTTTTATAGTCACGACCAACCGATCTCAGACCACTAGGCCATTGAGCAGGTAAAATAGGACCCATTACCTCCCTACTTGGAAGTCAGCATCAAGGGTTGGAATTGGGGTTTAAATCATCTAAAATGATTCCCGGGCGCGGCCACCGCTGCTGCTCACTGCTCCCATCACCTCCTAGGGGGTGATAAAGGGTGATGGGTCAAATACAGAGAATAATTGTGTCAAACCTAGTGTGTTTGTGACAATCATTGGCACTTTAAGTTTAACTTTAACATTTAATATGTATATTATTAACATCATATCTTGAAGTATGCATATTTTTGCATCTTAAGCACATTCTCCTGTAAACGCACCTTGGGCGATGAAAAAAATAAAAAAAGATCAGGGGAAAAAAGTGGGTTACTTTTATACAAACCCCGTTTCCATATGAGTTGGGAAATTGTGTTAGATGTAAATATAAACAGAATACAATGATTTGCAAATCATTTTCAAGCCATAGTGCAGGCTAATTGGGAACAGGTGGGTGCCATGATTGGGTATAAAAAACAGCTTCCCAAAAAATGCTAAGTAATTCACAAACAAGGATGGGGTGAGGGTCACCACTTTGTAAGCAAATTGTTGAACAGTTTTAGAACAACATTTCTCAACGAGCTATTGCAAGGAATTTAGGGATTTTACCATCTACGGTCCGTAAAATCTTCAAAAAGTTCAGAGAATCTGCAGAAATCACTGCATGTAAGCAATGATATTACGGACCTTTGATCCCTCAGGCGGTACTGCATCAAAAACCGACATCAGTGTAGTAAGGATATCACCACATTGGCTCAGGAACACTTCATAAAACCACTGTCAGTAACTACAGTTGGTCGCTACATCTGTAAGTGCAAGTTAAAACTCTACTATGCAAAGCAAAACCCATTTATCAACAACACCAAGAAACGCTGCTGGCTTCGCTAGGCCCGAGCTCACCTAAGATGGACTGATGCAAAGTGGAAAAGTGTTCTGTGGTCTGACGAGTCCACGTTTCAAATTATATTTGGAAACTGTGGACGTGGTGTCCTCCGGAACAAAGAGGAAAATAACCATCCGGATTGTTATAGGCGCAAAGTTCCAAAGCTAGTATCTGTGATGGTATGGGGGTGTATTAGTGCCCAAGACATGGGTAACTTACACATCTGTGATGGTATGGGGGTGTATTAGTGCCCAAGACATGGGTAACTTACACATGTGTGATGGTATGGGGGTGTATTAGTGCCCAAGACATGGGTAACTTACACATCTGTGATGGTATGGGGGTGTATTAGTGCCCAAGACATGGGTAACTTACACATGTGTGATGGTATGGGGGTGTATTAGTGCCCAAGGCATGGGTAACTTACACATCTGTGATGGTATGGGGGTGTATTAGTGCCCAAGACATGGGTAACTTACACATGTGTGATGGTATGGGGGTGTATTAGTGCCCAAGACATGGGTAACTTACACATGTGTGATGGTATGGGGGTGTATTAGTGCCCAAGGCATGGGTAACTTACACATGTGTGATGGTATGGGGGTGTATTAGTGCCCAAGACATGGGTAACTTACACATGTGTGATGGTATGGGGGTGTATTAGTGAACAAGACATGGGTAACTTACACATGTGTGATGGTATGGGGGTGTATTAGTGCCCAAGACATGGGTAACTTACACATGTGTGATGGTATGGGGGTGTATTAGTGCCCAAGGCATGGGTAACTTACACATGTGTGATGGTATGGGGGTGTATTAGTGCCCAAGGCATGGGTAACTTACACATGTGTGATGGTATGGGGGTGTATTAGTGCCCAAGACATGGGTAACTTACACATGTGTGATGGTATGGGGGTGTATTAGTGAACAAGACATGGGTAACTTACACATGTGTGATGGTATGGGGGTGTATTAGTGAACAAGACATGGGTAACTTACACATGTGTGATGGTATGGGGGTGTATTAGTGAACAAGACATGGGTAACTTACACATGTGTGATGGTATGGGGGTGTATTAGTGCCCAAGACATGGGTAACTTACACATGTGTGATGGTATGGGGGTGTATTAGTGCCCAAGACATGGGTAACTTACACATGTGTGATGGTATGGGGGTGTATTAGTGAACAAGACATGGGTAACTTACACATGTGTGATGGTATGGGGGTGTATTAGTGCCCAAGACATGGGTAACTTACACATGTGTGATGGTATGGGGGTGTATTAGTGCCCAAGGCATGGGTAACTTACACATGTGTGATGGTATGGGGGTGTATTAGTGCCCAAGGCATGGGTAACTTACACATGTGTGATGGTATGGGGGTGTATTAGTGCCCAAGACATGGGTAACTTACACATGTGTGATGGTATGGGGGTGTATTAGTGCCCAAGACATGGGTAACTTACACATGTGTGATGGTATGGGGGTGTATTAGTGCCCAAGACATGGGTAACTTACACATGTGTGATGGTATGGGGGTGTATTAGTGCCCAAGACATGGGTAACTTACACATGTGTGATGGTATGGGGGTGTATTAGTGAACAAGACATGGGTAACTTACACATGTGTGATGGTATGGGGGTGTATTAGTGAACAAGACATGGGTAACTTACACATGTGTGATGGTATGGGGGTGTATTAGTGCCTAAGACATGGGTAACTTACACATCTGTGAAGGCACCATTAATGCTGGTTTTGGAGCAACATATGTTGTCATCCAAGCAACGTTATCATGGACGCCCCTGCTTATTTCAGCAAGACAATGCCAAGCCATGTGTTACAACAGCGTAGTTTCATAGTAAAAGAGTGCGGGTACTTTCCAGGGCCGCCTGCAGTCCAGACATGTCTCCCATGGAAAATGTGTGGCGCATTATGAAGCGTAAAATACGACAGCGGAGACCCCGGACTGTTGAACGACTAAAGCTCTACATAAAACAAGAATGGGAAAGAATTCCACTTTCAAAGGGTCTACAATTAGTCTCCTCAGTTCCTAAACGTTTATTGAGTGTTGTTAAAAGAAAAGGTGATGTAACACAGTGGTGAACATGCCCTTTCCCAACTACTTTGGCACGTGTTGCAGCCATTAAATTCTAAGTTAATTATTATTTGACAAAAAATATAAATATATATATGAGTTTGAACATCAAATATCTTGTCTTTGTATTCCATTTATATTTACATCCAACACAATTTCCCAATTCATATGGAAACCTGGTTGATAGATGCACTTTGGACTGTGTCTAGATTGCCCATGCAAAGTGGTACTCTGCATGTTTGAAAACAAAGCCAAAGGCCACAGGTAGGAGCATAATAACATGAATGTGCAGTACATGTAACGGTACAGGGGAGAAGAAGACGGCACTGAGGCAGGGACGTCGTTTAGCCCGAGGCATATTTATTAATATACGTGTTGAGGAAGAGGCGGAAGTCCAGAAAGGGCAAGGCAGGCTCGGAAGCTCCAGGAACAGGCAAGTTGTCAAAGGCTGGAGCCAGGTGGTCGAGATCTAGGGAGGCAGCAGGAAGTCCAGAGGGATTCCAGGGAGACGAGACACACAGCTCGAAATCAGGGAATGACATGAAGCTGCAGGACGACCACACAGGACAAGACACGCCAAGTGAAGTGAATTATATTTATATAGCACTTTTCTCTAGTAGTGAAACCCAATATCTAAGTTACATTTAAAGCAGTGTGGGTGGCACTGGGAGCAGGTGGGTAAAGTGTCTTGCCCAAGGACACAACAGCAGTGACTATAATGGCGGAAGCTGGAAACACATAGGCAAGAGATCTGGAGTAGTGTAGGCTTACTGTACCAAACAGGGGGCTACGTTCTGGCACTGGAACGCAGGGTGCGCTGGTTTAAGTAGTGTGGAGTGTCATCAGCGTCAGGTGTGTTGATTTGTGATTGAGACCATTGATCGATTGATTGATTGATACTTTTATTAGTAGATTGCACAGTACAGTACATATTCCGTACAATTGACCACTAAATGGTAACACCCCAATAAGTTTTTCAACTTGTTTAAGTCGGGGTCCACGTTAATCAATTCATGGTAATCAATCAATCAATCAATCAATGCACCACTTCAATTGCAGGTCTTATGGGGAACATGTTCAACATTAATTAGTTGCTTATCAACAGGTTAGGGTTAGGTTTGGTGTTGGGGTTTGAGTTGGGCTTAGGTTTGGGGTTGGGGTTAGAGGATTAGGTTTAAGATGAACTAAGACTCTTAGTTAATGACTTACTGGTTGTTCAATACGGCCATGCAAAATAAGGCATTAATAAGCACTTAATAAGGCAGGTGGTGGGTTCTCCTGACGCCGACAGATCTTCGGGAGCCCGGTAGACAGTTTGAATCAAGTCTTTTATTGACATAAACACCCGGCGATGGCTTGCTTTTCAGCAATATATATTTGGGACTTTCCAGTCCGCCGCGTCTCTGTTCGTGGATCTCTCTCTCTCTCTGGCTCCGTGGTGGATTGTCCGAAGCTTAAACAGCAAACAACGTGGTTTTAGTACAAAAGTTTTATTTACCCAATATCAAAAAGTACAGAGTTGGATTGGATTGCCCGTGCAAACAGACAACGTCCTCCGGAGGATCCAGATCATGCAAATCATATCAAATATTGGTCTACTGGCTTTTTATATGTTTCCCTCATGCGTCAAGGTCCCGATGTTTTGCAACTGCTTGCTCCGCAACAACCTTGGACCACTTAGTCATAACAAACAATCAAAACATTTTGTAGAATGGTTACAGCGACCACAAATTCAAGTTTCACCTACATATGCTCTTCCAGTGATTCAGAGGCTTTTAGATATACTTTCTTTCTGGACTAAAACAGACACAAAACATGGTATAAAGGTAAAAAAAAAATTCCACTACAGCTCCAACTCTAACAACGGGTCTCGAACCGGCTGCTGCTAATAAAGGCGACTGGTGATTAGATAACCAATCCCAGCTGGGCAATCTACTCATCTGCCGCTGAGTTTGAGACCACGCCTCTCTCCACATAAGTACTTAATAATGACTAATTAAGAGCCAATATGTTACTAATGTGCATGTTAATAGGCAACTAATTAGCATTAAAAGATTACAGTAGGTACAAAATGCGGCTGCTAGACTTTTGACAAGAACAAGAAAGTTTGATCACATTACGCCTGTACTGTATATACCTTTATATACATATATACATACATATATACCTATACTGTATATACCTTTATATACATATACTGTATATACCTTTATATACATATATACATACATATATACCTATACTGTATATACCTTTATATACATATATACATACATATATACCTATACTGTATATACCTTTATATACATATATACATACATATATACCTATACTGTATATACCTTTATATACATATATACATACATATATACCTATACGGTATATACCTTTATATACATATATACATACATATATACCTATACTGTATATACCTTTATATACATATATACATACATATATAACTATACTGGCTCACCTGCACTGGCTTCCTGTGCACTTAAGATGTGACTTTACGGTTTTACTACTTACGTATAAAATACTACACGGTCTAGCTCCATCCTATCTTGCCGATTGTATTGTACCATATGTCCCGGCAAGAAATCTGCGTTCAAAGGACTCCGGCTTGTTAGTGATTCCCAAAGCCCAAAAAAAGTCTGCGGGCTATAGAGCGTTTTCCATTCGGGCTCCAGTACTCTGGAATGCCCTCCCGGTAACAGTTCGAGATGCCACCTCAGTAGAAGCACTTAAGTCTCACCTTAAAACTCATTTGTATACTCTAGCCTTTAAATAGACTCCCTTTTTAGACCAGTTGATCTGCCGTTTCTTTTCTTTTTCTTCTATGTCCCACTCTCCCGTGTGGAGGGGGTCCGGTCCGATCTGGTGGCCATGTACTGCTCGCCTGTGTATCGGCTGGGGACATCTCTGCGCTGCTGGTCCGCCTCCGCTTGGGATGGTTTGGCTCCGCTGTGAACGGGACTCTCGCTGCTGTGTCTTGGATCCTCTTTGGACTGGACTCTCGCGACTGTGTTGGATCCATTGTGGATTGAACTTTCACAGTATCATGTTAGACCCGCTCGACATCCATTGCTTTCCTCCTCTCCAAGGTTTCTCATAGTCATCATTGTCACCGACGTCCCACTGGGTGTGAGTTTTCCTTGCCCTTATGTGGGCCTACCTAGGATGTCGTAGTGGTTTGTGCAGCCCTTTGAGACACTAGTGATTTAGGGCTATATAAGTAAACATTGATTGATTGATTGAATTAATGGTCAACATGGTCCCCATACTGAAGTGTTACCCAATTGCACACGCAGTCAGTAGACCACACACAACACTCCTACTCCACTCAATTTTAAAGCTTGCACGCGCCGTTTAACCTGTTCAGGTTTACAGAAATCAGGCCCCTCGTGTGTTCATTTTGAACACGTAATGAACAAACCACCTCGTCTGCAGCTGACATGACAGTTGGGTCCCCTTTTTTTTTTTTTTTGTCAGAAAGAAAGCGAGAACGGAGGTGCGCAAAGATACCAAATGTCAAAGCATGAACTCTTGATTTTCAAACATTTCAATTCAATGAGCCGACAAAGCCATTTTTTTCACAGCACGACTGTCACCCAAACCCCTCCTGTGATACGCGTTAATTGCGGCAGTCGTCCCTTTTCTCCAACCTGCCAAAGTGCCAGGCGTGACATTTCTTGGTCCCAGTCAGACAGATTACCATCCCACCGGGAGATGGGTAATAAAATACTTTCTATGCTAATTTTGCTAATTTTATCATTGTGGGTGGCATTTTACTCACTGCCAAACTGCAGAAGGTGGCAATTAAGCAGGGAGAAAGATGTGTTCCATCACATTTAGTGAGAGCCTAAGACTGGAGAAGCTTATATTCAAGAACAGTACATATTTTTTTAATTGAACAACTGTTTCAAGAGGGAATAAGCGGTAGGAAATGGATGGATGTTTCAAAGCGAACTTTTGCCATACCAACATTATAACACATAATTACTTTTCAGTATATGTGTAAATCTCTAATTGTGTTTTATGTAGAAATGTTTTAAATGAATGCGAGTACAATCAGTTATGTGCAAACTTTTATTTGTCTGTTATGAAGGACGGGTGTGATTACAGAAGTCGCTGAATTGGAAGAATTTTGACAATTGTGTGGAATAATTACAGATTATTTGTGTTTTGGGTGAAGTGAGGCAGAATGAAGTGCATTACTTGGGAACATCTCTACGCTGCTGATCCGCTTGAGATGGTTTCCTGTGGACGGGACTCTCGCTGCTGTCTTGGAGCCACGATGGATTGAACTTTCACAGTATCATGTTAGACCCGCTCGACATCCATTGCTTTCGGTCCCCTAGAGGGGGGGGGTTGCCCACATCTGAGGTCCTCTCCAAGGTTTCTCATAGTCAGCATTGTCACTGGCGTCCCACTGGATGTGAATTCTCCCTGCCCACTGGGTGTGAGTTTTCCTTGCCCTTTTGTGGGTTCTTCCGAGGATGTTGTAGTCGTAATGATTTGTGCAGTCCTTTGAGACATTTGTGATTTGGGGCTATATAAATAAACATTGATTGATTGATTGATTGATTGATTACTTGCTTGCAACTAACAATAGGCTTCACACTGCAATAACGATGTAGAAAACCAGTGAAGTTGGCACGGTGTGTATTTCGTAAATAAAAACAGAATACAATGATTTGCAAATCCTTTTCAACTTATATTCAATTGAATAGACTGCAGAGACAAGATATTTAATGTTCGAACTGAGAACATTTTTTATTTTTTTGCAAATAATCTACAACATGGGTGTCAAACTCTGGCCCGCCTTTTAATTTATTTGGCCCTTGTGACAATATCAAATTAAAATTAGAGCTGGCCCGCCGGTATTATACACCGCATTCACCGCTATTACTTATACTTGCCAACCCCCCCAAAAATCTCCCAGGGCAACCATTCTCCCGATTTCCACCCGGACAACAATATTGGGGGCGTGCCTTAAAGGTACAGCCTTTGACGCCCCCTACAACCTGTCGTCACGTCCGCTTTTCGTCCTTTAAAACAGCGTGCCGGCACAGTCACGTAATGTATGTAGCTTCTACACACACCTAAGTGAATGCAGGTCATACTTGGTCAACAGCCATACAGGTCACACTGAGGGTGGACGTATAAACAACTTTAACACTGTTACAAATATGCGCCACGCTGTGAACCCACACCAAACAAGAATGACAAACACATTTGCACCGTAACACAACATAAACACAACAGAACAAATACCCAGAAACCCTTGCAGCACTAACTCTTCCGGGACGCTACAATATCTGGCTTGGGCACATCGGATTATATCAGTGTGTCGCGAACTGAGCAGTAAAAAGGCTTGAATGTTGTATCCATTCTTTATTGTTTTTTTATTTTCACATTTATTATTAGCCTGTGGAAAAAGTTTATTTTGATATTTACCTCAGAAGGCTGCAAATAGAAAAGAGGTATTCAATTGTTATTAACATGTTATTTTTGATATGCCATTGATATTTTTTTAATTATTATCATTATTATTTGAAACTGGATTTTGCATGTCACTATAAAGTTATATAAGCCTTGCTTGTTCAATATTTAATGAAAAACTTGTTTGGGTCCCTATTAAAAGGTTCATTTGTTCAACCTCGGCCCGCGGCTTTGTTCAGTTTTACATTTTGTCCCACTCTGTATTTGAGTTTGACACCCCTGATCTATAACTCAGAATTTAATGGCGGCAAAAAATTGCAAAAAAGTTGGCACAGAGGCATTTTTACCACTGTGTTACATGGCCTTTCCTTTTAACAACTCCCAATAAACGTTTGGGAACTGAGGAGACCAATTTTTGAAGCTTTTCAGGTGGAATTCTTTCCCATTCTTGCTTAATGTACAGCTTAAGTTGTTCAACACTCTGTTGTGGTATTTTAGGCTTCATCATACTTTCAATGGGAGACAGGTCTGGACTACGGGGAGGCCAGTCCTGTACCCGCACTCTTTTACTACAAAGCCACGCTGTTGTAACATATTCAGAAAGAGTCTTGGCATGGTTTTGCTGAAATAAGCAGGGGCGTTCATGAAAAAGACATAGCTTGGATGTTGCTCCAAAACCTGTATGTACCTTTCAGCATTAATGGTGCCTTCACAGATGTGTAAGTTACCCATGCCTTGGGCACTAATACACCCCCATACCATCACACATGTGTAAGTTACCCATGTCTTGTTCACTAATACACCCCCATACCATCACACATGTGTAAGTTACCCATGTCTTGGGCACTAATACACCCCCATACCATCACACATGTGTAAGTTACCCATGTCTTGGGCACTAATACACCCCCATACCATCACACATGTGTAAGTTACCCATGTCTTGGGCACTAATACACCCCCATACCATCACACATGTGTAAGTTACCCATGTCTTGGGCACTAATACACCCCCATACCATCACACATGTGTAAGTTACCCATGTCTTGGGCACTAATACACCCCCATACCATCACACATGTGTAAGTTACCCATGTCTTGGGCACTAATACACCCCCATACCATCACACATGTGTAAGTTACCCATGTCTTGTTCACTAATACACCCCCATACCATCACACATGTGTAAGTTAGTCATGTCTTGGGCACTAATACACCCCCATACCATCACACATGTGTAAGTTACCCATGCCTTGGGCACTAATGCACCCCCATACCATCACACATGTGTAAGTTACCCATGTCTTGGGCACTAATACACCCCCATACCATCACACATGTGTAAGTTACCCATGTCTTGGGCACTAATACACCCCCATACCATCGCACATGTGTAAGTTACCCATGTCTTGGGCACTAATACACCCCCATACCATCACACATGTGTAAGTTACCCATGTCTTGTTCACTAATACACCCCCATACCATCACACATGTGTAAGTTAGTCATGTCTTGGGCACTAATACACCCCCATACCATCACACATGTGTAAGTTACCCATGCCTTGGGCACTAATGCACCCCCATACCATCACACATGTGTAAGTTACCCATGTCTTGTTCACTAATACACCCCCATACCATCACACATGTGTAAGTTACCCATGTCTTGGGCACTAATACACCCCCATACCATCACACATGTGTAAGTTACCCATGTCTTGTTCACTAATACACCCCCATACCATCACACATGTGTAAGTTAGTCATGTCTTGTTCACTAATACACCCCCATACCATCACACATGTGTAAGTTACCCATGTCTTGTTCACTAATACACCCCCATACCATCACACATGTGTAAGTTACCCATGTCTTGTTCACTAATACACCCCCATACCATCACACATGTGTAAGTTAGTCATGTCTTGGGCACTAATACACCCCCATACCATCACACATGTGTAAGTTACCCATGCCTTGGGCACTAATGCACCCCCATACCATCACACATGTGTAAGTTACCCATGCCTTGGGCACTAATACACCCCCATACCATCACACATGTGTAAGTTACCCATGTCTTGGGCACTAATACACCCCCATACCATCACACATGTGTAAGTTAGTCATGTCTTGGGCACTAATACACCCCCATACCATCACACATGTGTAAGTTACCCATGCCTTGGGCACTAATGCACCCCCATACCATCACACATGTGTAAGTTACCCATGTCTTGGGCACTAATACACCCCCATACCATCACACATGTGTAAGTTACCCATGCCTTGGCCACTAATACACCCCCATACCATCACACATGTGTAAGTTACCCATGTCTTGTTCACTAATACACCCCCATACCATCACACATGTGTAAGTTACCCATGTCTTGGGCACTAATACACCCCCATACCATCACACATGTGTAAGTTACCCATGCCTTGGGCACTAATACACCCCCATACCATCACACATGTGTAAGTTACCCATGTCTTGGGCACTAATACACCCCCATACCATCACACATGTGTAAGTTACCCATGTCTTGTTCACTAATACACCCCCATACCATCACACATGTGTAAGTTACCCATGTCTTGTTCACTAATACACCCCCATACCATCACACATGTGTAAGTTAGTCATGTCTTGTTCACTAATACACCCCCATACCATCACACATGTGTAAGTTACCCATGCCTTGGGCACTAATACACCCCCATACCATCACACATGTGTAAGTTACCCATGTCTTGGGCACTAATACACCCCCATACCATCACACATGTGTAAGTTACCCATGTCTTGGGCACTAATACACCCCCATACCATCACACATGTGTAAGTTACCCATGTCTTGGGCACTAATACACCCCCATACCATCACACATGTGTAAGTTACCCATGTCTTGTTCACTAATACACCCCCATACCATCACACATGTGTAAGTTACCCATGCCTTGGGCACTAATACACCCCCATACCATCACACATGTGTAAGTTACCCATGTCTTGTTCACTAATACACCCCCATACCATCACACATGTGTAAGTTAGTCATGTCTTGTTCACTAATACACCCCCATACCATCACACATGTGTAAGTTACCCATGTCTTGTTCACTAATACACCCCCATACCATCACACATGTGTAAGTTACCCATGCCTTGGGCACTAATACACCCCCATACCATCACACATGTGTAAGTTACCCATGTCTTGGGCACTAATACACCCCCATACCATCACACATGTGTAAGTTACCCATGTCTTGTTCACTAATACACCCCCATACCATCACACATGTGTAAGTTACCCATGTCTTGTTCACTAATACACCCCCATACCATCACACATGTGTAAGTTAGTCATGTCTTGTTCACTAATACACCCCCATACCATCACACATGTGTAAGTTACCCATGTCTTGTTCACTAATACACCCCCATACCATCACACATGTGTAAGTTACCCATGCCTTGGGCACTAATACACCCCCATACCATCACACATGCTGGCTTTTCAACTTTGCCGCTATAACTGTCGGGATGGTTCTTCCCCAGATTGTTCCGGAGGACACAACATCTACAGTTTCCAAAAACAATTTGAAATGTGGACTCGTCAGACCACAGAATACTTTTCCACTTTGCATCAGTCCTTCTTAGATGAGCTCGGGCCCAGCGGAGCTGGTGGCGTTGCTGGGTGTTGTTGATAAATGGCTTTGGCTTTGCGTAGTCGAGTTTTAACTTGCACTTACAGATGTAGCGACAAACTGTAGTTACTGACAGTGGTTTTTCGAAGTGTTCGTGAGCCCATGTGATGACCTCTACACACTGACGTCACTCCACACTATTAATTCTGGTTTTAAATTCCTCCTATGTCCAGGGACTTATATCCCTGGACATATGTCCCTATATTTCATCATAATAACAAATATCGATCCAAACACTGTAGTATCAACCATATACTGATACTATTCTTAGTATCGTTACTTTTGGTATTTGTGTCAATCTGCCAACCTTTGTTTACATTCAAGAGTTAGCGGTTAGCATATTCTCCTATATGTGTAGTGAAGCATGTTTAGCTGGTCTTTGTCCTTCAGTGATAAGGACACTTGCAAGAAACATTGTTTATTTTCCACCATACAGGCAAAGAATACAAACTTAGAAGTGGCTTTGCACTCTGGAGGGACATTAGCCGCAAGTGAGAATGCTATACTGCGTTGAGGAGGCTGTTCAAATATCGGGCATTATAACGATATAACGACAGTATCACCATCTCAATCGACGGACACATTTACATAATTCATATCGCTCATCATCTTTTTTCCGCAACGCTACTTCACATTGGACTGTACTTTTATTTGAATAAAATACCTTCATAAGTGGGCCTAAGAACAAAATGCGTTCCTAAGAACGGTTGCAGAATGGGGCCCATTGTTTTTAGGTTTAAAAAACACCTTTGAGCCTTTTTCATGTATGTAAAGTGCCTTAAAGATAACGTTTGAATATGATAAACATAAGTCTGAAAAGTTGTAAATGTAGGATAAGGCACATTTTAAAGCAAAACTGTGATGCAAGTGATAAAACTAGCAGTTTTAATTGTCATTCTTCATACCTTCAGTGTGTGATTTGCATTTCTCACACCTTGTGTGTGCAACCTGGGTTGTTTCCTCACTCCCTTTTCAGTATTCTTTTTGCTATTATTCCTATTCACATATTTTTTTTTCTCTGCGTTGGGATCCTACGCCGAACATGACATAAAGATGGTCAGTAAAACATAATTTATGAAAAAATTTACATCAAAGAACCACCACCACATGTTATGTAGACCACAAGGAAGTATTTTAAATGTAGGAAATTCATAATATTGTATGACGGATGGATTTTTTTTTTGCATTCTAAGTATTAAATAAATGCGATTAAAAGTCCCCTTACAATGGAGTCTATGGAAGTCACTCTTTTTTGCCTGGAAAGCCCTTAAAAAACATCCAAACACCTCCTTTAGGATTATTTGTTAAAAAGCACTTTCCATTGAGCATACAATCTCAAAGTGCTACAGTGTATTCAAAATAAATAAATAAAAAGATCATAAAAATACATACTAGAACTATACATACATCTAAAAGAAGGCTTCTTTAAAAAAAAGGTTTTTTAAGCCTTTTTTAAAAGCATCCACAGTCTATGGTGCCCTCAGGTGGTCAGGGAGAGCGTTCCACAGCTTTGTCCTCATGGTAAGTTATGATTTCTTTGTGAAAATAATGTCTTGTAAATAGTTGAGAATAAATAATATTTGGTAAATGAAGGATGCAATGCATATTTACAGCACTTTGGTATATGGTTAGTGATCCTTTTCCAAAGGTCACACCAAAACTACAAAACCCAAAACCCGTGACGTTGGCACGTTGTGTAAACCATAAATAAAAACACAATACAATGATTTGCAAATCCTTTTCAACCTATATTCAATTGAATAAACTGCAAAGACAAGATACTTAACGTTCAAACTGGGAAAACGTTATTAGCTCATTTGGATTTTGATGCCTGCGACATGTTTCAAAAAGCTGGCACAAGTGGCAGAAAAGACTGAGAAAGTTGAGGAGTGCTCATCAAACACTTATTTGGAACATCCCACAGGTGAACAGGCTAACTGGGAACAGGTGGATGCTCTGATTGGGTATAAAAATATCTTCCATGAAATTGTCGAACAGTTCAAGAAGAACATTTCTCAAAGAGCTATTGCAAGGAATTTAGGGATTTCACCATCTACGGTACGTAATATCATCAAAAGGTTCAGAGAATCTGGAGAAATCCCTGCACGTAAGCAATGATAATACGGACCTTCGTTCCCTCAGGCGGTACTGCATCAAAAAAGGACATTAGTGTGTAAAGAATATCACCACATGGGCTCAGGAACACTTTAGAAAACCACTGTCAGTAACTACAGTGTGTCGCTACATCTGTAAGTGCAAGTTAAAACTCCACTATGCAAAGCGAAAGCCGTTTATCAACAACACCCAGAAACAAAAAAATTACAGAAAAAAAAAAGTTTCTCTGTTCAATCATTAAATATATTGTTTTTGCAGTCTATTCAATTAAATGTAAGTTTGAAAAGGATTTGCAAATCATTGTAATCTGTTTACATTTACCAATTACACAACGTGGCAACTTCCTTCACGAGTTTTGGGTTTTGTCAAACAGAAGCAATTAATCCAGTTCAGACACCAAAAATATTACCACAAAACACATTTTATATACAATAAATGTAGATTGTTATGCCGAAAACATTCTAATGTACAGTATTTATAAATGATGAATGAAATGGATAAATAAGAATTTACATAACATCACTATTACTTGGTTGGAAAAGACTGTGTGGAGTTTGTCCTCCAGGGGGTTCTTCGGCCCACCAAGCACCGACATGATAGCCCGGTTCAGGTTCACAATACAGTTTTATTTTGCAATCAAGTCTGTGGGTTGCTTTCCAGCAAATGCCTTTTGTGGCTGTGGCTGTGTCAGTCTCGCTCTTGCTCTTACTCCAGCTCCCCTCCAGCTCCAACCAACTCTCTCCTCCCGGCTGCTGCTTATACAGAGCGACAGGTGATTAGATAACAAGGCCCACCTGGGCCATCTACGCACCCGTCGCTGACTCTGAGGCCCCTCCTGGCACACCCCGTTCTGCTGCAGGCCCGCAGGTCACGCCCCCCCCCTCCACAGACTGCTTTTGAGCTGAGCGTCATGATGTCACATGACAGTCACTCGTTTCCTGTATTTTATTTCCTGTCCAGCCCTCTTAGTTTATGTTCCACTTCCTGTTTGCTTCCATGTGCCACCACTTTATTCTTAGACACACCTATTCCTGTTTTCCCTGTCCACCCATCTTTTTTACTTTACTCAAACATGCAGCATTCCTTTCCCCTTTCTTACAATGCCCGGTTGCTTTTAGTGGACTTCCCTGCTGCACTGCATCGGTTTTGTTTTCCCTAATGAAAGCATTTGTACTTGCTTTTTGCCTACTGTCTTTGCATCCTGGGGTCCAACAATACCAAAGCTAGTTTGTAACACAGAGCGATGCTGAGAGGGAAGAACTACCTTCTTATTTCTTTTTTTAATTAAACAGTGTTTTGTCACCTTCTTAATCACATTGTTAGTTGCTTTTTTGGGCCTTATATCGGCCTTTTTTACACCTACTTCCTACTCAATAAAAAAAACACAGACGTGGTGTAACTGTGTGAGGAGTAATTGTGTTAATTAGACAGCAGATGCAGATTCGAAATGTGACGACATTAAGGACGGGCAACATTGCAGAAGGAGAAAGACTTTGGGAAATTGTGTTAGATGTAAATATAAACAGAATACAATAATTTGCAAATCCTTTTCAAGCCATATTCAGTTGAATATGCTACAAAGACAACATATTTGATGTTCAAACTCATAAAGATTTTTTTTTTTCGTGCAAATAATCATTAATTTTAGGATTTGATGCCAGCAAGTTTCTGGCAAGTTCACTGCAATAAGCTTCTGGTTAAATTTTTGACCACTCGTCTTGACAAAATTGTTGCAGTTTAGTTAAATTTGTTGGTTTTCTGACATGGACTTGTTTCTTCAGCATTGTCCACGCGTTTAAAGAAGGCCATTCTAAGACCTTAAGTCCAGCCTGATTGAGCCATTCCTTTACCACTTTTGAGGTGTGTTTGGGCTCTTGTTCTGTACATTGGTCCAGTTTTGAGACGATGAAAGGATTTTAAGTGCGCCTTATAGTCCGGAAAATACGGTAGTTTATATTTCAAGATCGCTGATGTGCTCATTTGGCTGTCAATCAAAGAGGGATTGAGGGCCGTACATCATATTGCAGTGAACACGTATCTCTTATGTGTGACTGCCATCTACTGGTCACACTTAACATTTCACCATGTACCAAATAAAATAGCTTCGAGGTCGGTAAGCACAACCAAAATTATTCCGTACATTTGGCTCACCGGGTTATAAGTCGAGTTTTGAGACAATGAAATGATTTTTTATTGTGATTTATGGTCCGGACATTACGGTAGTTTATATTTCAAGATCGCTGATGCGCTCATTTGACTGTCAATCAAAGAGGGATTGAGGGTCGTACATCATATTGCAGTGAACACGTATCTCTTATGTGTGACTGCCATCTACTGGTCACACTTAACATTTCACCATGTACCAAATAAAATAGCTTCGAGGTCGGTAAGCACAACCAAAATTATTCCGTACATTCGGCGCACCGCGTTATAAGTCGAGCTTTGAGAAAATGAAAGGATTTTTTTGTGTTTTATAGTCCGGAAAATACGGTAGTTTATATTTCAAGATCGCTGATGTGCTCATTTTGCTGTCAATCAAAGAGGGATTGAGGGCCGTACATCATATTGCAGTGTACACGTACCTCTTATGTGTGACTGCCATCTACTGGTCACACTTAGCACTTCACCATGTACCAAATAAAATAGCTTCAAGGCTGGTAAGCACAACCAAAATGATTCCGTACATTCGGCGTACCGGGTTATAAGTCGAGTTTTGAGACAATGAAAGGATTTTTTTGTGTGATTTATAGTCCGGAAAATACGGTAGTTTATATTTCAAGATCGCTGATGTGCTTATTTGGCTGTCAATCCAAGCGGGATTCAAGGCCGTACTTCATATTGCAGTGTACACGTATCTCTTATGTGTGACTGCCATCATATTGATTGCTTTCGTCCTCTCCAAGGTTCTTATAGTCATCATTGTCACCGACGTCCCACTGGGTGTGAGTTTTCCTTGCCCTTATGTGGGCCTACCGAGGATGTCGTAGGGGTTTGTGCAGCCCTTTGAGACACTAGTGATTTAGGGCTATATAAGTAAACATTGATTGATTGATATTGCAGTCTACACGTATCTCTTATGTGTGACTGCCATCATATTGATTGCTTTCGTCCTCTCCAAGGTTCTTATAGTCATCATTGTCACCGACGTCCCACTGGGTGTGAGTTTTCCTTGCCCTTATGTGGGCCTACCGAGGATGTCGTAGGGGTTTGTGTTCTGGTTTGTGCAGCCCTTTGAGACACTAGTGATTTAGGGCTATATAAGTAAACTTTGATTGATTGATATTGCAGTCTACATGTATCTCTTATGTGTGACTGCCATCATATTGCAGTCTACACGTATCTCTTATGTGTAACTTCCATCTACTGGTCACACTTATCATTTCACCATGTACCAAATAAAATAGCTTTGAGGTCGGTAAGCACAACCAAAAGTATTCCGTTCATTCGGCGCACCGCGTTATAAGTCGAGTTTTGAGCAATGAAAGGATTTTAAGTGTGCCTTATGGTCCGGAAATTACGGTAGTTTTATATTTCAAGATCGCTGATGTGCTTATTTTGCTGTCAATCAAAGAGGGATTCAGGGCCGTACGTCTTATTGCAGTGTACACGTATCTCTTGTGTGTGACTGCCATCGTATTGCAGTCTACACGTATCTCTTATGTGTGACTGCCATCTACTGGTCACACTTAGCACTTCACCATGTACCAAATAAAATAGCTTCGAGGTCGGTAAGCGCAACCAAAAGTATTCCGTACAGTCGGCGTACCGGGTTATAAGTCGAGTTTTGAGACAATGAAAGGTTTTAAGTGCGCCTTATAGTCCGGAAAATACGGTAGTTTATATTTCAAGATTGCTGATGTGCTTATTTTGCTGTCAATCAAAGAGGGATTGAGGGCCGTAAGTCATATTGCAGTCTACACGTATCTCTTATGTGTGACTGCCATCTACTGGTCACACTTATGTCACCATGTACCAAATAAAATAGCTTCGAGGTCGGTAACCAAAACCAAAATTATTCCATACATTCGGCGCACCGGGTTATAAATCGAGTTTTGAGACAATGAAATTATTTTTTTAGTGCGACTTATAGTCCAGAATATATGGTAGTTTATATTTCAAGAACGCTGATGTGCTCATTTTGCTGTCAATCAAAGAGGGATTGAGGGCTGTACGTCATATTGCAATCTACACGTATCTCTTATGTGTGATAGCTTCGAGGTCTTTAAGCACAACCAAAATTATTCTGTACATTAGGCACACCAGGTTACAAGTCAATTTTTTTTTCAGAAAATGAAAGGATTTTTTTAGTTCGACTTGTAGTCCTAAAAATATGGTAGTTTATATTTCAAGATTGCTGATGTGCTCATTTTGCTGTCAATCAAAGAGGGATTGAGGGCCGTACATCATATTGCAGTGAACACGTATCTCTTATGTGTGACTGCCATCTACTGGTCGCACTTATCATTTCACCATGTACCAAATAAAATAGCTTCGAGGCCGGTAGGCACAACCAAAATTATTCCGTACATTCCACGCACCGGGTTATAAGTCGAGTTTTGAGCAATGAAAGGATTTTAAGTGTGCCTTATAGTCCGGAAAATACGGTAGTTTATATTTCAAGACCGCTGATGTGCTTATTTTGCTGTCAATCAAAGAGGGATTCAGGGCCGTACGTTCGACACCCCTGGTCTAATGGGATGTATGGAAAACTCCCAAGTTACCTGCCCTCGGATCTCGCTGCTGTTGATACGCAACAGTGACTACCAATACGGCTGTGTAAAGGGAGTTATACCAAGTCAGTGGTGGACTACAAGAAGCAACTTACTTTGTGACACTGAGATATTATGGATGCTACACGTCTGACCTTGGAGGCCCTGACAGCTGTAGTGTCCCCACCGGTTAGAAGAGTGGATATGAAAGGTCTCATATCGGCACAAATAAAGGGGAATCTGTCATAAGCCATAGAGACCCGCCGACATTGCAGAGTTTTTCATATCAAGTTTGAAGATAAAGTGGGCTCGGCTGCTTTTTAAGCCTCCAGCACATTGCAGAAAGTTAAAGATAGTGAAGATGACACACGGATGTTCAGGAGTTGCTCTTCCGCGGCTTATAAGTGGCAGCAGCAAGAAGACGCATACTCATATCAAAGTTGTGACTGCAAATGAGTCCGAACTCCAAACATGCCGATGTTTATCCTCAAAAAGTCTTTTAAGTGAATATGTATTTACATAGAGCTCGACAGTCATCCATCAATAATGTAAATGTTGTTTGTATCACAAGCAGACATGACTTGCAGTCGTCAGGAAAACGATGAAGAGGCATGATGATTTTAATTAGGGTGTACCACTAATTACAATTATGAAAAAAGTTTTTTCACATCTAATACGATGTTGTTATCGCAGCTTTGAGAAGCAAATTTAGAAGCAATCATGAAAATATTTAAAATGGAATAGAGTGGATTTATAAACTCTGAAAGGGGAACATTATCAGCAGACCTATGTAAGTGTCAATATATACCTTGATGGTGCAGAAAAAAGACCATATGTTTTTTTAACCGATTTCCGAACTCTAAATGGGTGAATTTTGGCGAATTAAACGCCTTTCTGTTTATCGCTCATGTGTTGATGACGTCAGAACGTGACGTCTCCGAGGTTGTAACTCCCTCCAAATAGCGCTGACACAATGGCTTTCTTTGACTGATTTATCGAAGGCTTCCTTTCCCTTCAATTCACCGTGAAAACTGTTAATAAAACAAAGCACGTTACAAACGTAAATATAACATGCACAGCATGTGGCTCAAACATTTTACCCAAGTAAAATACAAACACAAATGACAAATACCTCGTTGGCCTGCATGCTTCTTTTAGGAGGAAATTGTGATCTTCTGGCCCTTATAGCCCAAACGCTGAAAGTCCTTGTGACACTTTTTAGTCCTTTTTACCATCAGTCGCTCTCTTTTTCCCTTCTCATTGCATCAAACAAATGTTCACTCATACCCGGAAGCAGCTTCCTTATATCCGTTCACAGACCAATCGAGACACTTCATAACAAACGCATGCCCACAAACCCAACAAAAAGTCATGAAATTACATTTTTAACCCCGGACTGTTGAACGACTGAAGCTCTACATAAAACAAGAATGGGAAAGAATTCCACTTTCAAAGCTTCAACAATTAGTTTCCTCAGTTCCCAAACGTTTATTGAGTCTTGTTAAAAGAAAAGGTGATGTAACACAGTGGTGAACATGCCCTTTCCCAACTACTTTGGCACATGTGCAGCCATGAAATTCAAAGTTAATTATTATTTGCAAAAAAAATAATAATAATAAATTGTCCTTGTAGTGCATTCAACTGAATATGGGTTGAAAAGGATTTGCAAATCATTGTATTCTGTTTATATTTACATCTAACACAATTTCCCAACTCTTATGGAAACGGGGTTTGTATTTATAGCGCTTTTTTTCTCGTGACTCAAAGCGCTTTACATAGTGAAACCCAATATCTAAGTTACATTTAAACCAGTGTGGGTGGCACTGGGAGCAGGACTCAGTGTCCTGACTAGGATGGCGGAATTGGGGATCGAACCTGGAACCCTCAAGTTGCTGGCACGGCCACTCCACCAACCGAGCTATACCACCCGAGTACCGAATTGCTGGGATCGTGATGCTAATGAGAAAAAGGATTAAGTTTGTTTGCAGTTGATTTCCTGCTCCAAGTATTTGTTTGTCATCTACAATTCATGTCTGCAGCTGTTTTTAATGGTGGGAAGTTCATATTTGGTCTTATTATTTAGATGCAAATGTCCCTGTTGTTGAGTAATGTTTGCTAGCGTTATCAAGATTGAGTATATGCTGTTGAGCTTACAAGATATGTATCCATCTAGTTTATTATCGGACATCTCTAATTGTGGAAAAAATTCCAAAAAGTGCAGTTGTAAAACACTTTTTCCTCTGTATGCTGTTCTGTTTGTCGCCTTGCAAATATATACAATTTATGTCCCGTCACTGTTTTACATAAATAATGTGCTTTCAAGGTGCATTTGTGTACAAAAACAACACCCTTACTTAATCGCCTCTGTTCCTGCCAGCACTGGCGTTGCATAGTCTTCATTTAAAGTAAGTGGCTGGATTGCTTTTCCATCTTTTGCTTTAAACTTAAGTGTTCCATAACCTGTTTTATGATGTATGCAATAAATAGATACACATCTCCTTGCCAACTGGAAAGCAAAGTAAATAATCAAACCTGCATAAATGAATCAACAATATGTTAACCCTTGTGTGATGTTCGTATTGTTGTTGCTCAGCCAGCGTTTGTGGGTCTAATGAACCCGTTGCATTTTGTGGATTTTAATGCCTCACAATCAAACACTTTTACGTTAAAATACTGAACATATGTTTATTGGGATAAGGTAAAAGTCTGTTCAGTATTTTAACATAAAAGTGTTTGATTGTAAAGCATTAAAAGCCAAAAAATGCAACGGGTCCATCAGACCCACAAACGATGGCTGAGTAACAAGGATGGGGCGAGGGTCACCACTCTGTGAACAAATGCGTGAGCAACAGTTAAAGAAGAACATTTCTCAACGAGCTACTGCAAGGAATTTTGGGATTTTACCATCTAAACTACAGTCTGTGATATCATCAAAAGGTTCAGAAAATCTGGAGAAATCAAAGCAGTGGTAAAAATGCACTGTGTTGCTGCCATTAAATTCTATGTTAACCCTTGTGTAATGTTCATATTGTTGTTACTCTCAGTTGTTCAGTATTTTAACATAAAAGTGTTTGATTGTAAAGCATTAAAAGCCAAAAAATGCAACGGGTCCATCAGACCCACAAACGCTGGCTGAGTAACAACAATATGAACGTTGCACGGGAAATTTATCTGCCAGTTTCTGCAGCCCACAGGGATTCTTCTTTTGTGTTCCTGTACCTGCGGTTCCCACACACGGTTGCAACATTGTTTGTCAACACTGTCTGCTCTCATTTTCTCGCACATTTGACCCTCTGATGTTCTGTGTACCTACACTCTGTCCTCCTGCTGTGTGTGTGTGTGTGTGTGTGTGTGTGTGTGTGTGTGTGTGTGTGTGTGTGTGTGTGTGTGTGTGTGTGTGTGTGTGTGTGTGTGTGTGTGTGTGTGTGGGGTATACAGAACATCAATTTCCACACTACTATTAGGTCCAGTGGGACCCAGACATCTTATATGTAACAGAAGTGTGTAGGGGGGGGGTGTGGTCGTTAAATATGTATTTTGATATATGTTCTTCACAGAAAATGAGCCAAAGTCAGTGAGTCTCAGTTTGAAAAATTAATTAATCGTATCATTTTTCTTTTAATAAAACATGAAAACGGGTCCCACGGACCCGAACACCACACAAGGGGTAAATTAATAACCAATTACTTTATACATGCATACATATAGGCCCCAAATTACATCTAAAAATAATTATAATAACAATTACATACAATCTCTTTTTATACGGGTGGGTCAAATACCTGCGCTCACATAATAAAACCAAAACAAATCAATAACAAAAACACTTTGCATGAGTTGTTGACAAAATGTTATTGAATCGGTAATTGGCAGTATGCATTTTAGCTGTGTTCCTTTGTCACACTGCTTGTGTTTACAGAAATACGTCAATTAAATGTTTTTTTTCTTTGTCCTCTGGCTGTATTTCTTTGTGATGCACAGCCCTTTGTTTTTTTCAACTGTGGTTGTTTTTAAAGGGTTTTATAAATAAAGTTGGCATAGAATGGTATTTAGTGTGTGAATGTGAAGTGAATTATATTTTATATAGTCCTTTTCTCTGGTGCAGGGGTCACCAACCTTTTTGAAAGCAAGAGCTACTTCTTGGGTACTGATTATTGCTAAGGGCTACCAGTTTGATACACACTTAAATAAATTGCAAGAAATAGCCAATTTGCTCAATTTACCTTTAATAAATAAATCTATATATATATATATATAAAAAATGGGTATTTTGGCTGTCATTCAGTCGTACAATTTTTTTCCTTTTTGTGGAAGGTTTTTTGTAGAGAATAAATGATGAAAAAACACTTAATTGAACAGTTTAAAAGAGGAGAAAACAGGAAAAACATAGTTTATCTTCAATTTCGACTCTTTAAAATACAAAATTCATCCGAAAAAAAGAAGAGAAAAACTAACTAATTCAAATCTTTTTGAAAAAATTAAAAAAATAATCTATGGAACATTATTTGTAATTTTTCCTGATTAAGTTTAATTTTAGAATTTTGATGACATGTTTTAAAAAGGTTAATATCCAATCTGCACTTTGTTAGAAAATATAACAAATTGGACCAAGCTATATTTCTAACAAAGACAAATCATTATTTCTTCTAGATTTTCCGGAAACAAAAATTTCAAAAGACTTTGAAATAAGATTTAAATTTGATGCTTAAGATTTTCTAGACTTGCCAGGACAATTTTTTGAATTTTAATTATTATAAGTTTGAAGAAATATTTCACAAATATTCTTCGTCCAAAAAACAGAAGCTAAAATGAAAAATTAAATTAAAATGTATTTATTATTCTTTACAATAAAAAAAAAAAAAAAAATTACTTGAACATTGATTTAAATTGTCAGGAAAGAAGAGGAAGGAATTTAAAATATAAAACGGTATATGTGTTTTAAAATCCTAAAATCATTTTTAAGGTTGTATTTTTTTCTCTAAAATTGTCTTTTTGAAAGTTATAAACGGCAAAGTAAAAAAATAAATGAATTTATTTAAACAAGTGAAAACCAAGTCTTTAAAATACTTTCTTAGATTTTCAAATTCTATTTGAGTTTTGTCTCTCTTAGAATTAAAAATGTCCAGCAAAACGAGACCAGCTTGCTAGTAAATAAATACAATTTAAAAAATAGAGGCAGCTCACTGGTAAGTGCTGCTATTCGAGCTATTTTTAGAACAGGCCAGCGGGCGACTCATCTGGTCCTTACGGGCACCGCGTTGGTGACCCCTGATCTAGTGACTCAAAGCCCTTTACATCGTGAAACCCAACATCTAAGTTCCATTTTTAAAGCAGTGTGGGTGGCACTGGGAGCAGGTGGGTAAAGTGTCTTGCCCAAGGACACAATGGCAGTGACTAGGTTGGCAGAAGCGGGGATCGAACCTGGAACCCTTAACTTGCTGGCACGGCCACTCTACCAACCGAGCTATGCCGCCCCGTGTGAGTGTGAATGTTGTCTGTCCATCTGTGTTGGCCTCTGCGATTAGGTGGCAACTTGTCCAGGGTGTACGCCGCCTTCCGTCCGAGTGCAGTTGGGAGAGGCTCCGGGCCTCCGCGACCCCTAAAGGGACAAATGGTAGAAAATGGATGGATGAATGGATTTTTTTCTCTTGTAAATACTTGTTTTTCTGGTAAATCAAAGCGATGGTGATTGACATTTAGGACTGTCCACTCACTCCCCATTTTGGAAATGTCCATCCATCCATCCATCTTCTTCCGCTTATCCGAGGTCGGGTCGCGGGGGCAACAGCCTAAGCAGGGAAGCCCAGACTTCCCTCTCCCCAGCCACTTCGTCTAGCTCTTCCCGGGGGATCCCGAGGCATTCCCAGGCCAGCCGGGAGACATAGTCTTCCCAACATGTCCTGGGTCTTCCCCGTGGCCTCCTACCGGTTGGACGTGCCCTAAACACCTCCCTAGGGAGGCGTTCAGGTGGCATCCTGACCAGATGCCCGAACCACCTCATCTGGCTCCTCTCCATGTGGAGGAGCAGCGGCTTTACTTTGAGTTCCTCCCGGATGGCAGAGCTTCTCACCCTATCTCTAAGGGAGGGAACTTATTTTGTCCGCTTGTACCCGTGATCTTATCCTTTCGGTCATGACCCAAAGCTCATGACCATAGGTGAGGATGGGAACGTAGATCGACCGGTCAATTGAGAGCTTTGCCTTCCGGCTCAGCTCCTTCTTCACCACAACGGATCGATACAACGTCCGCATTACTGAAGACGCCGCACCGATCCGCCTGTCGATCTCACCATCCACTCTTCCCCCACTCGTGAACAAGACTCCTAGGTACTTGAACTCCTCCACTTGGGGCAGGGTCTCCTCCCCAACCCGGAGATGGCACTCCACCCTTTTCTGGGCGAGAACCATGGACTCGGACTTGGAGGTGCTGATTCTCAGCACCTCCAAGTTTCATTTTGGAAACGTTCCCAATAATTCCCAATCCTTATGAGGGACAAGAATTTGAGCATTTTAACTCATAAATCGGTAATCATGTTGTACTTGGAAAGCGCTTTTCTACCTTCGAGGTACTCAAAGCGCTTTGACACTACTTCCACATGAATCCATTCACACACTGATGGCGTGCAACGACCTAACCACAGCCCATCAGGAGCAAGGGTGAAGTGTCTTGCTCAAGGACACAACGGACGTGACGAGGTTGGTGGGGATTGAACCAGGAACCCTCAGGTTGCTGGCACGGCCACTCTCCCAATTTCTGGCACGGCCACTCTCCCAATTCCCGCCACGCCGTCTCCAATAAATAAACGTGTATACAAGTCTGCTAACAATAGAGCCAGTGGGAGCCAGGATGTCAAACCTGATAAATAACCATCAAAAAGGCGCTAACAGTACGGCATTTACATGTCGGGACCTGAATATTAACCACGTTTTAGCGATATTCTTATTACAAGCGCATTGATTAGAGGCATTCATTCATTATGCATTCATTCTATCAGGCTTGCCCCTGACAGTTTGTCTATGTTTTAGTTTTTCCCTCTGCATTTGTCTTTGTTTCCTCTCTCTGTGTGTGTGTGTGTGTGTGTGTGTGTGTGTGTGTGTGTGTGTGTGTGTGTGTGTGTGTGTGTGTGTGTGTGTGTGTGTGTGTGTGTGTGTGTGTGTGTGTGTGTGTGTGTGTGGTGTTTCCTGTCAGCGCTCTTATTTTGTCTGTTTCCTGTGTTTCTCCCTGGGCGCTGTTTCTCCTCAGCTGCGGCTGATTGGCACCTGGCCACACCTGGTGTCAATCAGCCCGTTCCTATTTTACCTGCTTTGTTCCTCCAGTCAGTGCTGGATTATTGTCAATGCGATGTATTGCCGCTCCTGTCGTGTCGTATCAGGTGGTGTCTTTGCAGCGTAGCGGTAAGCTATATTTCGTTAGATGTTTGTAGCTTACTGTTTTTTGTTCCCTGCTTCTAGTCTGTTTTTTCATTTTACAAGTACGACCTCTGTTTCTTGCTATATACATGTTAGCTTCCACGCTAGGCCTAAAGTTTGTTATCCGCCCACGTGCGTGTGTGTGTGCAGTGTTTCCTGTCAGCGCTCTTATTTTGTCTGTTTCCTGTGTTTCTCCCTGGGCGCTGTTTCTCCTCAGCTGCGGCTGATTGGCACCTGGCCACACCTGGCGTCAATCAGCCCGTTCCTATTTTACCTGCTTTGTTCCTCCAGTCAGTGCTGGATTATTGTCAATGTGATGTATTGTCGCTCCTGTCGTGTCTTTGCAGCGTAGCGCTAAGCTATATTTCGTTAGATGTTTGTAGCTTACTGTTTTTTGTTCCCTGCTTCCAGTCTGTTTTTTCATTTTACTAGTACGACTTCTGTTTCCTGCTATATACATGTTAGCTTCCACGCTAGGCCTAAAGTTTGTTATCCGCCCACGTGCGTGTGTGTGTGTGCAGTGTTTCCTGTCAGCGCTCTTATTTTGTCCGTTTCCTGTGTTTCTCCCTGGGCGCTGTTTCTCCTCAGCTGCGGCTGATTGGCACCTGGCCACACCTGGTGTCAATCAACCCGTTCCTATTTTACCTGCTTTGTTCCTCCAGTCAGTGCTGGATTATTGTCAATGTGATGTATTGTCGCTCCTGTCGTGTCTTTGCAGCGTAGCGGTAAGCTATATTTCGTTAGATGTTTGTAGCTTACTGTTTTTTGTTCCCTGCTTCCAGTCTGTTTTTTCATTTTACAAGTACGACTTCTGTTTCCTGCTATATACATGTTAGCTTCCACGCTAGGCCTAAAGTTTGTTATCCGCCCACGTGCGTGTGTGTGTGCAGTGTTTCCTGTCAGCGCTCTTATTTTGTCGGTTTCCTGTGTTTCTCCCTGGGCGCTGTTTCTCCTCAGCTGCGGCTGATTGGCACCTGGCCACACCTGGTGTCAATCAGCCCGTTCCTATTTTACCTGCTTCGTTCCTCCAGTCAGTGCTGGATGATTGTCAATGCGATGTATTGTCGCTCCTGTCGTGCCGTATCAGGTGGTGTCTTTGCAGCGTAGCGGTAAGCTATATTTCGTTAGATGTTTGTAGCTTACTGTTTTTTGTTCCCTGCTTCCAGTCTGTTTTTTCATTTTACAAGTACGACTTCTGTTTCCTGCTACATACATGTTAGCTTCCACGCTAGGCCTAAAGTTTGTTATCCGCCCACGTGCGTGTGTGTGTGTGCAGTGTTTCCTGTCAGCGCTCTTATTTTGTCTGTTTCCTGTGTTTCTCCCTGGGCGCTGTTTCTCCCCAGCTGCGGCTGATTGGCACCTGGCCACACCTGGTGTCAATCAGCCCGTTCCTATTTTACCTGCTTCGTTCCTCCAGTCAGTGCTGGATTATTGTCAATGTGATGTATTGTCACTCCTGTCGTGTCTTTGCAGCGTAGCGGTAAGCTATATTTCGTTAGATGTTTGTAGCTTACTGTTTTTTGTTCCCTGCTTCCAGTCTGTTTTTTCATTTTACTAGTACGACTTCTGTTTCCTGCTGTATACATGTTAGCTTCCACGCTAGGCCTAAATTTTGTTATCCGCCCACGTGCGTGTGTGTGTGCAGTGTTTCCTGTCAGCGCTCTTATTTTGTCTGTTTCCTGTGTTTCTCCCTGGGCGCTGTTTCTCCCCAGCTGCGGCTGATTGGCACCTGGCCACACCTGGTGTCAATCAGCCCGTTCCTATTTTACCTGCTTTGTTCCTCCAGTCAGTGCTGGATGATTGTCAATGTGATGTATTGTCACTCCTGTCGTGTCGTATCAGGTGGTGTCTTTGCAGCGTAGCGGTAAGCTATATTTCGTTAGATGTTTGTAGCTTACTGTTTTTTGTTCCCTGCTTCCAGTCTGTTTTTTCATTTTACTAGTACGACTTCTGTTTCCTGCTACATACATGTTAGCTTCCACGCTAGGCCTAAAGTTTGTTATCCGCCCACGTGCGTGTGTGTGTGTGCAGTGTTTCCTGTCAGCGCTCTTATTTTGTCTGTTTCCTGTGTTTCTCCCTGGGCGCTGTTTCTCCCCAGCTGCGGCTGATTGGCACCTGGCCACACCTGGTGTCAATCAGCCCGTTCCTATTTTACCTGCTTCGTTCCTCCAGTCAGTGCTGGATTATTGTCAATGTGATGTATTGTCACTCCTGTCGTGTCTTTGCAGCGTAGCGGTAAGCTATATTTCGTTAGATGTTTGTAGCTTACTGTTTTTTGTTCCCTGCTTCCAGTCTGTTTTTTCATTTTACAAGTACGACTTCTGTTTCCTGCTATATACATGTTAGCTTCCACGCTAGGCCTAAAGTTTGTTATCCGCCCACGTGCACGCTTTTTGTTTGAACCCTGTTTTTGTTTTTGTCTTAGTATTTAAATGAAATCATGTTTTCCTGCAAAATGCCTCCCTGCTTCTCTGCATCTTGGGGTTGGACACAAACTAACTCTGACACATTCATTATGCCGCTGGATTGACATATCAGCTGGTGGGCTGCTTTCTTGCTTCAGAGGTGGTGAAAGTTCCCGATTATCAATAATGCCTGTCAGTTTAGTAGTAAGATTTTGTGAACGTAAACTAAGAAAATAGTCAACTTTGACAGCCAATTTAGACCGTGAAATGGTGAGAAAGTCACGTAAAAAATGATGGTTTGCACCAAGCTTTTGTTTTTTTCTTCGCAACGATTATGAGTCATATATCAGCATCCTAGCGGTTGGCAACCCAGTGACAGCAGACATTGTACACTAGGTGTGGTGAAACTACCCTTTATATTTGACCCATCACCCTTGATCACCCCCTGGGAGGTGAGGGGAGCAGTGAGCAGCAGCGGTGGCCACGCTCGGGAATCATTTTGATGATTTAACCCCCAATTCCAACCCTTGATGCTGAGTGCCCAGTAGGGAGGTAACGGGTCCCATTTGTATAGTCTTTGGTTTGAACTCACGACCTACCGATCTCAGGGCGGACACTCTAACCCAGGGGTGTCAAACTCAAATACAGAGTGGGACAACATTTAAAAGTGAACAAATACGCGGGCCAAGGTTGAACAAATGAACCTTTTAATAGGGACCCAAACAAGTTTTGCATTAAATATTGAACAAGCAAGGCTTATATAACTTTATAGTGACATGCAAAATCCAGTTTAAAATAATAACAATTAAAAAAATATCAATGGCATATCAAATAAAATTTAAATAAAAACTTTATGCCTTTTTTTCTATTTGCAATATTTTGAGGTAAATATTTTTTTCCCACAGGCTAATAAAATAAAAATAAAATAACTAATGAATGAACCAAACATTCAAGCCTTGAAGTAGCAAGAGAAAATGCATGAATAAAACGTTAATTATTGGTCAGTTTGCTGGAAGTTTCCCGGAAAAGTTAGTGCTGCAACGGATTCTGGGTATTTGTTCTGTTGTGTTACGGGGCGGATGTTCACCCGAAATGTTTGTCATTCTTGTTTGGTGTGGGTTCACAGTGTGGCGCATATTTGTAACAGTGCTAAAGTTGTTTATACGACCACCCTCAGTGTGACCTGTATGGCTGTTGACCAAGTATGCTTGCATTCGCGTGTGTGTGTGTGTGTGTGTGTGTGTGTGTGTGTGTGTGTGTGTGTGTGTGTGTGTGTGTGTGTGTGTGTGTGTGTGTGTGCGTGCGTGCGTGCGTGCGTGCGTGCGTGCGTGCGTGCGTGCGTGCGTGCGTGCGTGCGTGCGTGCGTGCGTGCGTGCGTGCGTGCGTGCGTGCGTGCGTGCGTGCGTGCGTGCGTGCGTGCGTGCGTGCGTGCGTGCGTGCGTGCGTGCGTGCGTGCGTGCGTGCGTGCGTGCGTGCGTGCGTGCGTGCGTGCGTGCGTGCGTGCGTGCGTGCGTGCGTGCGTGCGTGCGTGCGTGCGTGCGTGCGTAAAAGCCACAAATATTATGTGACACGCTGTTAGTATGGAGGAAAAGCGGACGTGACGACAGGTTGTAGAGAACGCTAAAGGCAGTGCCTTAAATGCACGCCCCCAATATAGTTGTCCAGGTGGAAATCGGTAGAAATTCGGGAGAATGGTTGCCCCGGGAGATTTTCAGGAGGGGCACTGAACTTCGGGAGTCTACCGGGAAAATTAGGAGGGTTGGCAAGTATGAGTATTAGCGGTGAATGCGGTGTTACAGCGGCACCAACGCTGTATAACACCGGAGGACCAGCTCTAATGCTAAATAGATATTACCTCAAGGGCCAAATTAAATTACACGGCGGGCCAGAGTTTGACAGCCATGCTCTAACCACTGAGCAGGTTAAAGTTGGTACGGTACTGTGGGGGAATAACAATGGCAATCATTTGAATGAGGAACAGTATTTTACTAGACTGTGTTTTGAGTTAATAAAAGAGTTGACTGTAAGTTAGTCCTGGTTCAGCGGTTGATGCAGACTTGTTGGTTTAAGTTCCCGACAGTGACCATTCCAAGGAGTAGTCAATCAATCAATCAATCAATCAATGTTTATTTATATAGCCCCAAATCACAAATGTCTCAAAGGACTGCACAAATCATTACGACTACAACATCCTCGGAAGAACCCACAAAAGGGCAAGGAAAACTCACACCCAGTGGGCAGGGAGAATTCACATCCAGTGGGACGCCAGTGACAATGCTGACTATGAGAAACCTTGGAGAGGACCTCAGATGTGGGCAACCCCCCCCCCCTCTAGGGGACCAAAAGCAATGGATGTGGAGCGGGTCTAACATGATACTGTGAAAGTTCAATCCATAGTGGCTCCAACACAGCCGCGAGAGTTCAGTTCAAGCGGATCCAAGACAGCAGCGAGAGTCCTGTCCATAGGAAACCATCTCAAGCGGATCAGCAGCGTAGAGACGTCCCCAACCGATACAGGCGAGCGGTCCATCCTGGGTCCCGACGAGCGGTCCATCCTGGGTCTCGACTCTGGACAGCCAGTACTTCATCCATGGTCATCGGACCGGTTCACACAAAGTCCACAGGGATGTGCTCCGTCTGAAGTTGAATAATGGCAGAAAACGGACGACTGGTGTCGCATCTGAAGCGAACTTTGACTGAGTCCCCAAACTGAACCTGAACCAAGTCGCTCAGAAGGCAGCCCAGACGAAGCAGCTTTAAAATTACATGTGCAAAGAAAGTGGAGGAAATGTATTTTCATTACCGCCCTCATTCGCGGTATGATGCCTCCGTGCGGTTCGGCTTCCTTCTTCATCCCTCTCCTCATCACTCTCCCTGCATCGCCTCCATCTCCCCTTCCCCCCCACCCCCCGTCCTCTCGCTTTGCCCGCTGTGAATTTAGATGAAGTGCACAGTGGTTGTGTCCAAACACAAGTCAGCGCCCCCCGTTGTACTGTCCTTAGAACTGTTGCTTACGCACACTCAGCACTTCTCAGACAGAAGGGGTTTATTAGCATTGGCTGCATGCCGTCTCCTCTCTCTCTCCCTCTCTGAAACTTTCCAATCACGGCAAAATCTTACTCTCAGGAGAGAAAGTAGAACGTGTTACCGACATAAATAAACTATGTAGAAAAAGTACTGGAGGAGCCATTGCCCATTACCACTCACGAGAATTGAGAACACAAATGAATGTAGAGAAGTTTCAAGTTTTCTGGGAAAACTTTCTACAAGATTTTCAGAAAGTTTTACTTATTCTGTTTCTTCTGTCAAGGGTCTCCAATGTGAGTCCAGTTCTTAAAGTCTGTGGACTATGACGTGGTGCTAGCCGTGGAGTAGCGACAGGTGCTAGCCGTGGTGCAGGTAGAGGTGGCCTAGCTGGGGGTTGCGGCTTAGCAGGCCGAAAGACAGGTGGGGGCGGTGGTGGTGGCGGGCAAGCTGGCGGCTGTGGCTTGGCAGGCTGAATAACTGGTGGTGGCGGGCAAGCTGGCGGCTGTGGCTTGGCAGGCCAAAGAACTGGTGGTGGCGGCTGTACTAGAGGCTGTGACTTGGCATGGCGCTGAGCGACCCCACCTGAACCGCTCCCAGACCTAGCCCTCCCCTCAAGGGGCGGATACCAGACACGCTCACCGCGATCTGGAACAGTCTTTTGGGGTGTGTGGAGGGAGGTGAGGAGGAGGGCAGAATACTCCCCTTTAAATTGTCCAGAAAGAGTTTTAGTTTCTGCTTTGGCTTGAGTGGATGAAAAAAATATATATTTTTGATGTGGGCGGGGCTTGAGTCTTGGGGGGCATGGCATGAAATTTTGATGACTGTGATTTGTTAGATCTAATGTTCAAAATCAAATTCTGGTACAAGTAATACTTGATCAATGTTATGGGACTAGAGTCTTCTGCTGGAGGTGGGTGATCAAGAGAGAAAGTTTTGAAAAAAAATCCTCCTGAGCTGTGATGTCATTTGCTGCTCTCTCCCTCTCTGAAAGTATCCAATCACGGCAAAATCTTACTCTCAGGAGAGAAAGTAGAACGTGTTACCGACATAAATAAACTATGTAGAAAAAGTACTGGAGGAGCCATTGCCCATTACCACTCACGAGAATTGAGAACACAAATGAATGTAGAGAAGTTTCCAGTTTTCTGGGAAAACTTTCTACAAGATTTTCAGATAGTTTTACTTATTCTGTTTCTTCTGTCAAGGGTCTCCAATGTGAGTCCAGTTCTTAAAGTCTGTGGACTATGACGTGGTGCTAGCCGTGGAGTAGCGACAGGTGCTAGCTGTGGTGCAGGTGGAGGTGGCCTAGCTGGGGGTTGCGACTTAGCAGGCCGAAAGACAGGTGGGGGCGGTGGTGGCGGGCAAGCTGGTGGCTGTGGCTTGGCAGGCCAAAGAACTGGTGGTGGCGGCTGTTCTAGAGGCTGTGACTTGGCATGGCGCTGAGCGACCCCACCTGAACCACTCCCAGCCCTAGCCCCCCCCTCAAGGGGCGGATACCAGACACGCTCACCGCGATCTAGGACAGTCTTTTGGGGTGTGTGGAGGGAGGTGAGGAGGAGGGCAGAATACTCCCCTTTAAATTGTCCAGAAAGAGTTTTAGTTTCGGCTTTGGCTTGAGTGGATGAAAAAAATATATATTTTTGATGTGGGCGGGGCTTGAGTCTTGGGGGGCATGGCATGAAATTTTGAGGACTGTGATTTGTTAGATCTAATGTTCAAAATCAAATTCTGGTACAAGTAATACTTGATAAATGTTATGGGACTAGAGTCTTCTGCTGGAGGTGGGTGATCAAGAGAGAAAGTTTTGAAAAAAAATCCTCCTGAGCTGTGATGTCATTTGCTGCTCTCTCTCTCTCTCTCTGAAAGTATCCAATCACGGCAAAATCTTACTCTCAGGAGAGAAAGTAGAACGTGTTACTGACATAAATAAACTATGTAGAAAAAGTACTGGAGGAGCCATTGCCCATTACCACTCACGAGAATTGAGAACACAAACGAATGTAGAGAAGTTTCCAGTTTTCTGGGAAAACTTTCTACAAGATTTTCAGATAGTTTTACTTATTCTGTTTCTTCTGTCAAGGGTCTCCAATGTGAGTCCAGTTCTTAAAGTCCGTGGACTATGACGTGGTGCTAGCCTTGGAGTAGCGACAGGTGCTAGCCGTGGTGCAGGTGGAAGTGGCCTAGCTGGGGGTTGCGGCTTAGCAGGCCGAAAGACAGGTGGGGGCGGTGGTGGCGGGCAAGCTGGCGGCTGTGGCTTGGCAGGCTGGATAACTGGTGGTGGCGGGCAAGCTGGCGGCTGTGGCTTGGCAGGCCAAAGAACTGGTGGTGGCGGCTGTGCTAGAGGCTGTGACTTGGCATGGCGCTGAGCGACCCCACCTGAACCGCTCCCAACCCTAGTCCCCCCCTCAAGGGGCGGATACCAGACACGCTCACCGCGATCTAGGACAGTCTTTTGGGGTGTGTGGAGGGAGGTGAGGAGGAGGGCAGAATCCTCCCCTTTAAATTGTCCAGAAAGAGTTTTAGTTTCTGCTTTGGCTTGAGTGGATGAAAAAAAATATATAATTTTGATGTGGGCGGGGCTTGAGTCTTGGGGGGCATGGCATGAAATTTTGATGACTGTGATTTGTTAGATCTAATGTTCAAAATCAAATTCTGGTACAAGTAATACTTGATCAATGTTATGGGACTAGAGTCTTCTGCTGGAGGCGGGTGATCAAGAGAGAAAGTTTTGAAAAAAAATCCTCCTGAGCTGTGATGTCATTTGGTGCTCTCTCTCTCTCTGAAAGTATCCAATCACGGCAAAATCTTACTCTCAGGAGAGAAAGTAGAACGTGTTACCGACATAAATAAACTATGTAGAAAAAGTACTGGAGGAGCCATTGCCCATTACCACTCACGAGAATTGAGAACACAAACGAATGTAGAGAAGTTTCCAGTTTTCTGGGAAAACTTTCTACAAGATTTTCAGATAGTTTTACTTATTCTGTTTCTTCTGTCAAGGGTCTCCAATGTGAGTCCAGTTCTTAAAGTCTGTGGACTATGACGTGGTGCTAGCCGTGGAGTAGCGACAGGTGCTAGCTGTGGTGCAGATGGAGGTGGCCTAGCTGGGGGTTGCGGCTTAGCAGGCCGAAAGACAGGTGGGGGCGGTGGTGGCGCCCGTGCTGTCCGCTGTGGTTTGGCAGGCTGGATAACTGGTGGTGGCGGGCAAGCTGGCGGCTGTGGCTTGGCAGGCCAAAGAACTGGTGGTGGCGGCTGTACTAGAGGCTGTGACTTGGCATGGCGCTGAGCGACCCCACCTGAACCGCTCCCAGCCCTAGCCCCCTCCTCAAGGGGCGGATGCCAGACACGCTCACCGCGATCTAGGACAGTCTTTTGGGGTGTGTGGAGGGAGTTGAGGAGGAGGGCAGAATACTCCCCTTTAAATTGTCCAGAAAGAGTTTTAGTTTCTGCTTTGGCTTGAGTGGATGAAAAAAAATATATTTGTGATGTGGGTGGGGTTTGAGTCCTGGGGGGCGTGGCAGGAAATTTTGATGACTGTGATTTGTTAGATCTAATGTTCAAAACCATATTCTGGTACTTGTAATACTTGATCATGGGTATGGGGCTGGAGCAGGGGTCGGGAACCTTTTTGGCTGAGAGAGCCAAGAATCCAAATATTTTAAAATGTATTTCCGTAAGAGCCATATCACGCATTTTTAAGTAAGACCAAAATTACTAGACTATAATAGGTCTCGTATTCTTTGTAATAAATAAATAATAAATGGGTTGTACTTGTATAGCGCTTTTCTACCTTCAAGGTACTCAAAGCGCTTTGACACTACTTCCACATTTACCCATTCACACACTGATGGAGGGAGCTGCCATGCAAGGCGCCAACCAGCACCCATCAGGAGCAAGGGTGAAGTGTCTTACTCAGGACACAACGGACGTGAGCGGGGTTGGTACTAGGTGGGGATTGAACCAGGGACCCTCGGGTTGCACACGGCCACTCTCCCACTGCGCCACGCCGTCCCTATAACGTGGATATTCTGAAGCTAACTGTGGAGGGACGTGGCCTGCGGGCCTGCAGCGAAGCAGGGTGTGCCAGGACCGGCCTCGAAAACAGCGACAGGTGCATAGACCCCACCTGGGCCTTGTTATCTAATCACCTGTCGCTCTGTTATAAGTAGCAGCCGGGGGGAGGGACAGGGTTGGAGCTGGAGCCAGAGCGCGAGCGAGAACGAAAGAGAAAAAGACAATTGCTGGAAAGCAACTGAGAGACTTATTAAAACATTTAAAAATATCGTAACCCTGAAACAGGCTTTCATGTCGGAGCTTGGTGGTCTGAAGAACCCCCAGGAGGGCAAGCCCTAAAAAAAACAATAATAAATAAATCAGGCAATTTCTTGAACAAGTGCGGTAGAAAAAGGATGGATGGATTCAAATGCATGAGCTTGTTTAATATTTTGAACTTTATTTTTAACACTTTGATTACAAGTGGAATTGGTCATTACTTATTGCGTTAAGCAGTGTTAGCTCAGATTTATCAGAGAGCCAGATGCAGTCATCAAAAGAGCCACATCTGGCTCTAGAGCCATAGGTTCCCTACCCCTGGACTAGAGTCTTCTGCTGGAGGTGGGTGATCAAGAGAGAAAGTTTTGAAAAAAAAATCCTCCTCAGCTATGATGTCATTTGCTGCTGTTTCTTTCTCTGAAAGTTTCAAATCACGTCAAAATCTTACTCACAGGAGAGAAAGTAGAACTTGTTACCGACATAAATAAACTATGTAGAAAAAGTACTGGAGGAGCCATTGCCCATTACCACTCACGAGAATTGAGAACACAAATGAATGTAGAGAAGTTTCCAGTTTTCTGGGAAAACTTTCTACAAGATTTTCAGACAGTTTTACTTATTCTGTTTCTTCTGTCAAGGGTCTCCAATGTGAGTCCAGTTCTTAAAGTCTCTGGTTTTTGTCAGTATTTTATTGATGCTGGTACTGGAGTTTAATGAACACCCTTTCTGGTCTGGAGATCTCCAGTGGCTACGTTTGAAATGCTGTAACTTCCTGACAACCAGCATCTTCTGCACTGGACATTTTGTATTTCCTTCTGGAATTGACAAAAAATAAATGTCTACCTTAAAGGATACAGGATGTACACTTTATTATTCCCTCCAGGCAATGGTTGTGTATCTACAGTCATGGTCAAATGTTGACATATACCGTTCTTTTCGGATTATAAGTCGATCCGGGGTATACGTCGCATTTTTGGGGGAAATTTATTTGATACAATCCAAGAATAGACATTTGAAAGGCAATTTAAAATAAATAAAGGCTGAATAAGTGTAGGTTATATGAGTCATAAATAACCAACTACTATGTTAACCTAACAAATTATGGTAAGAGTCATTCAAATAACTATAACATATAGAACATGCTATACCTTTACCAAACTATCTGAACACCCTCTCTGATGATGCATTGCTGTGTGGCACGAATGTATCTTCCTCGTTCTTCTGCTTCGTCTCCTTGTTGTGTGCGCAGTTGTGCACTGCACTCTCTAAAAGCCGTAGATGTTATTGTCACATATGCATGTACTATAGATGGCAGTATTTTCCAGTTTAAGAGTTTCACAACATTGCTGTTTACGGCAGACGAACTGCTTTACGGTATACGAAAAACGTGACTGCTGTTGTTGTGTGTTGTTACCGCGCTGGGAGGACGTTAATGGTTGACATGTGTATGACGATTGCTGACATTTTCTTTGTCTATTCCGCGAATGAGATAAATAATTGTATTTGTATTTTACGATAATGTGTTAATAATTTCACACATAAGTCTTTCCGAAGTATATGTCGCACCTCCGGAAACTATGAAAAAAACTGCGACTTATAGTCCGAAAAATACGGTACTTGTAAAGAACATAATGTCATGGCTTTCTTGAGTTTCCAATAATTTCTACAACTCTTATTTTTTGGTGATAGAGTGATTGGAGCACATACTTGTTGGTCACAAAAAACATTCATGAAGTTTGGTTCTTTTATGAATTTATTATCGGTCTTCCGAAAATGTGACCAAATCTGCTGGGTCCAAAGTATACGTACAGCAATGTTAATGTTTGCTTACATGTCCTTTGGCAAGTTTCACTGCAATCCACAAGCATCTGGCAAACTTCTGGTTGGATTTTTGAGCATTACTCTTGACAAAATTGGTGCAGTTCAGCTAAATTTGTTGGTTTTCTGACACGGACTTGTTTCTTCGGCATTGTCCACACATTTAACTCAGAACTTTAGGAAGGCCATTCTAAAACTTTAATTGTAGCCTAATTTAGCCATTCTTTTACCACTTTTGATGTGTGTTTGGGGTCATTTGGCCTGTTGGAACACAACTGCGCCCAAGACCCAACCTCCGGGCTGATGGTTTTAGCTTGTCCTGAATATTTTGGAAGTAATCCTCCTTTTTCATTGTCCCATTTACTCTCTGTAAAGCACCAGTTCCATTGGCAACATATTAGGGTCAGAGCATAATTCTACCACCACCATGCTTGACGGTAGGGATTGAGTTAATTATTCGAGTTCTGTGGTCAAATGTTGGTCACATTTTCAGTAGACCCATAATACATCCATAAAAGAACCAAACTTCATGAATGTTGTTTGTGACCAACAAGTATGTGCTCCAATCACTTTATTACAAAAAAATATGAATTGTACAAATTATTGGAAACTCAAGAAAGCCATATCATTATGTTCTTTACAAGTGTACGTCAACTTTTGATCACGACTGTATAACGTCAGAGAGATGACTAACTTACCTTGAGAGGGCCTGTTGGCTCACAGTTCTAAGATATTGATGAGGTTGAGGTCAAGGCTCTTAATTTTCCCCACACCGAATCCATCCAATTATTTTTTTGGGGCACAGAATGGTCTCTTTTTAAAAACAATGTAAACAACCAACCATTGATCCTTGTACTTTAGTCACTGAGCCTCACGGGCAAGACAAATCTCAGTAAGGATGATAGTCAACTACAATTAAAATACTTAATAACAAGTATTTGGTATTTGTTTCAGTGAGCCTCCGACTGGAGCTGCAGCTCCAGGAGAAAGAGTTGGCCAAATCTCTTCTGCTTTCTTCTCGGAAAACATCAGTAGAAGAGGACACAAACTAGAATACCAGTGGCTTACTTTATTTTTCCGTTGTTTTTGAGACGCAGCTAAACGAGACGTGGGTCGAAATGGTTTGGATTACTTTGTCGACACCATGCACTTTATTGGTTTGAATGTGATGTTTTATTGTGGTACTTTGATGGGATTTTGAGCTTTCTGGAAACATTTAATACTACCGTTATATTTCTGTTGGTCGTGCAATGAGTCATGAGCCAATAAGACGCCAACGAGGAATCCTCGGACAAAAAACCTTTATTTGTTTCAGTGAGCCTCCGACTGGAGCTGCAGCTCCAGGAGAAAGAGTTGGCCAAATCTCTTCTGCTTTCTTCTCGGAAAACATCAGTAGAAGAGGACACAAACTAGAATACCAGTGGCTTACTTTATTTTTCCGTTGTTTTTGAGACGCAGCTAAACGAGACGTGGGTCGAAATGGTTTGGATTACTTTGTTGACACCATGCACTTTATTGGTTTGAATGTGATGTTTTATTGTGGTACTTTGATTGGATTTTGAGCTTTCTGGAAACATTTAATACTACCGTTATATTTCTGTTGGTCATGCAATGGGTCATGAGCCAATAAGACGCCAACGAGGAATCCTCGGACAAAAAGCTTTATTTGTTTCAGTGAGCCTCCGACTGGAGCTGCAGCTCCAGGAGAAAGAGTTGGCCAAATCTCTTCTGTTTTCTTCTCGGAAAACATCAGTAGAAGAGGACACAAACTGGAATACCAGTGGCTTACTTTATTTTTCTGTTGTTTTTGAGACGCGGGTCGAAATGGTTTGGATTACTTTGTCGACACCATGCACTTTATTGGTTTGAATGTGATGTTTTATTGTGGTACTTTGATTGGATTTTGAGCTTTCTGGAAACATTTAATACTACCGTTATATTTCTGTTGGTCATGCAATGGGTCATGAGCCAATAAGACGCCAACGAGGAATCCTCGGACAAAAAGCTTTATTTGTTTCAGTGAGCCTCCGACTGGAGCTGCAGCTCCAGGAGAAAGAGTTGGCCAAATCTCTTCTGCTTTCTTCTCGGAAAACATCAGTAGAAGAGGACACAAACTGGAATACCAGTGGCTTACTTTATTTTTCTGTTGTTTTTGAGACGCAGCTAAACGAGACGTGGGTCGAAATGGTTTGGATTACTTTGTTGACACCATGCACTTTATTGGTTTGAATGTGATGTTTTATTGTGGTACTTTGGTGGGATTTTGAGCATTCTGGAAACATTTAGTGCTACTGTTGTATATCTGTTGGCCGTGCAATGAGTCATGAGCCAATAAGACGCCAACGAGGAATCCTCGGACAAAAAACCTTTATTTGTTTCAGTGAGCCTCCGACTGGAGCTGCAGCTCCAGGAGAAAGAGTTGGCCAAATCTCTTCTGCTTTCTTCTTGGAAAACATCAGTAAAAGAGGACACAAACTAGAATACCAGTGCCTTACTTTATTTTTCTGGTTTTTTTGAGACGCAGCTAAACGAGACGTGGGTCGAAATGGTTTGGATTACTTTGTCGACACCATGCACTTTATTGGTTTGAATGTGATGTTTTATTGTGGTACTTTGATGGGATTTTGAGCATTCTGGAAACATTTAATGCTACTGTTGTATATCTGTTGGTCGTGCAATGAGTCATGAGCCAATAAGACGCCAACGAGGAATCCTCGGACAAAAAGTTTTATTTGTTTCAGTGAGCCTCCGACTGGAGCTGCAGCTCCAGGAGAAAGAGTTGGCCAAATCTATTCTGTTTTCTTCCCGGAAAACATCAGTAGAAGAGGACACAAACTGGAATACCAGTGGCTTACTTTATTTTTCTGTTGTTTTTGAGACGCAGCTAAACGAGACGTGGGTCGAAATGGTTTGGATTACTTTGTCGACACCATGCACTTTATTGGTTTGAATGTGATGTTTTATTGTGGTACTTTGATGGGATTTTGAGCTTTCTGGAAACATTTAATACTACCGTTATATTTCTGTTGGTCATGCAATGGGTCATGAGCCAATAAGACGCCAACGAGGAATCCTCGGACAAAAAAACTTTGTTTCAGTGAGCCTCCGACTGGAGCTGCAGCTCCAGGAGAAAGAGTTGGCCAAATCTCTTCTGCTTTCTTCTCGGAAAACATCAGTAGAAGAGGACACAAACTGGAATACCAGTGGCTTACTTTATTTTTCTGTTGTTTTTGAGACGCAGCTAAACGAGACGTGGGTCGAAATGGTTTGGATTACTTTGTCGACACCATGCACTTTATTGGTTTGAATGTGATGTTTTATTGTGGTACTTTGATGGGATTTTGAGCTTTCTGGAAACATTTAATACTACCGTTATATTTCTGTTGGTTGTGCAATGAGTCATGAGCCAATAAGACGCCAACGAGGAATCCTCGGACAAAAAAACTTTGTTTCAGTGAGCCTCCGACTGGAGCTGCAGCTCCAGGAGAAAGAGTTGGCCAAATCTCTTCTGCTTTCTTCTCGGAAAACATCAGTAGAAGAGGACACAAACTAGAATACCAGTGGCTTACTTTATTTTTCTGTTGTTTTTGAGACGCAGCTAAACGAGACGTGGGTCGAAATGGTTTGGATTACTTTGTCGACACCATGCACTTTATTGGTTTGAATGTGATGTTTTATTGTGGTACTTTGATGGGATTTTGAGCATTCTGGAAACATTTAATGCTACTGTTGTATATCTGTTGGTCGTGCAATGAGTCATGAGCCAATAAGACGCCAACGAGGAATCCTCGGACAAAAAAACTTTGTTTCAGTGAGCCTCCGACTGGAGCTGCAGCTCCAGGAGAAAGAGTTGGCCAAATCTCTTCTGCTTTCTTCTCGGAAAACATCAGTAGAAGAGGACACAAACTGGAATACCAGTGGCTTACTTTATTTTTCTGTTGTTTTTGAGACGCAGCTAAACGAGACGTGGGTCGAAATGGTTTGGATTACTTTGTCGACACCATGCACTTTATTGGTTTGAATGTGATGTTTTATTGTGGTACTTTGATGGGATTTTGAGCTTTCTGGAAACATTTAATACTACCGTTATATTTCTGTTGGTTGTGCAATGAGTCATGAGCCAATAAGACGCCAACGAGGAATCCTCGGACAAAAAAACTTTGTTTCAGTGAGCCTCCGACTGGAGCTGCAGCTCCAGGAGAAAGAGTTGGCCAAATCTCTTCTGCTTTCTTCTCGGAAAACATCAGTAGAAGAGGACACAAACTAGAATACCAGTGGCTTACTTTATTTTTCTGTTGTTTTTGAGACGCAGCTAAACGAGACGTGGGTCGAAATGGTTTGGATTACTTTGTCGACACCATGCACTTTATTGGTTTGAATGTGATGTTTTATTGTGGTACTTTGATGGGATTTTGAGCTTTCTGGAAACATTTAATACTACCGTTATATTTCTGTTGGTCATGCAATGAGTCATGAGCCGATAAGACGCCAACGAGGAATCCTCGGACAAAAAGCTTTATTTGTTTCAGTGAGCCTCCGACTGGAGCTGCAGCTCCAGGAGAAAGAGTTTGCCAAATCTCTTCTGTTTTCTTCTCGGAAAACATCAGTAGAAGAGGACACAAACTGGAATACCAGTGGCTTACTTTATTTTTCTGTTGTTTTTGAGACGCAGCTAAACGAGACGTGGGTCGAAATGGTTTGGATTACTTTGTCGACACCATGCACTTTATTGGTTTGAATGTGATGTTTTATTGTGGTACTTTGATGGGATTTTGAGCTTTCTGGAAACATTTAATACTACCGTTATATTTCTGTTGGTCATGCAATGGGTCATGAGCCAATAAGACGCCAACGAGGAATCCTCGGACAAAAAAGCTTTATTTGTTTCAGTGAGCCTCCGACTGGAGCTGCAGCTCCAGGAGAAAGAGTTGGCCAAATCTCTTCTGCTTTCTTCTCGGACAACTGTCCTTAAATACCTTTTACACCAATACAGTTGCCCTTTGTTGTTCTAGCCTTGGGGCCGGCCAGTCTGGACAACACCCATTTTGTTGCTTGGCCAGTCAGCCTACTTCCTGTGATGGGTTTAAGTCGGGTGACCTCCGAAGTCTATCTTCTTCTGCTTATTGTGAGAGCTTCCTACCAGATCTTGCTAATGTCTTTACTCTTCCTCCTAAAGTCCAAATCTACATTGCTGTAGGAACCCAATTTCCTGGGTGCAATAGCCACCCCTCTCTGGAGCGCTTATGGTAGACATGTGCACTTTTGACCTTAATAGAATAATCCTAAATGATTATGTGACCTAATACAAATGCATGCTAGTTCCCCAATCATATAAGAAAATTGCCATCCATCCATCCATCTTCTTCCGCTTATCCGAGGTCGTGTCGCGGGGGCAGCAGCCTAAGCAGGGAAGCGCAGACTTCCCTCTCCCCAGCCACTTCGTCCAGCTCTTCCCGGGGGATCCCGAGGCGTTCCCAGGCCAGCCGGGAGACATAGTCTTCCCAACGTGTCCTGGGTCTTCCCCGTGGCCTCCTACCGGTTGGACGTGCCCTAAACACCTCCCTAGGGAGGCGTTCGGGTGGCATCCTGACCAGATGCCCGAACCACCTCATCTGGCTCCTCTCCATGTGGAGGAGCAGCGGCTTTACTTTGAGTTCCTCCCGGATGGCAGAGCTTCTCACCCTATCTCTAAGGGAGAGACCCAAACTCATTTGGGCCGCTTGTACCCGTGATCTTATCCTTTCGGTCATGACCCAAAGCTCATGACCATAGGTGAGGATGGGAACGTAGATCGACCGGTAAATTGAGAGCTTTGCCTTCCGGCTCAGCTCCTTCTTCACCACAACGGATCGATACAACGTCCGCATTACTGAAGACGCCGCACCGATCTGCCTGTCGATCTCACCATCCACTCTTCCCTCACTCGTGAACAAGACTCCTAGGTACTTGAACTCCTCCACTTGGGGCAGGGTCTCCTCCCCAACCTGGAGATGGCACTCCACGGTATAATTCACCTCACTACCTTGTTACTGACCAAGAGGAACATATGCCAGTGACTCATAACTAATATGTCTAACTTCAGGTATACGTGTTTTTTAGTAGGTGGTAATTATGTATGTGGATGTTTCTAGTCAGCACACATCCAACCTTCAACTGTCTTCCCAAGGTACGCCATCCTGAGAGATCCAGCAGGCTGGCTGACTGTGAACCAACTGCGAGGAACTGTCAACACTTTGGCCGCTCTGGACCGTGAATCTCCATATGTTCGTGACAATAAATACACAGCTCTCTTCATTGCCATCGACAACGGTAAGACAAAAGCTGAAATGGTTGCGGTCGTATGAAGTCTCACACATTTGCGATTTTTCCTGAATGTGCTGATTATGCATGATTGAAGTGTTCCAATTTCATGGAAGACCGAACAACTCAACAACATCAAAGGACCCATAGCGTACAGATGAACAAAATGTCACTAGGACAATCTAATGTATTTTTCTGCTTCTAAAATTGAATATGGAAGTAATTTGGTTTTTGAGTAATCCGTAAATAACTAACTGTACTTGAAACGCTGCCTTTCCATCACCAAACTTGATAGGACGTGACGTCATTTACAGAACGGGAGCCCATTTCTCCGCATTGACAGTGTGGATAAAAGCTTGTAAAACTATTATTTTGATCACTTAATTCCATGTTTTAGTCGCCCTGGTCCATCATTACATCAAAACTGAAATGGTTAACAGAATGAGCAAAAAAATAAGTCGAAAAATATCGCCATTTCCTGCCTTTCCATCCGATTTCCATTGAGAACCTAGCCTGTGTTTCCTCACGCTGTTTTAGCATTTCCTCAAGCATTCTGAGGAAAACATCAGTAGAAGAGGACACAAACTACAATACCAGTGGCTTACTTTATTTTTCTGTTTTTGAGACGCAGCTAAATTTCCTTATTGGACTCTTTCTCCATTTGAGGGTACTTTTAATTTTGGGGATGGCAATATGGCTTGAGTCTTTTTAATTTGTCCACCCAAACACTGACCAAAACCTTTCTTCTTCAAAGTCCGAATCCTTAAAATGATCACTCTCCTCGGTCGGTGCGTCCCATTTTCTGCTCCGCTGCTCCCAGTCTGTGGGATGCTCTCCCTGACCACCTGAGGGTACATCAGACTGTGGATGCTTTTAAAAAAAGGCTTAAAAACCCATCTTTTTAAAAAAAGCCTTTTTATAGACATGTATGCTGTTTCTAGTTTTATATTTTATTTATTTTTATTATCTTTTTATTATTAATATTATGATTACTATTTTTTACACTGTGGCACTTTGAGGTTGTTTGCTCAACGTAAAGTGCTTTTTTACAAATAAAATCTATTATTATTATTTTTATTATTTTGCGCTGCTTGATCTGACTAAATATGTCCATGTTTTCCTTATATTCCAATCATTTCTAAATGTATCAAGCCATTAGTCATTTTGCAACAACCTGCAACCATGCATTTGGAAGCCATATTTTATAATTCCTTCAAATTCTGCTGGAAAATAACATGCTTTTTGGGATGGCGATGCTATCAAAACATAAAACACAATTTAAATCTCCCTCCAGTCTTTTGTAGGTGATATAAGCAGGCTGATATTTTTTAGCTGCAAGAAGGCATTCCAAAATGTGCAAAATCTCATTAGAAAAACAAGCTTAAGATCACTTCTGTGTCTTTTCTAGAGTTGTACGGTATACTGGTATTATTATACTGTAGTTCCACAACACTAATTAATAATATTCGGTACTATACCACCTCTGAAAAGTATTTTGTTTATAAACTCAGGAAATATAATCTCTGGACACATGAGGACTTTGAATATGACTAATGTATGATGCTGGAACGATTTGGTATCGGATTAATACCCAAATTTGTGGTATCATCCAAAACTAATGTAAAGTATCAAACAACAAAAGAATAAGTGACTATTATATTTTGACAAAAGTGTAGCTAGAACATGTTAAAAGAGACAGTAAGCAGATATTAACAGTAAATGAACGAGTAGATTAATAATTTATTTTCTACCACTTGTCCTTCATAGTTCTGACAAAGTAATAGAATGATAAATGACACAATATGTTACTGCATACGTCAGCAGCTAAATTAGGAGCCTTTGTTTGCTTACTTACTAATAAAAAGACGATTTGTCTTGTATATTTACTATTTTATTTAAGGACAAACTTGCAATAAGAAACATATGTTTAATGTACCCTAAGTTGTTGTTTTTTTTAAATAAAGCCAATAATGCAGTTTTTTGTGGTCCCCTTCATTTAGAAAAGTATTGAAATAATTTTGGTACCGGTATCGGGACAACACTCGTCTTTTCTAAGGAGAATTTTACCTGTAGACAACATTTTTAGATTTAGGTAGGTAGGTCTTTATTGTCATTGCACAAGTACAACAAAACTTTGTTTTCAGCACAAACCTGTTCAAGATTAGACAAACAAACAGTGTACAGGGTTACAGAACAAGAACGCTGATAGGTCGCCATAAGGCGCCCCGTAAAAGATGGGAAAAAGGTCAACGCTGGGGAAGGATGAGTAAAAAAATACAATCCAGACTGAGCTCCCAAGGGGGCCCAGTTCAGAGTGGGAAAAAAACTCCATAGCAAAGCACATATACATATTACAACATACATCTCGAGATATCTAGCAACAGATGGAAGGTAGTTCAAGGTCATGGTGGTAGGTCGCAGCCCTCAGGCGCTGACCATCCATTCATCACCCCAACGGGATTAGCATCGAGGGCGTTGGATTGGGGGGCAGGGGTGTGTATGTGTGGCGTGTATTTTTTTTGTGGATGTGTGTGTGTGTGTGTATATAAGCCCATAGTGTGTCTCTGTTCCGCGGCCTTGATGTATTTGCCGTCGCTAGTCCAAAGTCCACAACAACAGGTGTGTGTCCATGAGAGTCAAGAAGGGAGTTTTTTGTGTCTTCCTGCAGTGATCTTCGGGAAAATCTCGAAGCCAGGGAAAAAAATCCAAGTTAGAATGATTTGTATGCGAGTGAAAAAAAAATTTGGTTTTCACTCTAAAATTGTCTATGACTGGTCCTCAAAAACTGCGAGGTAGACAGTCCGATGTAATCCACAGTTCTTCCCGCATCCTCCAATCATTTCTGGCAGCTCTGGGTTACTTTGAAGACCGCCAGCAACTTCCAATTTGTGGACGAACCAGAGCAACGCTTACTCCAATCAGCAGATATCCTGTTGTCATAATTCCCAATAGGTGGATAGCTTCACGTCCTGGACAGAAAAGGGTCCTTCTTCTCCCAAGAGTCCGTGGTGTGTCCAGCAACAACCGCTTCGTCACGACAGCAGGTTCCCCCCAAACCCAAGATCTTGTCAATTTTGTTGAGGCCAGTTAAATAGTTCCAATGTTTAGATTTGGAGAGCATGGCAAAAAGAGGCAAGAAGAAAGTTAAGACAAGACAAAACAAAGAAGCAAGCAGGAGAGGAAAGGGGAGCGTCCTTCGCTGATTGCCAGAGGGGCCCTTTAAATGTGTTGCTGGAACATTCCCAGCGTATATGCTCGTGCATGAAATAAGATTCAATTAAATAAAATAATTGTCTATAGAATAGCTGGTTGTCCCAACTAGACTTACACATACTTCATTGTATGAAGTTCCGTTCAATTTCATTGTGGTGGAAATTACACTTTCTCTGTGTAATTATCATAACATTCAGACGGCCGTAAGTGCCTCAACTTCTGGCAACCTCTCATTACCAGTTGACATTGCCAGTGAGGCTGCTACGCTGAAACTCCCCAAAGCATAATAAGTCAAGAAGCAAATACATTTCTACGTGTTCCGCGAACTCTCATCAGTTGTCATGTTCTCACGCGGGTCCTGACAGATCCATTAGTGAAGCTAAAGTATTCTATAGGAAGGCGGCACAAATACGCTGATGTGTTGGTGAGTTTGGCAGCTGTGATAAGATGAACACCGAAGGATGAGTAATCTTCAGGCTCTTTAAGACAGGATAAAGGGGTAAATATGTATTTTGAAAAGTTGATGAGTAAGCGGAAACTGAGGGAGAACAAATTTAATATCAATATCAATACAGGTTTAATACAATTATATTCTTCAAAGCTTATTTTGCATTGAACAGGAAGTCACTGTTTTTGCGTGTGTAACTAGACTGCTTTGTGATAATGAGAGCGTTAACAATAATTCAGCAGTTGATGACATTCAGAAAACCTTTCATGAATATTTTCATGAAAATACCCCCTCAAATCTCAAGTACGTCGACTTAAACTAGCACCTTTTAATAGTACAGTGTTCCCTCCATTGTTGCGAGGGTTACATTCCAGAATCCCGGGTGGTTAAATTTTTGCAAAGTAGACACATTATTTATTTTACGTTTTATATCACTATTATATGCTTTTTAAGACTTTATAAGCCCTGCATACGCTAACAACAGCATGCCTATTGTTGCGTCTGGACAGTATTCCCTCTCAGGGAATTAAAGTAACTGGTCAATCCCAAGTTCTTTCGATGACATATATGCTGAGTAAGAAGGACCATCAAGACAGAATAGGAATATTAACAGGTTTTACTGAAGCTTCAGGAGACCAGCCCACATCAATACAGTCATACCGTCATCTCGGGGTGGTCTAACATTCAGACATAAAGAAAATACTTCTTGAATCGGAAAGCAGTCCCACCCAGAAAGTAATGGCTCTCCATTCCCCAACACTGACTGATTGATTGATTGAAACTTGTATTAGTAGATTGCACAGTACAGTACATATTACGTACAATTGACCACTAAATGGTAACACCCCAATACGTTTTTAGACTTGTTTAAGTCGGGGTCCACGTAAATCAATTCATGGTCACTGATAAGGCAAGGAGGGGAAAGTATCCTCTTTACATCCCAATTTCTAAAACACTAAACAGACCTCTGTAGACAAAGAGAACTGGTCTTCAGAGTATACAATGGAAAATATATAGCGCTTTTCTATAGTGTCTCAAAGCGCCCTACACAGTAAAACCCAATATCTAAGTTATATTTAAACCAGTGTGGGTGGCACTGGGAGCAGGTGAGCAAAGTGTCTTGCCCAAGGACACAACGGCAGTGACTAGGATGGCAGAAGCGGGAATCGAACCCGCAACCCTCAAGTTGCTGGCACGGCCACTCTACCAACCGAGCTATACCGCCCCAGTGGGATATACCCTGTATGACCGTAGCCATCTTAGTGTAGAAGCAGCCTAAAACCGACACAATTTGAATACTTAAAACTCAATTTATCCAGTCATACAAAATATAAAATCTACGATGAATTATTGTAAGTAAACCTCAAAGTGGCGAAGGAACACTGTTATAGTATTACGGTGTACTTGTAAATCCGGAATTATTCGATATAGACTGGTGGGTGACCTAGACATAACCGATTTAAGCAGGTTTCACTGTATAATTTTCTTATCCTGGGTTTTTCTCTTGAAAAATATGTGTACTGTAAATCTTATTGTATACCGCAGTGGGGTACGCATACCCCCGGGGGGTACTTGAAGGTATGCCAAGGGGTACGTGAGATTTTTTTTTTAAATATTCTAAAAATAGCAACAATTCAAAAATCCTTTACAAATATATTTTTTGAATAATACTTCAACAAAATATGAATGTAAGTTCAAAAAGTGTGAAAAGAAATACAACAATGCAATATTCAGTGTTGACAGCTAGATTTTTTTTTTTATAGACATGTTCCAGAAATATTGATGTTAAATATTTCATTTTTTGTGAAGAAATGTTTGGAAGTAAGTTGATGAATCCAGATGGATCTCTATTACAATCCCCAAAGAGGGCTCTTTAAGTTGATGATTACTTCTATGTGGAGAAATCTTTATTTAGAATTGAATCACTTGTTTATTTTTCAACACGTTTTTTAGTTACTTTTATGTCTTTTTTTCCAAATAGTTCAAGAAAGACCACTAAAAATGAGCAATATTTTGCACTGTTAATAAATCAGAAACTGATGACATAGTGCTGTATTTTACTTCTTTATCTCTTTTTTTCAACCAAAAATGCTTTGCTCTGATTAGGGGGTACTTGAATTTAAAAAAAGTTGCGAACCACTGGGTTACCAAACCATCTGGGGAGTAATTATTTTAATTATCTACCAGATGAACAAAGAAAAAACACAATTTGTTGTCAGTTTCGTACCTCCTCTGTTATGAATTGAAAATCTAAATCAACTTGTAGTTGGTATTTAATAATTGTGATGTATAGAATAATAGAAATACACAGAATAAATTGATATGATTATTAAGTTTATGTTTTTGCCCTGCACAATGTTTTTCTCACTTGTGTGCTTAGTAGGAAACTACTCATTTCAAGCACAATTCATAAATCATCTTGACAAAACGTTTAAATTGTCTTTAATTACCTGTGGCAATGGAATTGTCAAGCGGTCGGGGTGAAATGTGGTTTGGAACAGGTTGCAAAGCAGGTTGGGTGCTTGGGAGTTGTGAGCAGACATTAAAGTCAGCTCACTGGAACTGGAAGTCATCACGTAAAGAATTGAACCCAAGAGAAAACAGTCCTAAATTGCCCAAACTGATGCGAGCACAATGGCTGGGGTAACGATCCAGAGAAGTGACTGAAAAGACTAGAAGAAAGACGACATAATGATGCACACAGGTCTGGTGGAAGACTATAAACCTTCTGTAGCCTTACATTGAAGTGGAGAACCCAATGAATGGGGGAGCTTGGAAAAAACAGAGTTTCTATCGATCCATTTTGGGGAGCTAAAGCCTATTCCAGCTGATTTGAAGCAAAAGGTGGACTAGACGCTGGACTGTCCTCCAGTCCGTCACAGGGCCAATATAAAGACAGTCGAGGATGTCGTAGTGGTTTGTGCAGCCCTTTGAGACACTAGTGATTTAGGGCTATATAAGTAAACATTGATTGATTGATATTCACAGAGGAAGAGTCATTGCAGATCGCATGAGAAAAGGAATCGACCGCAGGCTGAGAAAGGAGCAAGCAGGGTACAGAACGGGCAGAGGAACGACAGAGCAAGTCTTCATACTGCGATACAGGTTAACGAGTGGCAAGCAACACTATTCATGAACTTCGTAGATTTCGAAAAGGTGGTCCACCTGATGATCATGAAGAAATATGGAATTCCAGACAATATTGTGAGAATGGTGAAAACATTTTACAAAGACTTCCAGTGCGAAGTAGAAGACCAAGGAGAAACATGCGAGTGGTTCAACATTAAAGCCGGTGTCAAGCAAGGGTGGGATATGTCCGGATTCATGTTCCTAATCGTGATGAATCGGAACATCTGAATAACAGTTAAAGAGGGAGAGAATGGAAATCGCTGGAAGTTTAATAAAAGTTTCAATCATTCAATTGTGAGACGTGGTGAAGCTCTGAGAGGGCCTTATCTGCCAGGAGGCACAAAGTGGACAGGTAACAGGTAACACATTCACACCTTCACTGAGCGGGGACTGAATTCACACCTGCGGCACAGAAGTCAACAGTCATAACATCAGTCAAAGGTCCCTAAAGAAGTCTTTCCATCTTACAAAAATATTTGCAGCCACCAGTGGTCAAAATACACACAAATCAACACTTCAGACAAGATGGCCCCCTACCGAAAAGTGGTCTGATTATGTTTTTTTTGGGGGCGGAGGGGGGGGGGGGGTCTAACCTTCTGGAGCTAGATTTATCCTTTTCACTGCTCTCCTGCCCATACAATCTGGCCCCTTGAAAATGGAGAAGCCTTGATGCTACTAAATATTACTTACTGGTGCTTTGACAGCATGAGGCCAGGTCAGCTGGTGCAGCCCCCCCCCCCCCCCAGTTGCAACAGGCAGTGGATGATGGAGAAAATGTACTTGGGTGGAGGTGAAGAGGCTAGATCTACAGCAATGAAAAGTGATATGAGGTGGAAACAGGAGAGCTTCTGGAGATTTAAGAAAGTTGTGAGGTAATGACAATGTTGATGTCGAGGTCAGGGGGGTCAACTCGGCGAGATACTTGGCCACGGTGAGTCCGTAGTGAAGGTTTCACTCCATTGCCAGAGCTTGCCGCTGTAGTTGCAGTTGGAAGGGACGACACGCTGCTGCTTTTGTCCCTCCTTGATGTGTGAAATTGTCTTTTTGTCAGAGGTGCAGGTGAGCAGGTGTGCACATTAGGCTCGGCCTGATGCCTATAATTTGCTACCAAGATATAAATCGATATGTTTCGATACGTTTCAAGATAAAGGGTACCACAAGATGTGTTAATATTGGCTTTATTTTAAAGGGGAACATTATAACAATTTCAAAAGGGTTAAAAACAATAAAAATCAGTTCCCAGTGGCTTGTTTTATTTTTGGAAGTTTTTTTCAAAATTTTACACGTCCCGGAATATCCCTAAAAAAAGCTTTAAAGTTCTTGATTTTCGCTATCTTCGAAACCACTATCCATTTCCCTGTGACGTCATACAGTGCTGCCAATACAAACAACATGGCGGTTACCACAGCAAGATATAGCGACATTAGCTCGGATTCAGACTCGGATTTCAGCGGCTTAAGCGATTCAACAGATTACGCATGTATTGAAACAGATGGTCGGAGTATGGAGGCAGATAGCGAAAACGAAATTGAAGAAGAAATTGAAGCTATTGAGCGAATAGCTATTGACGCTATTCGGCCATAGCGTGGGTGTACCTAATGAAGTGGCCCATAGCATGGCTGCCTTATTAGCATCGCCGGTAAAATGTGCGGACCAAACGATCAAGACTTTCGCATCTTGTGAGACTGGAGCAACTTAAATCCGTCGATTGGTAAGTGTTTGTTTCGCATTAAATGTGGGTATCTAGTTTCAAATGTACATACAGCTAGCCTAAATAGCATGTTAGCATCGATTAGCTGGCAGTCATGCCGTGACCGAATATGTCTGATTAGCACATAAGTCAACAACATCAACAAAACTCACCTTTGTGATTTGGTTGACTTAATGGTTGCAAATGCATCTGCAGGTTATCCATACATCTCTGTGCCACGTCTGTCTTAGCATCGCCGCTCAAATGTGAAGACACTCTGGTACATTCAATGGGGGTCTGGCGGCAGATTTCTTGCCAGTGGTGCAACTTGAATCCCTCCCTGTTAGTGTTGTTACACCCTCCGACAACACACCCACCAGGCATGATGTCTCCAAGGTTCCAAAAAATAGTCAAAAAAATGAAAAATAACAGAGCTGAGACCCGGTGTTTGTAATGTGAAAATGAAAATGGCGGGTGTGTTACCTCGGTGACGTCACGTTCTGACGTCATCGCTAAAAGAGCGATAAACAGAAAGGCGTTTAATTTGCCAAAATTCACCCATTTAGAGTTCGGAAATCGGTTAAAAAAATAAATGGTCTTTTTTCTGCAACACCCAGGTATATATTGACGCTTGCATAGGTTTGGTGATAATGTTCCCCTTTAACAGAAAATCTTACAATACATGTGTGACAGTCTCTTGCTGCCGTGCGGGTTCTCGGGACCACCAAGGAAGGACATTGTGGCGCAGGTTAGACTTTCTTTTATTTTTCAATAATAAAAGGTCTCTAAGGCAGGGGTCACCAACTTTTTGAAACCTAGAGCTACTTCTTGGGTACTGATTAATGCGAAGAGCTACCAACCAGTTTGATACACACTTGAAAAAATTGCCAGAAATAGCCAATTTCCTCAATTTACCTTTAATAAATAAATCTATATATATAAAAAATGGGTATTTCTATCTGTCATTCCGTCGTACATTTTTTTTCCTTTTACAGAAAGTTTTTTGTAAAGAATAAATGATGAAAAAAACACTTAATTGAACGGTTTAAAAGAGAAGAAAACACGAAAAAAAAGAACATTAAATTCGAAAACATGGTTTATCCTTTTAAAATTCAAAATTCAACCGAAAAAAAATGAAGAGAAAAATTAGCTAATTCGAATTTTTTGGAAAAAATTTAAAAAAGAATTTACTGAACATCATTAGTCATTTTTCCTGATTAAGATTAATTTTAGAATTTTGATGACATGTTTTAAATAGGTTAAAATCCAATCTGCACTTTGTTAAAATATATAACAAATTGGACCAAGCTATATTTCTAACAAAGACTAATTCTTATTTCTTCTAGATTTTCCAGAACAAAAATTTTAAAAGAAATTCAGAAGACTTTGAAATAAGATTTAAATTTGATTCTAAAGATTGTCTAGATTTGCCAGAATAATTTTTTTGAATTTTAATCATAATAAGTTTGAAGAAATATTTCACAAATATTCTTCATCGAAAAAACAGAAGCTAAAATGAAGGATTAATTTGAAATATATTTATTATTCTTTACGATAAAAACAATTATTTACTTGAACATTAATTTAAATTGTCAGGAAAGAAGAGGAAGGAATTTAAAAGGTAAAAAGGTATATGAGTTTAAAAATCCTAAAATCATTTTTAAGGTCGTATTTCATCTCTAAAATTGTCTTTCTGAAAGTTATAAGAAGCAAAGTAAAAAAAATAAATGATTTTATTCAAACAAGTGAAGACCAAGTCTTTCAAATATTTTCTTGGATTTTCCAATTCTATTTGACTTTTGTCTCTCTTAGAATTAAAAACGTCGAGCAAAGCGAGACCAGCTTGCTAGTAAATAAATACAATTTAAAAAATAGAGGCAGCTCACTGGTAAGTGCTGTTATTTTTAGAACAGGCCATTGGGCGACTCATCTGGTCCTTACGGGCGACCTGTTGCCTACGGGCATCCCGTTGGTGACCCCTGCTGTAAGTCATAAATATTATATCAATCAATCAATCAATCAATGTTTATTTATATAGCCCCAAATCACAAATGTCTCAAAGGACTGCACAAATCATTACGACTACAACATCCTCGGAAGAACCCACAAAAGGGCAAGGAAAACTCACACCCAGTGGGCAGGGAGAATTCACATCCAGTGGGACGCCAGTGACAATGCTGACTATGAGAAACCTTGGAGAGGACCTCAGATGTGGGCAACCCCCCCCCCTCTAGGGGACCAAAAGCAATGGATGTCGAGCGGGTCTAACATGATACTGTGAAAGTTCAATCCATAGTGGCTCCAACACAGCCGCGAGAGTTCAGCTCAAGCGGATCCAAGACAGCAGCGAGAGTCCCGTCCACAGGAAACTATCTCAAGCGGAGGCGGATCAGCAGTGTAGAGATGTCCCCAACCGATACAGGCGAGCGGTCCATCCTGGGTCCCGACGAGCGGTCCATCCTGGGTCTCGACTCTGGACAGCCAGTACTTCATCCATGGTCATCGGACCGGACCCCCTCCACAAGGGAGGGGGGGACATAGGAGAAAAAAGAAAAGAAGCGGCAGATCAACTGGTCTAAAAAGGGAGTCTATTTAAAGGCTAGAGTATACAGATGAGTTTTAAGGTGAGACTTAAATGCTTCTACTGAGGTAGCATCTCGAGGGCATTCCAGAGTACTGGAGCCCGAACGGAAAACGCTCTATAGCCCGCAGACTTTTTTTGGGCTCTAGGAATCACTAATAAGCCTGAGTCTTTTGAACGCAGATTTCTTGCCGGGACATATGGTACAATACAATCGGCAAGATAGGATGGAGCTAGACCGTGTAGTATTTTATACGTAAGTAGTAAAACCTTAAAGTCACATCTTAAGTGCACAGGAAGCCAGTGCAGGTGAGCCAGTATAGGTATATATGTATGTATATATGTATATAAAGGTATATACAGTATAGGTATATATGTATGTATATATGTATATAAAGGTGTATACAGTATAGGTATATATGTATGTATATATGTATATAAAGGTATATACAGTATAGGTATATATGTATGTATATAAAGGTATATACAGTATAGGTATATATGTATGTATATATGTATATAAAGGTATATACAATATAGGTATATATGTATGTATATATGTATATAAAGGTATATACAGTATAGGTATATATGTATGTATATATGTATATAAAGGTATATACAGTATAGGTATATATGTATGTATATATGTATATAAAGGTATATACAGTATAGGTATATATGTATGTATATATGTATATAAAGGTATATACAGTATAGGTATATATGTATGTATATATGTATATAAAGGTATATACAGTATAGGTATATATGTATGTATATATGTATATAAAGGTATATACAGTATAGGTATATATGTATGTATATATGTATATAAAGGTATATACAGTACAGGAGTAATGTGATCAAACTTTCTTGTTCTTGTCAAAAGTCTAGCAGCTTTATGCACACTAAGATTTTTTTGTTACAATAAAAACAATAATGACATTTTCTGTGGTCCCTGGTATTCAGAAAAGTATGGCACTACATGTTGGTATGGGGACAGGCGGAGTACACAGTCTATACAGGACGGGGTGCTGCTCTGTTTCCAAAAGTAATTCCATGGAAAGAAAAGCCGATTGTTGTGTTGTGTCAGAATATTAGTGGACGATCCTTGCTTTTAGAGCGTTGTCTTCTTCCTTCTGTGCCGCTGCTCAGGTTCCTCATGCACTTGGAGAGGACCTCAGATGTGGGACCGAAAGCAATGGATGTCGAGCGGGTCGACCATTATAGCATCTGTCCATCAATCAACAATCTGTATTATTGTGGGAATGTTTGCAGGGAGCTTGATTGGCTTTGTGTCTGCAAACTCTGAGCAGAAGTTGCTGGTTTAACACACAAACACTTCTCTTGAAACATCTGTTCTTGCATCTCACCTCCCATGGTGTCTTCATTTCAGTCTGTTGTACTCAGGATCTGCTTGTTTTTCTATAAGAGTATTGCAGTTCACTGACTGGATCCTGTTTTCATCTTGGTTTTGAGTGGCTGTGTCCCAATAGGTGCTCTATTGTCGCTCTCGTCCTCCTTCGTCTTTTCCCTCTCCGCCGAGTGTTGTCGTTCCACGTTTCTGATTCGGATGCAAATGTTGAACAACCTCCTGCTGGGCGCCATTTGTCATTGGAAGGCATGAATAAATAATCCAATCTATAGTTGACAGCAGATGTGGTTCCACACGTGCACAAACGTGCACTCCAAAAATGCTTATGTCAGTTTCTACTTTCTCCAAACCTGCACCACATTTGCATTAATAAGCAAGCAGTGCATGACAGAAATTTTTTGTACCGTATTTTTCGGATTATAATTCGCACCGGCCCAAAATGCATAATAAAGAAGGAAAAAAAACATATATACGTCGCCCTGGAGTATAAGTCGCATTTTGGGGGGAAATTTATTTGATACGATCCAACACCAGGAATAGACATTTGAAAGGCAATTTAAAATAAATAAAGGCTGAATAAGTGTAGGTTATATGAGGCATAAATAAGCAACTGCTATGTTAACCTAACATATTATGGTAAGAGTCATTCAAATAACTAGAACATATAGAACATGCTATACCTTTACCAAACAATCTGAACACCCTCTCTGATGATGCATTGCTGTGTGGCACGACTGTATCTTCCTCGTTCTTCTGCTTCGTCTCCTTGTTGTGTGCGCAGTTGTGCACTACAGTAGATGGCAGTATTTTCCTGTTTAAGAGTGTCACAACATTGCTGTTTACGGCGGACAAACTGCTTTACGGTATAGGAAAACGTGACTGCTGTTGTAGTGTGTTGCCGTGCTGGGAGGACGTTAATGAAACTGCCTAACAATAAACCCACGTTAGAAACCAAGAACTCGCCCTCGATCATTCTACAGTTATAACGTCATTGGGCAGGCACACTGATTATATTACGGGAAAGCGGACGTGAAAACAGGCTGTCGACACGTCACTCAGGTCCGCATGGAGCTGGAAGGGGCGTGGCCTCCAGCTTCGCCTAAATTTCGTGAGATTTTCAGGAGAAAATTCGTCCCGGGAGGTTTTCGGGAGAGTCGCTGAATTTCGGGAGTGTCCCGAAAAATCCAGGAGGGTTGGCAAGTATGACGGCAGTAGCATATAGCATATAGCAGTTAGCATTCCATGACCCTCACCCGCCGAATTCTTATTGGTTGACGTGTGTGTGACGATTGCTGTCATTTTCTTCGTCTCTTCCGCGAATGAGATAAATAATATTATTTGATATTTTACGGTAATTGGTTAATAGTTTCACACACAGGTCGCTCTGAGGTATATGTCGCACCCCCGGCCAAACTATTAAAAAAAACTGCGACTATTAGTCCGAAAAATATGGTATATTGTTTTAGTCTTTTGACTTTATCCTGGAAATTGTAACTATTTAGGAAGTTTATTAAGTTGAAACAGGCTTCACGGTGGCAGAGGGGTTAGTGTGTCTGCCTCACAATACGAAGTTCCTGCAGTCCTGGGTTCAAATCCAGGCTCGGGATCTTTCTGTGTGGAGTTTGCATGTTCTCCCCGTGAATGCGTGGGTTCCCTCCGGGTACTCCGGCTTCCTCCCACTTCCAAAGACATGCACCTGGGGATAGGTTGATTGGCAACACTAAAATTGGCCCTAGTGTGTGAATGTGAGTGTGAATGTTGTCTGTCTATCTGTGTTGGCCCTGCGATGAGGTGGCGACTTGTCCAGGGTGTACCCCGCCTTCTGCCCGATTGTAGCTGAGATAGGCGCCAGCGCCCCCTGCGACCCCGAAAGGGAATAAGCGGTAGAAAATGGATGGATGGATGGATTAAGTTGAAACAGATTGATATATATTTTCTACATAGAAAAATACAGCGGTACCTCAACTTTTGAGTGGTTTCAGGTGTTTGCGGTCCCTCTTGTTTTTGTTATGCCTTAAGTTGCGAACCTGCGATGAGGTGGCCACTTGTCCAGGGTGTACTCTTCCTTCCGCACGAATGCAGCTGAGATAAGCTCTAGCGACCCCAAAAGGGACAAGCGGTCGAAAATGAATGGATGGATAAGTTGTGAAGATAATTTAAAATATGGGCCTTCTTTTCTTTCCTGTACATAGTTTATTTTGTTTTTTCAAATCACCTGACATGTATACTGTATATTTATACATATATATACATAATTGATACATTTTTTAACGTAATTTTTTACGTACATGTTCCAGGTTATATATCTTTTATTATTGAATGTATCAAATGTGATGAATATTTAAAGGACCACAATGGAAACAAGCCCTTTGGCTTTTTGTGCCATCTATTTGCCGTTTTGAAGCATTTCTCGGATTCAATTCTTTAAAATGTCAAAAAAACTTCTCAGTCAATCAATCATTAAATCCCCATTGCATCCACCCAGAAACATCTGGTCTTAAAACTGACAATAGTTTTCAAGGTGGGAATCTTTGGACACTTCACAATTCGATTACAATTTAGGAGCTACAATTAAATTAGAAATTCAATGTTTGAACATCTATAATTATTATATTGTACATTATTATGATATTATTGTTGTAGTGTATTCTGTTCATACATCGTCCATTATTTTTTATATATTTTAAATGCATTAGATTTAAGTATGAACAATATCACAATATGTCCACAAGGGTCCTCCTTAGAGTTACTGACATATGCAGTACTGCGTCATTTCCATTTTAGTTTTCTTAATTTAATGCTTACAGCATGGATACTGTATTTTACGGACTATAAGGCACACTTAAAATCCTTATTTTTCCTCAAAACTCGACAGTGCGCCTAAAAACCCGGTGTGCCTAATGTACGGAATAATTCTGGTTTTGCTCACCGACCTCGGAGCTATTTTATTTGGTACATGGTGTAATAATAAGCGTGGCCAGTAGATGGCAGTCAAACATAAGAGATACAGGACATGGTAAAAGGTATGATGGGAATATCACTCAAGAAAACAACAACATGTTATATGTTCCATTGAAAATGCAGAACATTACACACGGCGCTCAAAAATCTATCACAATGTTTTAGTCCAACTTTGGTAAGATATTAAGCCGCATTAAACATACGAGTATTATTATGATGTGTGTATAAGGTAAGACATATTATCTGGCGTTTTGTTCTGTAATATTATGCAAAAGCATTTTTTCTTACCTTCTGGTACCTGCTGATCAGTATTTGGGATCTTCATAAGTCCTGAAAAATTGAGCGTGTCTGTCTTTGTAGTCCGTGACGACGTAGTCGATAAGCTTCTTCTTTTTCTTCTTGTTATGGGACATTCATCCTCCGCTGTTGCCATTTCTAACAAAGTAGTGTAAAGTTCTTACTTATATCTCTCAGTAAACTCGCCATGAAAGCGCTAAAACATACCGGTGTAGTGAGTCTACATTATTCACCCCAAAACTTTAGTTATTAAAGTTACGGTCGGACGGTTTTTCATGGGAAACACTTCTGGCCTTGTTGTTGTTTTTGGATGAGGAAATGCTGCTCCGTTGTTGATTTAAATAAACCCTGGATGTCATGAATTGATTAAAGTGGACCCCGACTTAAACAAGTTGAATACCTTTTTCAGGTGTTACCATTTAGTGGTCAATTGTACAGAATATGTACTGAACTGTGCAATCTATTAATACAAGTTTCAATCAATCAATCAATTAAAACAGTTAGCTCCATTTTTTTGACACTTTTTCCACTACTGTCCTTGCACGCTACACCGCTAGAACAAAGATGACGGGGAGAAGACGCTGTCGAAGGTGAGCCACGTAAATAAGACCGCCCACAAAACGGCTCATCCTGAAGCGACTGTCAGAAAGCGGCTTGAAGATAATCTGTAAACATAATCTATGCCACATTTTGACCAAAGAACCCCCATTACGTGTTATGTAAACCACAAGGAAGTGTTTTTACATTCAGAAATATTTTTTTAATAAGATGACTCTTTAAATGTGCTCTATAATCCGGTGCACCTAACATATGAAAACATTTCGACAATAGACCATTCATCGGCAGTGCGCCTTATAGTCCGGTGAGCCCTATGGTCCGGAAAATACGTTGAAGGATTTGAATATTTCTAATGCTATCTACTTAGTGTTAGATCACACACTAGATACATGATAATTGCATGAGCCTGCTAAGTAAAAAAATGAATACAAGTCCTTACATAGCGAGCAGGCAACCTTGATTTAATTTCTGTGTCTTCTAAAACCAATGAATATTCAAACACTTTGGCCCCTGTCGCCATAAACTTGCGGCTCAAAGACGCCTGTCGTCTATCTACTTCATCACATTTATAGCTGACAGACGTGTTGCCGTACTGTGTGGATATTATTGTCTCCCTTAAATTATTAATTTACTTTATAATTTAATCTTCTTAGCGTCGTTCCTGTTAGCCTTCTGTTGAAGTGTACACAGCATCTCTTCTCTTCTTGTTTTAGTCCTCCATATCCAAGCAAGCTTAATTGTCCTCTCCTAACTGGTAATGCTAAAAGAATGTTAGCAAACGGTTCTCCCATGTTTAGTTGGAACCAATTGTAGAACTAACCTTTAGAGCGGTGGTTCTCAAATGGGGGTACGCGTACTGTGATGGCAAAATTACTTATACTCGTTTAAATAGATGATGTTCTTTGAACTGGGTACCAAAAGTTGTTTATTAGGCTTAGGAATGAGACACTTAGCAAGAGATCTCTTATCTGATCAAGTTCTGTCTACTGTGTCTTTGATGTGACCTGTGGACTTTAGTTGACCTGGGCATATGTGTCATCTATTCTTGACCCCCCCTCTGGGCTAAATTGGTCCCCCTTTCCTGGACTTAGACTTAGACTTCCTTTTTATTGTCATTCAAATTTGAACTTTACAGTACAAATAAGAACGAATATCATGTTCTTTTCGAATACCTCTATAACTGATAACAGGGTACTATTATAGAACACCCCGAAGCACCCACAAGATTGGCGCCTATGGTCTTACGTAGACTTTACTGACCAAAACCGGATGTTGTGATGAAATGTCCACTTCCGCTGGCGACTGCATCATTTCCGGCGCACATGAGCGACGTAAAGCTGACGGATAACTCACATTCGGGTCACATTGCGTTGGACTGAAGTCACTTTTTAATTGATTGATTGATTGATGGAAACCTATATTAGTAGATTGCACAGTACAGTACATATTCCGTCCAATTTACCACTAAATGGTAACACCCGAATAAGTTTTTCAACTTGTTTAAGTCGGGGTCCACGTTATTATTAACGTGGACCCCGATTTAAACAAGTTGAAAAACCAAGATTTAAGTGGATTATGGGACCTCCTCCTGTAGCTGTCAAAAAGGCAGCTGCGATCTTGGCTCCTCGGCTTCTCTCAGAGATACTGGCGTTCACCGCAGCCATCAGACTTTCAGGTATGACAGTATAATCTCACTAAAATACTATTAACAAAATACGCAGATTAGGGATTTCCAGAATTATCCTAGTAAATGTGTGTAATTACATCTGAAACGCACCCACTGCCGCCGCCCGGAGCCGTCGCTTTTTTTTTTTTAACTTTTATTAGTAGATTGCACAGTACAGTACATATTCCGTACAATTGACCACTAAATGGTAACAACCGAATAAGTTTTTCAACTTGTTTAAGTCGGGATCCACGTTAATCATAACCTGGACCCCGACTTAAACAAGTTGAAAAACCGAGACTTCAGTGGATTATGGAACCTCCTCCTGTAGCTGTCAAAAAGGCAGCTACGATCTTGGCTCCTCGGCTTCTCTCAGAGACACTGGCGTTCACCGCAGCCATCCGACTTTCAGGTATGACAGTATAATCTCACTAAAATTCTATTAACAAAATAAGCAGATAAGGGATTTTCCAGAATTATCCTACTAAATGTGTCTAATTACATCTGAAATGCACCCACTGCCGCCGCCCGGAGCCGTCGCTTTTTTTTTTTTAACTTTTATTAGTAGATTTCACAGTAGAGTACATCTTTCGTACAATTAATCACTAAATGGTAACATTTGAAAAAGTTTTTCAACTTGTTTAAGTCGGAGTCCACGTTATGATTGACGTAGACCCCGATTTAAACAAGTAGAAAAACTTATTCGGGTTTTACCATTTAGTGGTCAATTGTACAGAATATGTACTGTACTGTGCAATCTACTAATAAAAGTATCAATCAATCAATCAAACATAATAAAAATCAACTACAGGCTTCCCTAATAATGTGATAAATTAAGCATGATGAGTTAGCTTGAAACTATTTAATGTTGGTACAAATATATACTATCAGCATAATACAGTCATCACACAAGTTAATCATCAGAGTATATACATTGAAAAGATCAGATTCCAGATTCAGACTACCTCCTGATGTGGTCTGCATCCGATGTGAAAATATCAGATTTGAAGCACTTTGGAGCGTTTAGACCTGCAAAGAGGACTCAGATCTGTGTCGGTGTGCAGTGTAAACACGGCCTCATATTGACTGTCTTTACATTGCAGGCCATAGTGATCCAAATCAGATTTTATTTTAAATATGCAAGTAAAATGTGATTTTTTATCAGACTCCAGTTTAAACATAACTTGCATGCGCAGTGCAATAAAGTGAAATAAAAATAAAATAATCAGATTTGCTGTGCAGTGTAAACGGGCCATCGGAGCGAAGGTTTATCCGTCATTTGTGAATGTGAGGGAGATTGCATGGATCCTTCATTACTGTCATTCTTTATTGTTCAGCTGTTAGATTCCGTCTGCGGCGTGGAAATTGGAATCACTCATCTACATTTTTGTATGGGGGAGTCAATATCGTCATCATAATTCAGTTCATGTAATCGTTTCTCGGCGGCAATAAGCACAGTAGTTTGTCGAGCTAAACTGGCAGCAGTAGAAAAATCTCTTTGGACTGAGAGTGAATATGTTTATCTCCATATGTGTGTGTATTGTTTCAGTCACAGTGAACCATGAGGTGAGTGGGGGGAAATGTATGATAAAATAGGTGGAGGACAGTGGGGCCTCAGTTTTCATACACCCCACTTTTAGTATGATTGGTTTTGTCATTAAAATGTTGCCCAGGTTTTACAAACCCAGTTTCCATATGAGTTGGGAAATTGTGTTAGATGTGCATAAAAAAAGAATACAAATTTGCAAATCTTTTTCAATTGAATGCAGTACAAAGACAACATATTTGATGTTCAAACTTATAAACTTTATTTTCTATTTTTTTGCAAATAATAATGAACTTAGAATTTCATGGCTGCAACACGTGCCAAAGTAGTTGGGAAAGGGCATGTTCACCACTGTGTTACATCACCTTTTCTTTTAAAGGGGAACATTATCACCAAACAAGTTGAAAAACCGAGACTTCAGTGGATTATGGGACCTCCACGGTGGGTAAGGGGTTAGTGCCTCTGTCTCACAATACGAAGTTCCTGTAGTCCTGGGTTCAAATCCAGGCTCGGGATCTTTCTGTGTGGAGTTTGCATGTTCTCCCCGTGAATGCGTGGGTTCCCTCCGGGTACTCCGGCTTCCTCCCACCTCCAAAGACATGCACCTGGGGATAGGTTGATTGGCAACACTAAATGGTCCCTAGTGTGTGAATGTTGTCTGTCTATCTGTGTTGGCCCTGCGATGAGGTGGCGACTTGTCCAGGGTGTACCCCGCCTTCCGCCCGATTGAAGCTGAGATAGGCGCCAGCGCCCCCCGCGACCCCGTAAGGGACAAGCGGTAGAAAATGGATGGATGGATGGATATCACCAAACCTATGCAAGCGTCAATATATACCTTGATGGTGCAGAAAAAAGACCATGTATTTTTTTAACCGGTTTCCGAACTCTAAATGGGTGAATTTTGGCGAATTAAACGCCTTTCTGTTTATCGCTCTTTTAGCGATGACGTCAGAACGTGACGTCACGGAGGTAACACACCCGCCATTTTGATTTTTTACATTACAAACACCGGGTCTCAGCTCTGTTATTTTCCGTTTTTTTGACTATTTTTTGGAACCTTGGAGACATCATGCCTGGTGGGTGTGTTGTCGGAGGGTGTAACAACACTAACAGGGAGGGATTCAAGTTGCACCACTGGCAAGAAATCTGCCGCCAGACCCCCATTGAATGTACCAGAGTGTCTTCACATTTGACCGGCGATGCTAAGACAGACATGGCACAGAGATGTATGGATAACCTGCAGATGCATTTGCAACCATTAAGTCAACCAAATCACAAAGGTGAGTTTTGTTGATGTCGTTGACTTATGTGCTAATCAGACATATTTGGTCACGGTATGACTGCCAGCTAATCGATGCTAACATGCTATGCTAATTGATGCTAACATGCTATTCACGCTAGCTGTATGTACATTTGAAACTAGATACCCACATTTAATGCGAAACAAACACTTACCAATCGACGGATTTAAGTTGCTCCAGTGTCACAAGATGCGAAAGTCCTGATCGTTTGGTCCGCACATTTTACCGGCGATGCTAACAAAGCAGCCATGCTATGGGCCACTTCATTAGGTACACGCACGCTATGGCCGAATAGCGTCAATAGTTATTCGCTCAATAACTTCAGTTTCTTCTTCAATATTTTCATACTCCAACCATCTGTTTCAATACATGCGTAATCTGTTGAATCGCTTAAATCGCTGAAATCCGAGTCTGAATCCGAGCTAATGTCGCTATATCTTGCTGTGGTAACCGCCATGTTGTTTACATTGGCAGCACTGTGTGACGTCACAGGGAAATGGATAGTGGTTTCGAAGATAGCGAAAATAAGGCCCTTTAAAGCTTTATTTAGGGATATTCCGGGACCGGTAAAATTTAGAAAAAAAGTTAACAAAAAAACAGCAAGCCACTGGGAACTGATTTTTATTGTTTTTAACCCTTTTGAAATTGTGATAATGTTCCCCTTTAACAACACTCAATAAACGTTTGGGAACTGAGGAAACTAATTGTTGAAGCTTTGAAAGTGGAATTCTTTCCCATTCTTGTTTTATGTAGAGCTTCAGTCCTTCAACAGTCCGGGGTCTCCACTGTCGTATTTTACACTTCATAATGCGCCACACATTTTCCATGGGAGACAGGTCTGGACTGCAGGAAATCAGCACTCTGTTGACCTAAAATTTTGTTTTTGTATAATAATATATCTTTGATCATTTAGAAATCATCAGTCAGACTCGTACGTGCACAAAATAAAAAATACGAATTTTTTGTCAATTGCTTTTGGGGGCCCCCTGGTGGCCGCGGGGCTCTAAGCAAGCGCTTAGTTCACTTATGCCTTGGGCCGGCTCTATTACAATCCCCAAAGAGGGCACTTTAAGTTGATGATTACTTCTATGTGTAGAAATCTGTATTTATAAGGAATCACTTGTTTATTTTTCAACAAGTTTTTAGTTATTTTTATATCTTTTTTCCCAGATAGTTGAAGAAAGACCACTACAAATGAGCAATATTTTGCACTGTTATACAATTTAATAAATCACAAACTGATGACATAGTGCAGTATTTTACTTCTTTATCTCTTTTTTTCAACCAAAAATGCTTTGCTCTGATTAGGGGGTACTTGAATTAAAACAATGTTCATAGGGGGTACATCACTGAAAAAAGGTTGAGAACCACTGTCTTAAAGCACCTCTTTCAGTGTTATAACTTCACCTTTATCGGCAGTTTTTAAGCCAAAAAGCGTCCGTTCTCCCTTTTCTGTCTACACCAGGGGTCGGGAACCTTTTTGGCTGAGAGAGCCTAAAAGCCAAATATTTTAAATGTATTTCCGTGAGAGCCATATAATGTTTTTTTTAACACTGAATACAACTAAATCGTGCATTTTTAAGTAAGACCGACATTTTTAAAGTATAATAAGTCTCCTTATTTTTTATAACATTGTTATTATAGGGACGGCGTGGCGCAGTGGAAGAGTGGCCGTGCACAACCCGAGGGTCCCTGGTTCAAATCCCACCTAGTACCAACCTCGTCACGTCCGTTGTGTCCTGAGCAAGACACTTCACCCTTGCTCCTGATGGGTGCTGGTTGGCGCCTTGCATGGCAGCTCCCTCCATCAGTGTGTGAATGTGTGTGTAAATGTGGAAGTAGTGTCAAAACGCTTTGAGTACCTTGAAGGTAGAAAAGCGCTATACAAGTACAACCCATTTATTTATTTATTTATTCTGAAGCTAACCAATAATAAACCAAAAACTTCTTACCATTAATGTGACTTCTTGAACAGATGCGGTAGAAACGGATGGATGGATTAAAATGCATGAAAGTTTTTTTTTTTACGTTATTTTTAACACTGTGATTACTTATCGCGTTAAGCAATGTCAGCTAAGATTTATCTGAGAGCCAGGTGCAGTCATCAAAAGTGAATTCTGTGAAGTGAATTATATTTATATAGCGCTTTTCTCTAGTGACTCAAAGCGCTTTACATAGTGAAACCCAATATTTAAGTTACATTTAAACCAGTGTGGGCGGCACTGGGAGCAGATGGGTAAAGTGTCTTGCCCAAGGACACAACGGCGGTGACTAGGCTGGCAGAAGCGGGAATCGAACCTGCAACCCTCAAGTTGCTGGCACGGCCACTCTACCAACCGAGCTATACCGCCCTCGAGAGCCATATCCTGCTCGAGAGCCGTAGGTTCCCTACCCCTGGTCTACACACTGTGTCTGCTTGTAAGTACTCGGTGATTGTGCACTGCCGAACATGCTCCTCTGCCCTTAAACCAGCAATGACATGACGGATCTGTACTTTTCAGAGGCGGTATCGTACCGAATATGATTCATTAGTATCGCGGTACATACCGTACAACCCTGCGAGGCACTGAGTTGAGTATTTCCAACATACGCTCAGACTAAACAGTGTAATGAGGCGTCTTCATCGGATCGACCTCATTATTCTGTTTTCAATTTTTTCTTAAAGCAGGCATCGAGATGGAGAGAAGAAGCTGAATCCCAAATGGGTCTCAGTATAAAACTCTTGGCCCCCAGCGTGTGTTTGTGTGTCTAAGGGGGGGTGCATCAAGCAATCTTGCATAAGGGCTTCATCGTGACCTCTTTGAAAAGACAGAGAAAAATGGGCACTTACGTCCGTGCATGTGTGTGTGAGAGAGAGTGTGTAGGCCGAGCATAATGTATCTCTCCACATGTCCACGGTGGTGTGTGAAGTCTGCCACCGCGCTGCCTCATTGGCATGCTAAGTGCTGAGAAGCAGTGTGCCGCTCCTCATAATGCGCTGAGTAATTTTCCTGTTTCAGTCTCTGCCATGTCACCCGCAGACCCTGGCAGACTAAACGCAGATGAATGGGTTAATGGTGTCCCTTTAGCCCGCTGTGATCAGCCTGCTTCTAACTCCATCACCCAAATAATAAAGCATAACGACTGAAAGTGCCATTTCAGTACCTCTCCGTCCTCAAACTGAGCTAAAAGGAAATGGAGAAGAAATAGATCCATGGTTAGGTTGTCCGTTTTTTTTTGTGTGTGTTTTTTTGGATTAGAACGCGGTGCCAAAGTGTTACGATTCTGTAATTGTATAATCTCACATCATTAGCACCGACTTTGCTATTGATTGACATTTAATTATCAAAATACTGTAGTTAGAGGCATGAGGAATGTTAGGATTTGTGATCCAGATGCACTTTAAAACAGTGGTTCTCAAATGGGGGTACTTGAAGGTAGGCCAAGGGGTACGAGAGATTTTTTAAAATATTCTACAAATGGCAACAATTTTATGAATATATTTTTGGAATAATACTCCAACACAATAAGAATGTAAGTTCAAAAACTTTGAAAATAATACAACAATGCAATATTCAGTGTTGACAGCTACATTTTTTTTGTGGACATGTTCCATAAATATTGATGTTAAATATTTCATTTTTTGTGAAGAAATGTTTGGAATGAAGTTGATGAATCCAGATGGATCTCTATTACAATCCCCAAAGAGGGCACTTTAAGTTGATGATTACTTCTATGTGGAGAAATCTTTATTTAGAATTGAATCACTTGTTTATTTTTAAACAAGTTTTTAGTTATTTTTACATATTTTTTTCCAAATAGTTCAAGAAAGACCACTACAAATGAGCAATATTTTGCACTGTTATACAATTTAATAAATCAGAAACTGATGACATAGTGCTGTATTTTACTTCTTTATCTCTTTTTTTCAACCAAAAATGCTTTGCTCTGATTAGGGGGTACTTGAATTAAAATAAATGTTCACAGGGGGTACATCACTGAAAAAAGACGATAGAAATACAGATAGTGTTATTATCCATCCATCCATCCATTTTCTACCCCTTATTCCCTTTTGGGGTGGCGGGGGGCGCTGGCGCCTATCTCAGCTACAATCGGGCGGAAGGCAGCGTACACCTTGGACAAGTCGCCATCTCATCGCAGGGCCAACACAGATAGACAGACAACATTCACACACTAGGGCCAATTTAGTGTTGCCAATCAACCTATCCCCAGGTGCATGTCTTTGGAGGTGGGAGGAAGCCGGAGTACCCGGAGGGAACCCACGCATTCACGGGGAGAACATGCAAATAGTGTTATTAACGAAACAGAAAGCCGCACAGAACTGAGACTAAAATAAAGAAAAACAATTTCAACGGGGTACATGACTTGAATTAAATTCAGGGGGAAGTATTAAAAGGGGACAGCACGGTGGTGTAGTGTTAACACGTTTGCCTCGCAGTCACGATTAGGGATGAATACTGAATTTGTTATTTTTATAGGTACACTGCAAAAACTAAAATCTAAGTAAGATTAAATATCTCAAATAATGGTGATATTTACTTTTCTTCTGTCTGATAAGATCATTCTTCTCACTAAGCAGATTTTATGTTAGAGTGTTTTACTTGTTTTAAGGGTTTTGGTCCTAAATGATCTCAGTAAGATATTAAAGCTTGTTGAGTAACACATGCTTGAAACTAGAATATCAAGTGTTGCAAAGCTGTGTCATCAACACTCACAAGTATAAAACTACTTTTTTAAAGTAATATTTTTTCATATTAAGCATGGAAAAAAAAATCATGACTTTCACACAATTGTGTCTCATAATTAAAACAGATGACAGCCAAATGGACTTTGCTGTTTTATTTTCAATGAAACAATAGAAAATACATACTCATATAGTAGTGAGAATATCATTATTTTAAGGTATTTTTGGGTTCATTGAGGTTAGCTAATTTTACTTGTTTCGGAAAGTCTTGACAAGCTAAATTTTCTTGTTTTGTTAGCAGATAATTTTGTTTTGTTAGTGGGTTAGTGCGTCTGCCTCACAATACGAAGGTCCTGAGTAGTCCTGGGTTCAATCCCGGGCTCGGGATCTTTCTGTGTGGAGTTTGCATGTTCTCCCCGTGAGTGCGTGGGTTCCCTCCGGGTACTCCGGCTTCCTCCCACCTCCGAAAATATGCACCTGGGGATAGGCCCCTCCCACCTCCAAAAACATGCACCTGGGGATAGGTTGATTAGCAACACTAAATGGTCCCTAGTGTGTGAATGTTGTCTGTCTATCTGTGTTGGCCCTGCGATGAGGTGGCGACTTGTCCAGGGTGTACTCCGCCCCCCGCTCGATTGTAGCTGAGATAGGCTCCAGCGCCTCCCGCCACCCCAAAGGGAATAAGCGGTAGAAAATGAATGGATTTGAAGGGACACAAAAGCACCACAGATTGGTACAGTTGAGATTCGATAACGATTACCAGGTACCGGGAATTGGTGTCATATCTATTCAAATGCGAAAGGTACCCATCCGTAGTCACAATACTTGCGATGAATTGGGTTCCAGTCCGGGATGTACCGCAGATAAGCTCCAAAGTACACCATCAACCCTAAAGAGGACAAGCAGAATGCATGGATAGACGGATGAACGCATGAAAAATGTGAAAGCCACCAGATTTGTTGTCAATAGTGGTCTTTTTTTCTTCATGATAATGAAATCCTGGATGTGTTTACTTGCCTCCGACTCGTCCTCAGGGTCACATTGATTCCATGGTCTATATCTCGGCCGTGTCAATGCCTTTACAAAGACAGACACCGAGGCGAGTCAACCCCCGTGACTCCAAAGGGAATACGCGGTAGAAAATGGATGGATTTGAAGGGACACAAAAGCACCACAGATTGGTACTGTTGAGAACCGATAACGATTACCAGGTACCGGGAATTAGTGCCATATCTACTCAAATGCGAAAGGTACCCATCCGTAGTCACAATACTTGCGATGAATTGGGTTCCAGTCCGGGATGTACCTCAGATAAGCTCCAAAGTACACCATCGACCCTAAAGAGGACAAGCAGAATGCATGGATAGACGGATGAACGCATGAAAAATGTGAAAGCCACCAGATTTGTTGTCAATCGTGGTCTTTTTTTCTTCATGATAATGAAATCCTGGATGTGTTTACTTGCCTCCGACTCGTCCTCAGGGTCACATTGACTCCATGGTCTATATCTCAGCCGTGTCAATGCCTTTACAAAGACAGACACCAAGGGGAGTCACCTTCCCGTGACTCCAAAGACTATACGCGGTAGAAAAAGGATGGATTTGAAGGGACACAAAAGCACCACGGATTGGTACTGTTGAGAACCGATAACGATTACCAGGTACCGGGAATTAGTGCCATATCTATTCAAATGCGAAAGTTACCCCTACCTAGTCATGATACTAGCGATGAATTGGGTTCCAGTCCCGGATGTACCTCAGATAAGCTCCAAAGTACACCATCAACCCTAAAGAGGACAAGCAGAATGCATGGATGGACGAATGAACGCATGAAAAATGTGAAAGCCACCAGATTTGTTGTCAATCGTGGTCTTTTTTTCTTCGGGATAATGAAATCCTGGATGTGTTTACTTGCCTCCGACTCGTCCTCAGGGTCACATTGACTCCATGGTCTATATCTCGGCCGTGTCAATGCCTTTACAAAGACAGACACCAAAGCGAGTCACCCCCCCGTGACTCCAAAGACTATACGCGGTAGAAAAAGGATGGATTTGAAGGGACACAAAAGCACCACGGATTGGTACTGTTGAGAACCGATAACGATTACCAGGTACCGGGAATTAGTGCCATATCTATTCAAATGCGAAAGGTACCCATCCGTAGTCACGATACTTGTGATGAGTTGGGTTCCAGTCCCGGATGTACCTCAGATAAGCTCCAAAGTACACCATCGACCCTAAAGGCTGGGGACATCTCTGCGCTGCTGATCCGCCTCCGCTTGGGATGGTTTCCTGCTGGCTCCGCTGTGAACGGGACTCTCGCTGCTGTGTTGGATCCGCTTTGGACTGGACTCTCGCGACTGTGTTGGATCCATTATGGATTGAACTTTCACAGTATCATGTTAGACCCGCTCGACATCCATTGCTTTCCTCCTCTCCAAGGTTCTCATAGTCATCATTGTCACCGACGTCCCACTGGGTATTAATTCTCCTTGCCCTTATGTGGGCCTACCGAGGATGTCTTGGTGGTTTGTGCAGCCCTTTGAGACACTAGTGATTTAGGGCTATATAAGTAAACATTGATTGATTGATTGATAAAGACGACAGGCGGAATGCATGGATAGACGGATGAATGCATGAAAAATGTGAAAGCCACCAGATTTGTTGTCAATCGTGGTCTTTTTTTCTTTAGCATAATGAAATCCTGGATGTGTTTACTTGCCTCCGACTCGTCCTCAGGGTCACATTGACTCCATGGTCTATATCTCGGCCGTGTCAATGCCTTTACAAAGACAGACACCGAGGCGAGCAGGTTAACTGCCTTTCTGAAATGTGTTCTTGGCCAGCCAATCAATTATGACCCTGTGTAGCAGCAGGCAAGGCATCTTGACCCAGAATAATGTCACCGTAATGAGACACGCTCCAGAAAGCGCAGAAGCTCCCAAACTGGATGCTGTCTTACCTCCCCTGTCTCACCGCGCCGCTTCATCAAACCTAAATATACACCGTCTCTTCAACACCGCCTCCAAACTTTGGCCTCCCACTTCATCTCCTCCACCGACTATCTTTGTCCTTCATTTCTCAAGAAGAATGATGGTACATCTGCACCACGCTCATGTTCAGCGCTGCCAGGAGAGAACGGTCCCCTCGTGATACCAGCTGCTGTGTGGATGGATCATAATCCTGACTCATCCACCGGTCTCATGTTTTCACCGCACCTGACAAGCATCAAGCAAAAATAGGCTCTACCCGGAATATCTTCAGCATGTACGGTCATCGTCAAAAGTTTATATACACTTGTAAAAAACATACCGTATTTTTCTGACGATAAGTCGCAGTTTGTTTTCATAGTTTGGCCGGCATATACTCCGGAGCAACATACATTGCCGTAAAATATCAGATAATATTATTCATCTTATTCGCGGAAGAGACCAAGAAAATCTCAGCAATCATCGTAATCATAGTAGTATTGACGAGATACGCTCCTGTACTTGGTATCATTCAATCAATCAATCAATGTTTATTTATATAGCCCCAAATCACAAATGTCTCAAAGGACTGCACAAATCATTACGACTACAACATCCTCGGAAGAACCCACAAAAGGGCAAGGAAAACTCACACCCAGTGGGCAGGGAGAATTCACATCCAGTGGGACGCCAGTGACAATGCTGACTATGAGAAACCTTGGAGAGGACCTCAGATGTGGGCAACCCCCCCTCTCTAGGGGACCGAAAGCAATGGATGTCGAGCGGGTGAAAGTTCAATCCATAGTGGCTCCAACACAGCCGCGAGAGTTCAGTTCAAGCGGATCCAAGACAGCAGCGAGAGTCCCGTCCACAGGAAACCATCTCAAGCGGATCAGCAGCGTAGAGATGTCCCCAACCGATACAGGCGAGCGGTCCATCCTGGGTCCCGACTCTGGACAGCCAGTACTTCATCCATGGTCATCGGACCCGACCCCCTCCACAAGGGAGGGGGGGGACATAGGAGAAAGAAAAGAAGCGGCAGATCAACTGGTCTAAAAAGGAGGTCTATTTAAAGGCTAGAGTATACAGATGAGTTTCAAGGTGAGACTTAAATGCTTCTACTGAGGTAGCATCTCGAACTGTTACCGGGAGGGCATTCCAGAGTACTGGAGCCCGAACGGAAAACGCTCTATAGCCCGCAGACTTTTTTTGGGCTCTAGGAATCACTAATAAGCCGGAGTCCTTTGAACGCAGATTTCTTGCCGGGACATATGGTACAATACAATCGGCAAGATAGGATGGAGCTAGACCGTGTAGTATTTTATACGTAAGTAGTAAAACCTTAAAGTCACATCTTAAGTGCACAGGAAGCCAGTGCAAGTGAGCCAGTATAGGTATATATGTATGTATATATGTATATAAAGGTATATACAGTATAGGTATATATGTATGTATATATGTATATAAAGGTATATACAGTATAGGTATATATGTATGTATATATGTATATAAAGGTATATACAGTATAGGTATATATGTAGGTATATATGTATATAAAGGTATATACAGTATAGGTATATATGTATGTATATATGTATATAAAGGTATATACAGTATAGGTATATATGTATGTATATATGTATATAAAGGTATATACAGTACAGGCGTAATGTGATCAAACTTTCTTGTTCTTGTCAGTGGATGTTAGGTGTAGATCCACCAATGTTTGTTTACATTGTGACGGCGGTGAGCTACGGTGTGTAGTGAAGCACGTTTAGCTATTTGTCGTCCTGCAGGGATGATACTTGTAAAGAATCATACTTTATTTGTCGCCCTGGAGGCAAGGATTAATGATTTAAAAGTAGCTAAAACACTTCCGACACGGGCTGAACTTGCGATGTGTTAAAGCACCTCTTCCTGAGGGCATTTTTGATTGATTGATTGATTGATACTTTTATTAGTAGATTGCACAGTACAGTACATATTCTGTACAATTGACCACTAAATGGTAACACCCCAATAAGTTTTTCAACTTGTTTAAGTCGGGGTCCACGTTAATCAATTCATTTCAGTCTTATTGTCATGTTTTGTTTAGTTGTGTTATGTCACTTCAAGACTCCATTAGTTCCTGTTTTTTCGCTCCCTTGTTTTGTTTCCATGACAACTCATTGGTTTCACCTGTACTCGTTTGGACTCACGCACCTGATTTGTTTAGGACTCACGCACCCACAACTGTATGTTCTTATTCAGGCTGCTACTGATGGTAAAGTACATTTTAAAATAAAAGCGAAGAAATATGTAAAAAAAATAAAAAAAAGAAGAAGACTCTGATGATCTCTCTGCACAGATGAAGTAAAGACTAGTTTAGATGACACGGATCAAAATGAACTGAGAGCGAGAGAAAGATGACTGGAATGAGATGATGGCATCAAGCAAAGACTGCTTGACAGAGGTTGTGTCCACATTTATTATTAACGAGACACGCTGCTAGTAAAGTGACGTGTAAACTCTGTCAGAGTTTAGACATGCTGTGTGTGTGTCTGCATGCTACTTCCTCTCTTGATGAGCTGCTCACACCATCCAAGCTGCTACCAATCAACACTAGGATAGAATCATCTTCATCATCATCATCAAGGCACAACCAAGCATTTTCCTCTTGCTTGCAACCTTATTCACTCACTTTTCTACAACATTAGTTATGGGACGGCGTGGCGCAGTGGGGAAAGTGGCCGTGCGCAACCCAAGGGTCCCTGGTTCAAATCCCACCTAGTACCAGCCTCGTCACGTCCGTTGTGTCCTGAGCAAGACACTTCACCCTTGCTCCTGATGGGTGCTGGTTGGCGCCTTGCATGGCAGCTCCCTCCATCAGTGTGTGAATGTGTGTGTGAATGTGTGAATGTGGAAGTAGTGTCAACGCGCTTTGAGTACCTTGAAGGTAGAAAAGCGCTATACAAGTACAACCCATTTATCATTTATTTATTATTATGAAAAAAACCCAAAAAGATGGCTTTGCCCCTCTGGTGTAGATAAAAATAACTGATGGATGAACCGATTAACAATAAAATAAACAAACATCACAAACGGATAAACCACAGTAAGACTGTCTTTGCCGAAGAATTGTCATAGTCAATCAATCAATCAATGTTTATTTATATACATCCATTTCCTACCGCTTATTCCCTTTTGGGGTGGCGGGGGGCGCTGGTGCCTATCTCAGCTACAATCGGGCGGAAGGCAGGGTACACCCTGGACAAGTCGCCACCTCATCGCAGGGCCAACACAGATAGACAGACAACATTCACACACTAGGACCAATTTAGTGTTGCCAATCAACCTATCCCCAGGTGCATGTCTTTGGAAGTGGGAGGAAGCCGGAGTACCCGGAGGGAACATGCAAACTCCACACAGAAAAAACCCGAGCCTGGGATTGAACCCAAGACTGCAGGACCTTCGTATTGTGAGGCAGACGTACTAACCCCTCTGCCACCGTGAAGCCCTATTCATATACAGTGGGGCAAAAAAGTATTTAGTCAGCCAGCGATTGTGCAAGTTCTCCCACTTCAAATGATGACAGAGGTCTGTCATTTTCATCATAGGTACACTTCAACTGTGAGAGACAGAATGTGAAAAAAAAATCCAGGAATTCACATTGTAGGAATTTTAAAGAATTTATTCGTAAATTATGGTGAAAAATAAGTATTTGGTCAACCATTCAAAGCTCTCACTGATGGAAGGAGGTTTTGGCTCCAAATCTCACGATACATGGCCCCATTCATTCTTTCCTTAACACGGATCAATCGTCCTGTCCCCTTAGCAGAAAAACTGCCCCAAAGCATGATGTTTCCACCCCCATGCTTCACAGTAGGTATGGTGTTCTTGGGATGCAACTCAGTATTCTTCTTCCTCCAAACACGACGAGTTGAGTTTATACCAAAAAGTTCTATTTTGGTTTCATCTGACCACATGACATTCTCCCAATCCTCTGCTGTATCATCCATGTATCCATTTTGGTATCAACTCAACTGGTGGTGTTTGGAGGAAGAAGAATACTGAGTTGCATCCCAAGAACACCATACCTACTGTGAAGCATGGGGGTGGAAACATCATGCTTTGGGGCTGTTTTTCTGCTAAGGGGACAGGACGATTGATCCGTGTTAAGGAAAGAATTGAAAGCTTTGCCTTCCGGCTCAGCTCCTTCTTCACCACAACGGATCGGTACAACGTCCGCATTACTGAAGACGCCGCACCGATCCTGTCGATCTCACGATCCACTCTTCCCCTACTCGTGAACAAGACTCCTAGGTACTTGAACTCCTCCACTTGGGGCAGGGTCTCCTCCCCAACCCGGTAATGGCACTCCACCCTTTTCCGGGAGAGAACCATGGACTCGGACTTGGAGGTCCTGATTCTCATTCCGGCCGCTTCACACTCGGCTGCGAACCGATCCAGTGAGAGCTGAAGATCCCGGCCAGATGAAGCCATCAGGACCACATCATCTGCAAAAAGCAGAGACCTAGTACCGTGGCCAACAAACTGGAACCCCTCAACACCTTGACTGCGCCTAGAAATTCTGTCCATAAAAGTTATGCGCCTTATATATAATTATTTTTTTTTTAAATAGGCCATTCATTGAAGATCCGCCTTAAAATCCGGTGCGCCTTGTATTGTGTAAAATACGGTAATATATTACGAGAATTCTCCTGCATACAAAATCGTCACCCCAAGAATTGGAATCAAATTGAATCGTGGGGAGCCCAAAGATTCCTAACGCTAAAAAAAAGAACAACACAGGTATGGATATTTTGAGTTAATATCTTCAGGATCTTATCAGTTTCACCAAGTGGGTAATGTAGAAGTAATGATCCTAATCTGGTAGTCCATGCCTGGGGTCTGATTTGCCTGCTGAGTGATGATTGATTAAAGCAGCAGCAGACATATTAGGATACAAAATATAATCAATAAGTAGTGTGGAACACACCATGAGAGGATGTCCAGGCTGATTCACCAATGTCATCGACATAGAATTTAGTCTGGGGGTTTCCATGGAAATGTCATGGATGAGTCGGCTTCTGACAGCCGGGAGTTTATGTTCCAATCTTGGCTCAGACGTCTGCATTTACGGATTCTACTCCCTAAATTTTAACCTTCGTCTTGTGTTAGGGTCGGCACCGACCTGTTTTAGTTTCTAAATGCATAAAAGAACCACATAAATACATTTTTTTGCATTATGGCTTTTTGACTTTGTCAGGAACCTCTATTTCATGGGTGTCAAACTCTGGCCCGCGGGCCAAATATGGCCCGCCATGTAATTTCACTTGGCCCTTGAGGTAATATCAAATTAGCATTAGAGCTGGCTCGCCGCTGTAACAGCACTTTCACTGCTAACACTCTTACATGCCAACCCTCTCAATTTTCCCGAAAGACTCCCGAAGTTCAGTGCCCCTCCCGAATTTCATCCCGGACAACAATATTTAGAGTGGACTTTAAAAGCACTGCCTTTGGCGTTCTCTACAACCTGTCTCAACGTCTACTTTTCCTCCATACAAACAGCGTGCCGACCCAGTCACAAAATATACGCGGCTTATACACACACACAAGTGAATGCAACGCATACTTGGTCAACAACCATACAGGTCACACTGAGGGTGGCCGTATAAACAACTTTAACACTGTTACAAATATGTGCCACACTGTGAACCCACACCAAACAAGAATGACACATTTCGGGAGAACATCCGCACCGTAACACAACATAAACACAACAGAACAAATACCCAGAACGCCTTGCAGCACTAACTCTCCCGGGACGCTACAATACACACCCCCGCTACCACCAAACCCCGCCCACCTCAACCCCACCGCCGAAAAGAGGCATTCAATTTTTATTTAAATTTTATTTGATATGCCATTGATATTTTTTTATTATTATTATTATTTGAAACTGGATTTTGCATGTCACTAAAGTTATATAAGCCTTGCTTGTTCAATATTTAATGCAAAACTTGTTTGGGTCCCTATTAAAAGGTTCATTTCTTCAACCTTGGCCCGCGGCTTTGTTCGGTTTTAAATTTTGGCCCACTCTGTATTTGAGTTTGACACCCCTGCTCTATTTCAACAAAACAAAACTTTTTTTTTTCATTAAATTATAAAATGCTCTGGTTGAAATTATGACTTTGGTGTTGTTAGGGTCTGTTTTGACCCAGTAATAAAAACAAGATTATTAGACAATACTTTAAGAGCCAAGGCCCTGCGATGAGGTGGCGACTTTTCCAGGGTGTTCCCCGCTAGAACACGTTTTTAACTCGTCCCCTAAGTTGTTCCACAGACTGACTCCACGCACTGAAATGCACTTTGATTTCAAAGTGGTTCTAAATTTAGGCAAATATAATTTGTTGTTTCCTCTTAAGCTGTAACTATGGTGATCATCTCTGTCATGGAACAGGTTCTGTGTATTCAATCAATCAATCAATCAATGTTTACTTATATAGCCCTAAATCACTAGTGTCTCAAAGGGCTGCACAAACCACTACGACATCCTCGGTAGGCCCACATAAGGGCAAGGAAAACTCACACCCAGTGGGACGTCGGTGACAATATTGGATGGTAGAGAGTTTTCTGATGCCTTAAACATAATTTGAGCAGTTTTAAAATTGATCACATGGTTCAGTTTAAGTTGCTTTAAGTTCATAAAGAGTGGACTTGAATGAAGTCTGTAGTCAACATTGGAAACAATCCTGATGGCCTTTTTCTGCAGAGTGACTAAAGGCTGGAGATGTGATTTATAACAATTTCCCCAGACTTCAACACAATAGTTTAAATATGACATGATAAATGAATGATATAATAAGATTAGAGCATTGGTGTTCAATAGATGACATGATCTCCTCATCATTCCAACACATTTAGCAACTTTTTTCCTCAGGTAACTTAAATGAGGCCTCCATGAGATATTTTCATCTATTACTACTCCTAAGAATGAATTTTGTTGAACATATTGCACATTGTTTGTACATTGCTTCAGGTATTTTTTCATACAAAAGGTGCACAGGATTATAGGCCCCATTAAAAGTATTTTATTTAATTCTTTTAATGTAAATCACTATCTTGTGGTCTACATAAATGTAATGGTAGTTCTTTGGTCAAAATGTTAACAGACTATCTTCAGTTAGCTTTCTGACAGTCGCTTCAAGATGCAGTGTTTTGTGGGCGGTCTTATATACGTGGCTCATTTTCGTCAGCGTCTTCTCCGCGTCATTTTTGTTGTAACGGTGTAGCGTGCAAGGATGGGAGTGGGAGAAGTGTCAAAAGAAGGAGCTAACTGTTTCAATGACATTCAGACTTTACTTAAATCAATAACGGAACAGCATCTCTTCGTCCATGGCTCACTAGTGCAATAACGCTGAACATGTGTCCGGTGAAAAAACGTCCGACCAGAACTCTCTAATAACTAAAGTTCCTTGGGTGAATAATTAAACTCACTACACCGGTATGTTTTAGCGCTTCCATAGCAAATTATAAGTAAGAACTTCACACTACTGTGGGGCGGTTTAGCTCGGTTGGTAGAGCGGCCGTGCCAGCAACTTGAGGGTTGAAGGTTCGATTCCCGCTTCTGCCATCCTAGTCACTGCCGTTGTGTCCTTCGGCAAGACACTTTACCCACCTGCTCCCGGTGCCACCCACGCTGGTTTGAATGAGACTTAGATATTGGGTTTGACTATGTAAAGCGCTTTGAGTCACTAGATAAAAAGCACTATATAAATATAATTCACTTCACTTCACTTCACTATTGGTGTATCATCAATAACAATCCTGATCGGTATATTACTTTTGCCATTGCTAAAGAGCAATTTTTTGGTCTTTTTTAAATTCAGAGACAATTTGTTCGTATTAAACCAAGTTTTTAAGTTGATCATCTATATATTATTATATAAATATAATTCACTAATTCACATCTCCTCAGTTACAGAAGTCAGAAGTTGCTTCACGTGGTCACCTGCACATGTAATTGTTGTATCATCAGCAAAGAGGATGAACTTCAGCAGCGTTGATACTTGACATATTTCGTTAATGTATATTATAAATAGTGTGGGTCCCAGTATCGAGCCCTGAGGAACTCCACAGGTTAAGTTCATCAGTGTAGATTGATGTTGGTCCATCTGAACCAGGGGTGCCCATTACGTCGATCGCGAGCTACCAGTCGACCGCGGGGGGTGTGTCAGTCCATCTCCAGCCAGGCTTTTAAAAAAATAGACCTAAAAATGAGTGATCATCAATCTTCACCAAGACGTCACTTAAATGACATTCACGGTACCGGAGGGTCTTGTGAGATGACGCTGGCTGCTGCAAGATCATTATTATGAAAATATGATCGAGAAGAAGGCGAGAAACACTTTTTATTTCAACAGACTCTCGCGCCGTACCTTCCGTCAAAACTCTAAAGGCCGGCTGCACATTTCCTATCTTCACAATAAAAGCCCTGCTTCATGCTGCCTGCGCTAACTAAATACAGAGTCTCGGAAAACTGGCGTGCACAAGCGATCCCTCAGAAAGCTGGCGTGCACATCACTTGTGCACGCCAGCTTTCCGAGACTCTTATTTTGTTAGCGCAGGCAGCATGAAGCAGGGCTTTTATTGTGAAAATAGGAAATGTGCAGTCGGCCTTTAGAGTTTTGACGAAAGTCTGTTGAAATAAAAAGTGTTTCTCGCCTTCCTCTCTGTCATTTTTTCACAATAATGAAGTGGCAGCAGCCAGCGTCATCTCACAAGACCCTCGGGTGCCGTGAATGTCAATCAAGCAAGCTACGGAATTTGCCGCCAATGTTTTTCTTGTAAAGTGTATGGAAGCTGGATGAATTAGATGCCAAAAACCAACCACTTTCATGTGGTATTGTACAGAAAGGACCACTTTTTTTCTCCTCCATTTGAAAATGTGGGCGTTATCATCATTACTGTCTGATTCCAATCAATGCAAGTCATCAGAATCAGGTAATACACCAACTTATATTCTTGTCTTTGTGAAAGAAAGACATCTATATGTGTTACACATGCTTGTATTATCATTAAACACATTTAACTTGTTTACAAAAATGTCTCTTTCATAAATAAATAAATATAAATGATATATATAAATGAGGTAGATCCCCTCGAGTTGGTCAATTGAAAAGTAGCTCGCCTGCAGAAAAAGTGTGGGCACCCCTGATCTGAATAATCTGCAATCTCTCGTTTCAGTAGCTCTCCAGCCATTTCCCTGCCATAGTTTTCCAGTTTATTTACCAAAATCTGGTGGTCAATATACCAATTGGTTATGGTTTAAAGTCATATCCAACAATTGCTACAGCAACTTTTAACTGTCAACTGAGTTTCGTTTTTTAATGATTTCTACTGGTGGCGTGCCTACGGGTTTTTTCCATGCAATAAATGTGCCTTGACTCAAAACAGGTTGACTTAAAATATGTTCCCCATACTAACGTGTTTCCGACTTCTCCTAATAAAGCCACATCACAATACCGTTGAAAATAAAATATCTTTTAATTACTGAAAAACAGTAATAGGATTTGAGATGACTCCCTTAGAGATAGGGTGAGAAGCTCTGCCATCCGGGAGGAACTCAAAGTAAAGCCGCTGCTCCTCCACATGGAGAGGAGCCAGATGAGGTGGTTCGGGCATCTGGTCAGGATGCCACCCGAATGCCTCCCTAGGGAGGTGTTTAGGGCACGTCCAACCGGTAGGAGGCCACGGGGAAGACCCAGGACACGTTGGGAAGACTATGTCTCCCGGCTGGCCTGGGAACGCCTCGGGATCCCCCGGGAAGAGCTAGACGAAGTGGCTGGGGAGAGGGAAGTCTGGGCTTCCCTGCTTAGGCTGCTGCCCCCGCGACCCGACCTCGGATAAGCGGAAGAAGATGGATGGATGGATGACTGACTGTCAATAAAAGCGGACTAAAATAAGAAAATGACCCCAGAAAAGTACTTGCTCTTCAACACCACTACATCCCCCCTCCTTTCTCCCATCACTCTTTATAACAACCAGCAATTTATAATCCAAACTCTATTCTGAAAGTCATTTGCCAGACTGGCGGCCATGCACCTGTCGCCAGCACGTCGCCGTCTCTCTTAATGACATGCCCGGGCTGTAATTGACTCTGGCTGGATCCATTTACAGTTCTGACCAGCCAATCAGATTAGCGCGGGTGTCATGTGATAATGTTTGCCGCCGCTCGGAGGACGCTGAAGGATGATGCCGCAAAATGAAGTGCGTCGTCTCGGTCGGTGCGGTGCCAAACGGATGCTGAGACGCCGCAGAGTTGAAGACTAACAATTTAAGAGTGTCCTCGGTGATTGCTCAAAAGAGGACATTTTTCATCTCCGGAGGAATGAATGGAGTGGGAATCTGACTCATGAGGAACATGAAGCGTCTATTTTTCAATATCAATAGTTACCGTACTTCCTTGAATTGCCGCCGGGGCGCTAATTAATTTAAACCCTCTTCTCACTCCTGCGCTTACCAAAGGCATGCGGTAAAAGTAAGCACGCGATAATTATTTTAAAACCTCTTCTCACTCCTGCGCTTACCAAAGGCATGCGGTAAAAGTAAGCACGCGCTAATTATTTTAAAACCTCTTCTCACACCTGCGCTTACCAAAGGCATGCGGTAAAAGTAAGCATGCGCTAATTAATTTAAACCCTCTTCTAACTCCTGCGCTTACCAAAGGCATGCGGTAAAAGTAAGCACGCGCTAATTATTTTAAAACCTCTTCTCACTCCGGCACTTACCAAAGGCATGCAGTAAAAATTTGAGTGTGATGTAAGCTTGAACTTTAGATCCTACTGAATATCAATCAATCAATGTTTACTTATATAGCCCTAAATCACTAGTGTCTCAAAGGGCTGCACAAACCACTACGACATCCTCGGTAGGCCCACATAAGGGCAAGGAAAACTCCCACCCAGTTGGACGTCGGTGACAATGATGACTATGAGAACCTTGGAGAGGAGGAAAGCAATGGATGTCGAGCGGGTCTAACATGATACTGTGAAAGTTCAATCCACAATGGATCCAACACAGTCGCGAGAGTCCAGTCCAAAGCGGATCCAACACAGCAGCGAGAGTCCCGTTCACAGCGAAGCCAGCAGGAAACCATCCCAAGCGGAGGCGGATCAGCAGCGCAGAGATGTCCCCAGCCGATACACAGGCAAGCAGTACATGGCCACCGGATCGGACCGGACCCCCCCCACAAGGGAGAGTGGGACATAGGAGAAAAAGAAAAGAAACGGCAGATCAACTGGTCCAAAAAGGGAGTCTATTTAAATAGCTCTTAATCTCCTTCCCTTTATGCAATTTCAAATCAGAAATTGAAATCCGCCACCTCCATTTTGAAAATGATGACAGAGGAAGTGTCACTCGTGACGTCACGAGTCTGACCAGGCAGTAATTCAAGGCAGGCGCATACTATAAGCCCTGCGGCAATTCATGGAATTACGGTATTTGTTTGTTAGTCGTTCATGCAGTTAGTCCAGCATGGTGTTGTTTGTGTTTTTGGTAACACTTTAGTATGGGGAACATATTCACCATTAATTGGTTGCTTATTAATATGCAAATGAGTCACATACTGGCTCTTAATGAGTCATCATTAAGTACTTATCAATGCCTTATTCTGCATGGCCTTATTATACAACAACCTAACCCTAACCAAATATCAGTCAATCAATCAATGGTTACTTATAAAGCCCTGTGAAGGTATCTTCAGACCACCAAGTACTGACATGACAGCCCCTTCTCAGGATTGAACACTGTTTTATTTTTAGTCTTTCTGGTGATTTTCAGCAAATGTCTTTTTTAGTTTGTCCGTCTCGGTCTCTGTCCTCTCCTCCCCGGCTGCTGCCTTTTTAACAGAGCGACAGGTGATGAGATAAGCAGGCTTAGGTGGGCCATCCACGCACCCGTCTCTGATCTCGAAGCCGGTCCTGGCACACCACCGCTTCGCTGCAGGTCCGCAGGCCACGCCCCCATTCCCCACACACCCTAAATCACAAGTGTCTCCAAGGGCTGCAAAAGCCACAACGACATCCTCGGCTCGGATCCCACATCAGGGCAAGAAGAAGCTCAAAACAATGGGAAGACAATGAGAAACCTTGGAGAGGATCACAGATGTGGGGACCCCCTACCCCTGGGCGACCGCTACAATAACTCTAAATTAAGATTTTGTTACTTATAATATGTTCCCTTAGTGTCCCAATAAGTTTAAATTAAGTCTGTGTTACTTAAAATATGTTCTCCTAAGTGTCCAAAAAACTCTCAATTAAGTCTTTGTTATTTACAATATATTCCCTTGGTGTCCAAATAACTTTAAATTAAGTATGTTACTTACAATATGTTTGCCAAGTGTCCAAACAACTTTGTTACAAACAATATGTTCCCCTAGTGTCCAAACAACTTTGTTACTTACAATAGGTTCCCTTAGTGTCCAAATAACTCTAAATTAAAACTTTGTTACTTACAATATGTTCCCCAGGTGCCCAAATAAGTCTAAATTAAGTCTTTGTTACTTACAATATGTTCCCTTAGTGTCCCAATAAGTTTAAATTAAGTCTGTGTTACTTAAAATATGTTCTCCTAAGTGTCCAAAAAACTCTAAATTAAGTCTTTGTTATTTACAATATATTCCCTTAGTGTCCAAATAACTTTAAATTAAGTATGTTACTTACAATATATTCCCCTAGTGTCCAAACAACTTTGTTACTTACAATATGTTCTCCTAGTGTCCAAATACCTCCAAATTAAGTCTTTGTTACTTACAATATGTTTGCCTAGTGTCCAAACAACTTTGTTACTTACAATAGGTTCCCCAGGTGCCCAAATAACTCTAAATTAAGTCTTTGTTACTTACAATATGTTCCCCTAGTGTCCAAATAACTCTTAATTAAGTCTATGTTACTTACAATATGTTCCTTTAGTGTCCAAATAACTCTAAATTAAGTCTTTGTTACTTACAATATGTTGCCCTAGTGTCCAAATAACTCTTAATTAAGTCTATGTTACTTACAATATGTTCCTTTAGTGTCCAAATAACTCTAAATTAAGTCTTTGTTACTTACAATATGTTTCCTGAATGTAAAAAAAAATCTAAATTAAGGTTTTGTTACTTACAATATATTCCCCTCATGTCCAAATAACTCTTGATTAAGTATTTGTTACTTACAAAATGTTCCCCTAGTGTCCAAATAACTCTAAATTAAGTATTTGTTACTTACAAAATGTTCCCCTAGTGTCCAAATAAGTCTAAATTAAGTATTTGTTACTTACAATATGTTCCTATAGTGTCCAAATAACTCTAAATGTAGTCTTTGTTACTTACAATATGATCCCCTAGTGTCCAAATAACTCTTAATTAAGTCTTTGTTACACACAGTATGTTCCCCTGGTGTCCAAATGTGTCCAAATAACTCTTAATTAATTATTTATTACGTACAATCTGTTCCCCTAGTGTCCAAATCACTTTGTCACTTACAATATGTTCCCCTAGTGTCCAAATAACTCTACTTTAAGTCTTTGTTACTTAGAATATGTTCCCTTAGTGTCCAAATAACTCCTAATTAAGTCTTTGTTCCTTACAATATGTTCCCCTAGTGTCCAAATAACTCTTAATTAAGTCTTTGTTATGTACAATATGTTTCTATAGTGTCCAAATAACTCTAAATTAGGTATTTGTTACTTACAATATGTACCCCTTGTATCCAAATAACTCTAAATGTAATTTTCGTTACTTACAATATGTTCCCCTAGTGTCCAAATAACTTTGTTACTTACAATATGTTCCCCTAGTCTCAAAATAACTCTAAATGTAGTCTTTGTAACTTACAATATGTTCCTATAGTGTCCAAATAACTTTAAATTAAGTCTTTGTTACTTACAATATGTTATGCATCAAGTTACGTAAGTACTGTTTGTCTTCATTTTATGCTTAGTGGTAACCATAGCTTCCAGTGCGATCGGCACATTTTTTTTCTTGTTTCCTGTTTTTTGTACCTCCTTTGATTTTTCGAAGAATAAATCATGGTCCTACCTGCAAGTCCTGTGCGGATTGATCCGTATGCATCCCGGGGGAAAGAACCTCGCAGCCGTAACAGCTGGTGCACACCTCAGTTAGTTACTCCGTGGGTACCATTTCTTCTCCTGCAAACAGTTGTCCTTTTGCATTTTCACCCATGATTGATATGTTTGCTGCTATCTAAAAAAGGGATGTTCTGCTCACACACTGCCTGCCTTCTCTGCATCCTGGGATCATATTCATGAGCTGATGGCTTGACAACTTTGTGTCAAGCCATCAGCTTCTAAAGAGGACACCAGTAGGACATGTAACATATTTTTGTGAACGCCAACTAACAGAATGGGCTTTCTTCCTTACTAGAAAGAAGTTAAGCCATGTGCTTTCTTCAAAATAGCCTGAGGCTGGTAACACTGTAGTTATTTATTTCCCTCATAACAGCCATTTATCCCCACTAGGAAGCAAACACATCGCAGATTCCAAACATATCTCACCTTGCACGGGGAGAAGTGGGTACTTTTTGGAACATTCGGCGGTCACAATGCCATGTTTCATTCTACAGTACTTCTGCAAAAGACAGAGCGCTAGAGACAAGAGGCTGAAGAGTAAAGCAGAAAGAGCAATAGCCTAAAGCCAAAATGTTAGCAGAAGGCACGTTTTCTTTTGTAAAAAGGAATTTAAAGCAGCAGGAACGGGAATAAAAAAAAAAAATCTCAATTCATAGCCTGGAGAGGTGGATTATCCCTGGCAGCCCCGAGTATCAATCAGTCTTCTCGCTTTTCTCATCTGTGGGCACACTTGGAGGACTGGTGCTGGTGCAACTGCTGCACTGGGGCACGTGGAGGAAAATTATATAAAGAATGAAAGAAATACGCTGAAGGTGATGAAGTCTTTGGAGAAAATGCTTTCTTTCAATTTCTCTCTTGTATTCTGATAGTGTGCACTTGACTAAAGTGTGCAGCTTTAGAACGGTTCAATGCCTAACTGCATGCATCCATAAGCTCTGGATCGTGCATCTTTAGTCTGTTTCTAAACTTTGGTAATGAGAGATGTGTTACATGCCTTGTTCAACCCTGCAATCAATCAATGTTTATTTATATAGCCCTAAGTCGCAAGTGTCTCAAAGGGCTGCACAAACCACAACGACATCCTCGGTAGAGCCCACATAAGGGCAAGAAAAAAACTCAGTGACAGTTACAATGATGACTATGAGAAACCTTGGAGAGGACCGCATATGTCAGGGGACCGAAAGCAATGGATGTCGAGCGGGTCTATAATGATATTCTGAAAGTTCAATCCATAGTGGATCCGACATAACGGTGAGAGTCCAGTCCAAAGTGGATCCAATATAGTAGCGAGAGTCTTGTCGATAGTGGAGCCAGCAGGAAACCATCCTAAGGGGAGGCGGATCAGAAGCGCATGGATGTCCCCAACCGATACACAGGCGAGCCGTCCTACATGGGTCCTGAGTCTGGACGAGCGGGCCATCCTGAGTCCCGACTCTGGACAGCCAGTACTTCATCCATGGCCACCGGATCTGTGTGTGTCCTCCTCCACAAGGGAGAGGGGGACAGAGGAGGAAAATAAAAAAAGTGGCAGATCAACTGGTCTAAAAAGGAGGTTTATTTAAAGGCTAGAGTATGCAAATGAGTTTTAAGGTGAGACTTAAATGCTTCTACTGAGGTAGCATCTGGAACTGTTACCGGGAGGGCATTCCAGAGTACTGGAGCCCGAAATGAAAACGCTCTATAGCCCGCAGACTTTTTTTGGGTTCTGGGAATCACTAATAAGCCGGAGTCTTTTGAAGGCAGATTTCTTGCCGGGACATATGGTACAATACAATCGGCAAGATAGGATGGAGCTAGACCGTGTAGTATTTTATACGTAAGTAGTAAAACCTTAAAGTCACATCTTAAGTGCACAGGAAGCCAGTGCAGGTGAGCCAGTATAGGTATATATGTATGTATATATGTATATAAAGGTATATACAGTATAGGTATATATGTATGTATATATGTATATAAAGGTATATACAGTATAGGTATATATGTATGTATATATGTATATAAAGGTATATACAGTACAGGCGTAATATGATCACATTTTCTTGCTTTTTATCTTCTGCCCGGGACTCGAACCTGGGTAACACCTTCTTGAGAGACTACCGTATTTTCCCGACCATAGGGCGCACAGGATTATAAGGCGCACTGCCGATGAATGGTCTATTTTTCATATTTTTTCATACAAAAGGCTCAGCAGATCAGAAGACGCATTAAAGGGGTTTTATTACCGTACAGTATTTTTCTCACCGGCCGAAAATGAATAGTAAAGATTAAAAAAAAAACATACAAACTTTTTTGTATACACATTTTTTTAATTTAACGCTTACGGTAAATCTCTATATCAACTTCAAGTTGGTATAAAGTAAAAAAAAAAGCCTTGTCAAAAACAACTTTGTTTTTATAGTAAAACTGAAATATGCAGTTTTTGTAATTAATGCAGGACTTTTAATTCTTTAATATTTTTTAGTAATCACATTAAAAAGTAAAAAAAAATCCCACAAAATATATTTGGGATCCAAAAGGTCCCCCACTCATAAAGTGATACATGTTTATAATTATTTTTTATTTTTTTTATTTCAACACTTAAGTTACGAGATCAACTTCAATATTTGTCGATTTTACTTTTGAACTATTATTTTGTTTCTTTTATGCTTTTTTTTACAAAGAAAACTTTTGAATTTTTAATATGGCAACCACACAATATATGCAATACTTTTTTTCACATAAAACATTTTAAAGTGAAATTTTTTGAAGTAATTGGAGCCATGAATAGGTCAATAATTCATTATAACATAGATTTTGTGTATTTATTATTTTTTTTTTTTTGGAGCAATGGCAAAAAAAATAAAAAAATAAAGAAAGACCAAAAAACAAGCTGCATGACAGCTCTGTGTCAACATTGCAACTTTTTCTCGTTTTTAATTTTTTTTTTTGTTGTTGTAATTTTTGCAATAATATCAATTGTGCAGTTTTTGCAGAATGTGTGGCGGGCCGGTAAACAATTAGCTGCGGGCCGCAAATGGCCCCCGGGCAGCACTTTGGACACCCCTGCCTTAGGTGGACAAATAAACACAAAATAGAAAGCTGTAGAGCATGGGTGTCAAACTCTGGCACGTGGACCAAATCTGGCCCGCTGTGTAATTTAATTTGGCCCTCGGTGCCGCTGTAACACCGCATTCACCGCTAATACTCATACTTGCCAACCCTCCTAATTTTCCCGGTAGACTCCCGAAGTTCAATGCCCCTCCCGAAAATCTCCCGTGGCAACCATTCTCCCGAATTTCTACCGATTTCCACCTGGACAACTATATTGGGGGCGTGCATTTACGGCACTGCCTTTAGCGTTCTCTACAACCTGTCCGTTTTTCCTCCATACTAACAGCCTGTCACATAATATTTGTGGCTTTTCACGCACAAGTGAATGCAAAGCATACTTGGTCAACAGCCATACAGGTCACACTGAGGGTGGCCGTATAAACAACTTTAGCATTGTTACAAATATGCACCACACTGTGAACCCACACCAAACAAGAATGACAAACACATTTCGGGTGAACATCCGCACCGTAACACAACAGAACAAATACCCAGAACCCCTTGCAGCACTAACTCTTCCGGGAAACTTCCAGCAAACTGACCAATAATTAATGTTTTATTCATGCATTTTCTCTTGCTATTTCAAGGCTTGAATGTTTGGTTCATTCATTATTGTTATTTTATTTTCAAATGTATTATTAGCCTGTGGGAAAAAAATGATATTTACCTCAGAAGATTGCAAATAGAAAAAAAGGCATTACATTTTTATTAAAATGTTATTTGATATGCCATTGATATATATTTTAAATTATTATTATTATTATTTGAAAGTGGATTTTGCATGTCACTATAAAGTTATATAAGCCTTGCGTGTTCAATATTTAATGCAGAACTTGTTTGGGTCCCTATTAAAAGGTTCATTTGTTCAACCTCGGCCCGCGGCTTTGTTCCGTTTAAAATTTTGGCCCAGTCTGTATTTGAGTTTGACACCCCTGCTGTAGCGGATTAACGTCGATCCAACTGTCATATTATGCCATGTTTTACCAGCTACCAAGATGCAAGATGGCACAGCATCAGAGGTGATTGGATTACTTAAGATTTAACATCGCCTAATTTAGACACAATGGGATTAACTGCCCGACTAATGCAGTGATGGACAAACTGCTCCAAGAGCTACGACATCGTAGGAACGCAATCCGGTGGTGTCTTTGCATCTTATTAATTGCTCCACAGTTGCTTCAAATCTCACTTCAAACCTTTCAGTGTAGAATGAAGTTGTTCTCCATGTGCTTGCATCGGCTTTCTCAGGCTACTTTTCTTTGAAAACATTCATGTTACAGAAGGTTCATTGGAGACTACATTTTTTCATGTGAGTGTTTATACTATTTTGACAGACAACCAGTCCAGGGTCTATGACCACCTTGTGACATAATTCAGCTGAGATATCAATCAATCAATCAATCAATGTTTATTTATGTAGCCCTAAATAGCAAATGTCTCAAAGGACTGTACAAACCACTACGACTACGACATCCTCGGAAGAACCCACATAAGGGCAAGGAAAACTCACACCCAGTGGGCAGGGAGAATTCACACCCAGTGGGACGCCAGTGACAATGCTGACTATGAGAACCTTGGAGAGGACCTCATATAGGGGACCGAAAGCAATGGATGTGGAGCGGGTCTAACATGATACTGTGAAAGTTCAATCCATAGTGGCTCCAACACAGCCGCGAGAGTTCAGTTCAAAGCGGATCCAAGACAGCAGCGAGAGTCCCGTCCACAGGAAACCATCCCAAGCGGAGTCGGATCAGCAGCGTAGGGATGTCCCCAACCGATACACAGGCGAGCGGTCCATCCTGGGTCCCGACGAGCGGTCCATCCAGGGTCTCGACTCTGGACAGCCAGTACTTCATCCATGGTCATCGGACCGGACCCCCTCAACAAGGGAGGGGGGGACAAAGGGGAAAAAGAAAAGAAGCGGCAGATCAACTGGTCTAAAAAGGAGGTCTATTTAAAGGCTAGAGTATACAGATGAGTTTTAAGGTGAGACTTAAATGCTTCTACTGAGGTAGCATCTCGAACTGTTACCGGGAGGGCATTCCAGAGTACTGGAGCCCGAACGGAAAACGCTCTATAGCCCGCAGACTTTTTTTGGGCTCTAGGAATCACTAATAAGCCGGAGTCTTTTGAAGGCAGATTTCTTGCCGGGACATATGGTACAATACAATCGGCAAGATAGGATGGAGCTAGACCGTGTAGTATTTTATACGTAAGTAGTAAAACCTTAAAGTCACATCTTAAGTGCACAGGAAGCCAGTGCAGGTGAGCCAGTATAGGTATATATGTATGTATATATGTATATAAAGGTATATACAGTATAGGTATATATGTATGTATATATGTATATAAAGGTATATACAGTATAGGTATATATGTATGTATATATGTATATAAAGGTATATACAGTATAGGTATATATGTATGTATATATGTATATAAAGGTATATACAGTATAGGTATATATGTATGTATATATGTATATAAAGGTATATACAGTACAGGCGTAATATGATCAAACTTTCTTGTTCTTGTCAAAAGTCTAGCAGCCGCATTTTGTACCAACTGTAATCTTTTAATGCTAGACATGGGGAGACCTGAAAATAATACGTTACTTATTTGGAACATCCCACAGGTGTGCAGGCTAATTGGGAACAGGTGGGTGCCATGATTGGGTATAAAAACAGCTTCCCAAAAAATGCGTTTGGTGAGTGTTGTTAAAAGAAAAGGTGATGTAACACAGTGGTGAACATGCCCTTTCCCAACTACTTTGGCATCTCTTGCAGCCATGAAATTCTAAGTTAATTATTATTTGCAAAAAAAATAAAACAAAGTTGATGAGTTTGAACATCAAATATGTTGTCTTTGTAGCATATTCAACTGAATATGGCTTGAAAAGGATTTGCAAACCATTGTATTCTGTTTATATTTACATCTAACACAATTTCCCAACTCATATGGAAACGGGGTTTGTACTTCCGACATAACACACGTAGCAGGACTCGTACCTGGGTTCTTCTGGATCAAACTAAAGTCGCGGCACATTCCAGAGAGCGTTTTACAATCTTTTAATCTTTTTCTTTTACACAAAACATTCACGGCTTTTCAGCCTGTACTTGCAGTCTCTCAAAGTCTTTTCTCGTTTTGGCTTTCCCGCCAGCTCCTCTTTGCCGTGTCTTCCGTCTCCCTCCTCTTCTCGAGGTCTCCCGCGCTGCTAACAAAGGAACAGGTGATTAGATAACTCATTCCAGCTGAGATTATCCACTCACCTGTCAGCTGCTTCATGACCAATCTCTGCACACAGCCCACCCGCAGGGAACGCGCGGACCACGCCCCTGCCACACACACGTTTATTATGTTTCTTGTGAGCCGGCAAAGTTTAACTCGAAATGTTAGCTCTTTTTGAATGTAGACTATTGTAACGACAACAGGAATGAAAATTGTTAGTTGCTTAACTAAGACTGCTTTTGTGTATGTTTACGTCAGGCCTGGGCAATTATATTGACTCCAGGGGCCAAATTTAGAGAAAAACATGAATCTCTTTTTATTTATTTTTTTAATTTATATAGCGCTTTTTCTCTAGTGACTCAAAGCGCTTGACATAGTGAACCCCAATATCTAAGTTACATTCAAACCAGTGTGGGTGGCACTGGGAGCAGGTGGGTAAAGTGTCTTGCCCAAGGACACAACGGCAGTGACTAGGTTGGCAGAAGCGGGAATCGAACCTGCAACCCTCTACCAACCGAGCTAAACCGCCCCACTGCGATGAGGTGGCGACTTGTCCAGGGTGTACCCTGCCTTCTGCCCAATTGTAGCTGAGATAGGCACCAGCGACCCCAAAGGTAATAAGCGGTAGAAAACGGATGGATAGATAAATGGAACACTAATACAAAACCTCACGATGATGTCTGATTGAATGCTAAAAATGTTAAGACAGACCGCCTTAAACGGAATGGAATTTTATATTTTTTACTGAAAGAGATAGGCGCCAGCGCCCCCCGCGACACCGAAAGGGAATAAGCGGTAGAAAATGGATGGATGGATGGAGACACCCAGAATGTACATGAAAATAAAGAAAGTGGGATTTACATCATTAACTACAAAGGATAAAATACTGAATATCGACAACATATGAACGCCACACACCCTCTCGATCGACATATTTTACACAATACAACAAAAATGCAAAAATACAGCAAAATACTTAAAAAAAAACCCCACCTTTAATCTGATATTGTCATGATCCGTGGTCCGTATCATGTTTTTGTAATATCTGTTAGTTTTGGACTCCTTTAGTTCCTTTTTGTGACACTTGAGTTTGTATTGGTTGCCTAGGTTACTCACTGTGTTCACCTGTCTCTGATTAGCGCTCGCCTGACCACCTGCTTCCCGAGCACTAATCAGGGGCAGTATTTAAGCCTGTCTTTGCCAGTCAGTCGGACTGGCATCATTCATTTTTTCATGCTCTGTTCATGCTGGTATTCATGCTATTGCTTTTCTCATGCTTCATGCCACGTCAAGTAAGTTTTTGTTTTTTCATGCCACAGTTAGCAAGTTTTTTTTTTTTTTTTTTTTGCCTAGTCCATGGTTTACTTAGTGTTCGTTTAGCTCCAAGTGCGATCGGCTCGTTTTTGCCTTTGGCTTGTGTTTCTGTTTTTTGACTTTGAGATTAAATCATGTTTTTTTCATGAACGCTTTGTGCCGAGTAGTCCGCCTGAGTTCCTGGGAGAACGACCCTTCAGTAAGCTGCAACCTCGTCTTATATCCCTAAACTTTAGAGCTTTGTTGTAAAAAAAATCTCCTTCCACGTCGGTCCCTGATACCTGCATTTCAGGCCGGTCTGGAAACGCTCCCCACCCACACTGCATCTGAGCTACTGGGACTAAGATTACCATAGTAACTACTATATATTGAAATACTTTGTTTAGTTCACAGGGGTTCAGACTTTGATTGATTGATTGATTGAAACTTTTATTAGTAGATTGCACAGTTCAGTACATATTCCGTACAATTGACCACTAAATGGTAACACCCCAATAAGTTTTTCAACTTTTATAAGTCGGGGTCCTCGTCAATCAATTCATGGTAATGCCAACAAAGAAATTGACTCAAACAATGTTCCAACAGAAGAGGTTGTAGCGTTAAGGCTCTGTTTCTCCAAAAAATGCACAAGCTCGATGCTAATAAACATTGGCTTTCCTATTGACAAGTTACTGATTAGCATTAGCGATTTTACATGGCAGTTTAAAAACCCGTTGTGGAGAGACTGAGCCGACGGGCCGACGCTGTCTGCTGGCAAAGTGAAAGTCAATGCAAGTATCTGCCAAAGTGTTCACAGTGGTCCAAGTTCCTTGAGACAAAAGGAACACTCTGGTGTTTTTGGGACTTTGCTGCAAAAATGTTTGTCCGCCAGGTTTTTAACAGAACTCGTGTTGCCAGTTAAACAACCCTGCTTTAGTGCAATATCCTGCCTTTGCTGAGTGCCAGCTATAAGCATACCAGCTAAAGGGGTATTGACATATTTACCGATCTGGCATCTTTTATTATTATTTTTTTGCAGAGTGTTTGAGGCCATGCTAAATCATGATATTGCAGTTTGTAAAAATGCAAAAATCGCTATCTTCCTGCGGGAAAACAACATTTCTCTCCAGCGTGAGAGGCATCATTTTTGCATGACTGCAATCCAGCATGTCTTTAATAAAGCTGTCTTTACATTTTATGTTGCCTTTTATTACTTTCTGGTTGGAGGTGGGTTGGCATCTGCAACGGTCCATGAATCACTCCCTCTCTGGAAAGTTGTGTTGAGTCTGGACATTTTTTGACAAAGTGGTGTTCTGCAGACGCCGGCAGACAAATTTCAGTGATGGCGCTGAGGCGGGCTGATGAGGACAGGTACATGATGAAGTGGAGAAGGGGAGCGCTAAGGCGACATGAATGGTTTGGGTGGAGCCTGTTCATTTGGGAAGACCGGCTTCAGTGAGAGCTAACCCAGCACGGCGGGCTCTACCATCCATTCATCCATCCATCTGCTTCCGCTTATTTGAGGTCGGGTCGCGGGGGCAGCAGCCTAAGCAGGGAAGCCCAGACGCTCCTCTCCCCAGCCACTTCGTCCAGCTTTTACCTGGGAATCCCGTGGCGTTCCAGGGCCAGCCGGGAGACATAGTCTTCCCAACGTGTCCTGGGTCTTCCCCGTGGCCTCCTACCAGTAGGACGTGCCCTAAACACCTCCCTAAGGAGGCGTTCGGAAGGCATCCTGACCAGATGCCCGAACCACCTCATCTGGCTACTCTCGAGGTGGAGAGCAGCGGCTTTACATTGAGTTCTTCCTGGATGACAGAGCTTCTCACCCTATCTCTAAGGGAGAGACCCGCCACCCAGCAGAAGAAACTCATTTCGGCCGCTTGTACCCGTGATCTTGTCCTTTCGGTCATGACCCAAAGCTCATGACCATAGGTGAGGATGGGAACGTAGATCGAGCTTTGCCTTCTGGCTCAGCTCCTTCTTCACCACAACCGATCGATAGTGTCCGCATTACTGAAGACGCCGCACTGATCCGCCGATCGATCTCACGATCCACTCTTCCCCCACTCGTGAACAAGACTCCTAGGTACTTGAACTCCTCCACTTGGGGCAGGGTCTCCCCCCCAACCCGGAGATGGCACTCCACCCTTTTCCGGGCGAGAACTATGGACTCGGACTTGGAGGTGCTGATTCTCATTCCGGTCGCTTCACACTCGGCTGCGAACCGATCCAGTGAGAGCTAAAGATCCTGGCCGGATGAAGCCATCAGGACCACATCATCTGCAAAAAGCAGAGACCTAATTCTCCGGTCACCAAACCGGATCCCCTCAACGCCTTGACTGCGCCTAGGAATTCTGTCCATAAAAATTATGAACAGAATCGGTGACAAAGGACAGCCTTGGCGGAGTCCAACCCTCACTGGAAACGTGTCCGACTTACTGCTGGCAATGCGGACCAAGCTCTGACACTGATCATACAGGGAGCGGACTGCCACAATCAGACAGTCCAATACCCCATACTCTCTGAGCACTCCCCACAGGACTTCCCGAGGGACACGGTCCAATGCCTTCTCCAAGTCCACAAAGCACATGTAGACTGGTTGGGCAAACTCCCATGCACCCTCTAGGTCTCTGCCCAGAGTATAGAGCTGGTCCACAGTTCCACGACCAGGCTGAAAACCACACTGTTCCTCCTGGATCCGAGGTTCAACCATCCGGCGTAGCCTCCTCTCCAGTACACCTGAATAGACCTTACTGGGAAAATTGGGCAAGACTTCAGAGACTGTTTTTTTTGTTTTCTCTGTCCTAGTTTCAGGATGATTCTTAGTTCCACCTTGTGAACAAAAACGAGTAATTTAGTCTAATCTGTAGTTTGACCAATCTAAGTCTATGCAGAAAATGCTCCAGAGTTAGACGTCAAAGGTACCAAATATCTTGACACAAAGGTGAGGATGTGTTTGGTACTTGCAAGGAGGAGTAGAGAACTAACATCGATCGCACCTGGACTGTTCAGTTTGTCCTAGAAGACGTTACGCCTCTCTTCCAAGCAGGCTCCATCAGTCCATGCTCATCGACTTAGGTTTGTAAGTAATAGGGCTGTAAATCTTTGGGCACCGTACGGTTCGTTTTGAGTCTATTCGTGGGGTAACAATTAGATTTTGAATGGATTCTCGGCTCATAATCACAATTAATTAAAAGTATATATACAAACCATGTTACCATATGAGTTGGGAAATTGCGTTAGATGTAAATATAAACGGAATACAATGATTTGCAAATCCTTTTCAACCCATATTTTAAACGTTTATAAATAAAGTTGGTATGGTATAGTATATTCAGTTGAATTTGCTACAAAGACAACATATTTGATGTTCATACTCAAACTTTTTTGCAAATAATCATTAACTTTTGAATTTAATGCCAGCAACATGTGACAAAGAAGTTGGGAAAGGTGGCTATAAAAACTGATAAAGTACAGAAATGCTCATCAAACACTTATTTGGAACATCCCACAGGTGTGCAGGCTAATTGGGAACAGGTGGGTGCCATGATTGGCTATAAAAACAGCTTCCGAAAAAAGCTCAGTCTTTCACAAGAAAGGATGGGGCGAGGTACACCCCTTTGTCCACAACTGCGTGAGCAAATACTGAAACAGTTTAAGAACGTTTCTCAAAGTGACATTGCAAGACATTTAGGGATTTCAACATCTACAGTCCATAATATCATCAAAGGGTTCAGAGAATCTGGAGAAATCACTGCACGTAAGCGGCTAAGCCCGTGACCTTCGATCCCTTAGGCTGTACTGCATCAACAAGCGACATCAGTGTGTAAAGGATATCACCACATGGGCTCAAGAACACTTCAGAAACCCACTGTCAGTTCAGTTTCAGTTTATTTTCAGTCCAACAAAAACATATTCCAACATGGATCACGATTCAAAAATGAATAACATGACTGAAACTGGCAGAAGCAAAAAAGCTTATATGCCCAACATAAAAATGTTTACATTCAATTAAGTTACCTGTTCTAATAATTTTGTAATACAAAAAGAAATATAGTCATTCAGCATTTACATTTAAGTTGCCCTTTAACAAATAATACAAAAATATGTACTTACACACATGCACTTTTTTGTAAATAGATAAACATACATACCTTCTAAATACAACATTTAACCAAACAAACATACATTTATAGTTCACATCACTTTTTAAAATACATTGTGACATGTTCTTTTTGAAATTAAATACTGAGTCACTCATTTTTATTTCTCTACCAACAGAATTCCACAAATTAACACCGAGAACAGATAAACATCTACCTTTAACAACTAATCTTGCTTTTGGTCAAATAAACTTAGATTCATCTCTTAGATTGTATTTGCTGGTCTGTAGAGAGAAGTATTTTTGAATTCCTTCTGGAAGAGTATTTATTTTTGCTTTGAACATTATCTGTATTATTTTATAATAAACAATATCTTGAAATTTCATAAGTTTTGATTTAACAAATAATGGATGGGTATGGTCATAATATCCTGCTTTAAGTAATTCTTTAGTTTTATGCAAAACACCAAGTGTTTCTGATATTTTTGTTTTTATATAATTTACATGTTGTCTCCATGATAATTTATAGTCAATTATAACTCCCAAAAACTTAGTATCAAAGACACGCTCAATTGTATCTCCATTTATTTCAATATTTACTTCATTAGATACCTCAGTTTTGGTACCAAATATCATAAATTTAGTTTTAGCAATATTAAGTGATAATTTATTCATATAAAACCAGTTTTTAAGCACTGTCATTTCTTGTTCTATTTTTACCAAAAGTTCATTAAAAATGTTTCCAGAACAAAGGATGGTTGTAGCATGTTAGCATCGATTAGCTGGCAATCAACATCAACAAAACTCACCTTTGTGATTTCGTTGACTATCTGCAGGTTATCCATACATCTCTGTGCCATGTCTGCTTTAGCACCGCCGGTAAATAGCATGTTAGCATCGATTAGCGTAGCATGTTAGCATCGATTAGCGTAGCATGTTAGCAACGATTAGCTGGCAGTCAACATCAACAAAACTCACCTTTGTGATTTGGTTGACTTAATGGTTGCAAATGCATCTGCAGGTTATCCATACATCTCTGTGCCATGTCTGTCTTAGCATCGCCGGTCAAATGTGAAGACACTCTGGTACATTCAATGGGGGTCTGGCGGCAGATTTCTTGCCAGTGGTGCAACTTGAATCCCTCCCTGTTAGTGTTGTTACACCCTCCGACAACACACCCACCAGGCATGATGTCTCCAAGGTTCCAAAAAATAGTCAAAAAAACGGAAAATAACAGAGCTGAGACCCGGTGTTTGTAATGTGTTGAAAATGAAAATGGCGGGTGTGTTACCTCGGTGACGTCACATTCTGACGTCATCGCCTCCAGCGAGATAAACAGAAAGGTGTTTAATTCACCAAAATTCACCCATTTAGAGTTCGGAAATCGGTTAAAAAAATAGATGGTCTTTTTTTCTGCAACATCAAGGTATATATTGACACTTGCATAGGTCTGCTGATAATGTTCCCCTTTAAGCCTGCCTTCTCCCGTCGTTTGGTCTTGGTCCTTTGTTTGCGGTAAGCAACACTCACGTCGATGTTCCTAGTTCTTGTCCCTGTGCTAAGTATTACCTTAGCTTCCCGTGCGCTCGGCACGTTGCCCTTGAACTCTTCGATTCAGTGCTAAGTACTAGCCTTAGCTTCCCGTGCGCTTTTTCTTTTGTTGATTTGTGTCTGTTTTGTACCAGTGTTGTCATTTTTTGGATTAAATCAAGCCCTTACCTGCAAGTCCTGTCCGACTGGTCCTTTGCATCCCGGGGTTGAACAAAATCCGCTTCCAACATGACAACAAACAGGGAAGGCTTTGTGAGAATTAACGCAGAGTTTGACTTTTTTAACGCAAGTGTCTTCTGCTTACAAGCCACTCGCAAATATGCCTTGCTTACCTGCAAAAGACAGTGTCTGCATTGGGAAATGAGCAGAAATGACGCTTCCGCTGTAAAAGTCACATGGATTTATGCCATCCAGCTCTCATGCTACCCACTGTCTCATGAGTCACGGCCAACAAAATGTCTCTTGACATCATCATGTGAAATTTCCTCTCCAAATTGCATTAGGAGATCATACCAGAACAATTTCCTGTGCACAACCTCGATGTCGAAACACACTCCGCCATCACTTGACATTGATTGCATGTAGTCATTGACTTGTTAAAACACCTGCACCGCCTCCGTCTTTTAAGTCACCTGAAAACACCTTCAACTCGGAAAAGGTTGCAAAGCCCATTTTCCAATTACAGATCTTGTCTGTAGGTGTTAATTGCGGAATGACCTCTTAAGCTGTTTTGGAAGCTGTATGTTTTTTTTTTTTGTCTTTAATAACCTCTAATCTCACTTAAACAGACGTAAGCAAAAGCAAACAACAGAACCCCAGAACAAAAAAAAGGTAATTACAGTATAAAAGCCTGCATTTAGCCTTCTTTAGCAAAACACCAGCAACTTCAATTAGGATACGGTGTGTGAAATAAGGTAACATTTACTAAAGATCGTCAATGCATGTGATTGGTTTTTACTTGAATTCTGCCAGTATGGACGTCAATGTGTACTGTGGACTTCTAACATTTTTCTTCAAGCTCTAAACAGTGGGGCAAAACAGTATTTAGTCAACCACCATTTGTGCAAGTTCTCCCACTTCAAAGGATGACAGAGGTCTGTCATTTTCATCATAGGTACACTTCAACTGGGAGAGACAGAATGTGGAAAAAAAATCTAGGAATTCACATTGTAGGAATTTTAAAGAATTTATTTGTAAATTATGGTGGAAAATAAGTATTTGGTCAACCATTGATGGAAGGAGGTTTTGGCTCAAAATCTCACGATACATTCATTCTTTCCTTAACACGGATCAATCGTCCTGTCCCCTTAGCAGAAAAACAGCCCCAAAGCATGATGTTTCCACCCCCATGCTTCACAGTAGGCATGGTGTTCTTGGGATGCAACTCAGTATTCTTCTTCCTCCAAACACGACGAGTTGAGTTTATACCAAGGGGCGGCATGGCGCAGTGGGTAGAGCGGCCGTGCCAGAAACCTGAGGGTAGCAGGTTGGCTTCCCACCTATTGACATCCAAAAAAGCGCTGCCGTTGTGTCCTTGGGCAGGACACTTCACCCTTGCCCCCGGTGCCGCTCACACTGGTGAATGAATGATGAATGAATGATTGGTGGTGGTCGGAGGGGCCGTAGGCGCAAACTGGCAGCCACGCTTCCGTCAGTCTACCCCAGTACTGATGTAGCTTACCACCACCAGGTGTGAATGAATGATGGGTTCCAACTTCTCTGTGAGCGCTTTGAGTATCTAACAATAGAAAAGCACGATATAAATCTAATCCATTATTATTATTATTTTTACAAAAAGTTACATTTTGGTTTCATCTGACCTCAAGACATTCTCCCAATCCTCTGCTGTATCATCCATGCATCCATTTTGAGGCAATGCAAATTAAACAATACAAAAAAAATAACGGTTTGAATTGGTCCAGGTTATCGGGGACTGTTATTTCTGACGATCAGGTGTCGCGGTGTGACTGCAGCCAGGAACATAAGAAAACCCTCGTCTCCCTGGCAACGTTTTTGTCTCTTTCACTCATTTGCTGCTGTTCCATTAATGCAGGGGTAGGCAAGCCAGAACGTTAAAAGAGCCATATTGGACCCAAATAACAAAAAATGTCTCTTTCTGGAGCCAACGTGGAGCCGATCTACCAATCACCACACCGTGAGTGGTAAATTACTTCAGCTCTGCACACAATGCTGTCAAGCGCCATTCATATAAAACCTTTTGGGCCGCACTAACATTAAACTTTCATATTAAGGTGCGGGCGGCGTGTCTGGGACCCCTGGGTTAGAGTGTCCGCCCTGAGATCGGTAGGTCGTGAGCTCAAATCCCGGCCGAGTCATACCAAAGACTATAAAGATGGGACCCATTACCTCCCTGCTTGGCCCCCTCAGCATCAGGGGTTGGAATTGGGGGTTAAATCACCAAAAATTATTCCCGGGCGCGGCTACCACTGCTGCCCACTGCTCCCCTCACCTCCCAGGGGGCGATCAAGGGTGATGGGTCAAATGCAGTGAATAATTTCGCCACACCTAGTGTGTGTGTGACAATCATTGGTACTTAATTGTGGGTTCTTTGTGATCTTTTCCACTTTTACAAAAGCAGCCCATCTGAGTCTTATTCTTCTTTTTATATCTGGCATCAGATCCCCATTGTTACCATAGTTACCATCTCACCGAGATCGATACAACTCTCAACTTCTTCGATAATGTTTCCACTGTAATGGTACAGTGGAGAAGAAGACGGCATTGAGAAAGGGATGTCGATTAGCCTTAGACGTGTTTATTAGCACGAGAGTGTGATGTGTGTAATTAACCGGAATACGTGGTGTGCGACTATGTGATGCGTTTAACTGGTGAGTGTGACCGGCAAGTGTTGAAGGTGCGTGTTGCGAAGAATGCGGAAGTCCAGAGAAGGCGAGGCTGGCTCGGAAGTCCGTGGGCAGGTGAGCGGTCGAGGGGCAGGAGAGAGAGCCATCAAGGTCCGTGGGCAGGCGAGAGGTGGAGGTCCGTGGAGGCAGTAAGAAGTCCATGGGGGAGTCGTGACACAGCTCGAATCCAAGGAACAGAGAGAGGCTTCGGAACGACGAAACAGTACACAACACAATGACTACAGAGGAGGGAAAACATGGAGAGCAAGTACGCACATGAAAGGAGAGTTAGAGACGTGTGGGCTTACTGAACGATACAGGTAGCTACGTTCTGGCACTGGAACCCAGGACGCGCTGGTCTAAATAATGTGCGGCATCCTCATCATTGTCAGGTGACCGTAACATCCACATCTAAGATTGGTGCCCTGGTCGAGTACTTAATCAACATCAGTTTGACCTTTCCAAGGCGCATGTTCAGGCCCACCTGTTTGCTTTTGAGGTGGATTTCAATCAGCATAACATTCAGTCAGGTCTTGTGGAGTCTGTGGCCACCCATGTTATGTCATTGGCAAAATCCAGATGTTGATGTTGACTCCCTTTCCTTCTTAGTTGACTGTTGATAATAGCCTATTGGAGACTTTGTCACCTAGTCTGGCTCCTCTTTCAAGGTTGATCTTATGGCTAAAGGGGCACCACTATAGACAACAGAGATGTATGCTGTGTTAACTCTTTGGTTTTTAAGGTATAATAACTGGAAACATGTTTTAAATTCTAGTTTCTTCAAAGTAGCCACCCTTTGCTCTGATTATGGTTTTGCACATTCTTGGCATTTTCTCGATCAGCTTCAATAGGTAGTCACCTGAAATGGTTTTCACTTCACACGTGTCATAGTTTTGACACCTGTGATTGTCCCAGGGTCCCGTCCATTCGCCCCGTTTAGCCATCTCACGATGGTCCTGGATCAAAGTCTCCGGGAGGGGAGCGTAGCCTGGATCCCGCCACATGCGTAACATCGCTGCCTCCCATGTAGAAGCTTACGAGGCCCCCAGAATGGATGGCACCTCGGGTCGGTAAGGCCAGTTTGACCTCACCAACTCCCGCCAAGGGTATGGGGGAGACACAGTCCCGTGGTCGCCAATCTCCCACTTTAGAACCTCTTCCGACGGCGCGGAAAGGGCCGCACCTCGCTTACCCGAGGTCCCTTGGGTCTGCATCAGCTGTGAAAGTTTCCGACCCTGCCCCAGGCGGCCAGAGGGGTTGGATCGGGTTGACTGCTTTCTGAACTTGCCACCCCTCAGCCGCGGTAGTCTGAATCAGCCTCCCCGAGCGGCCCCAAAGGATGCACGGAGCACAGGCCCACAGAGTCGCACCATCCCAATGGCACGGGCATATCGACAGTTCCATTGGGTCGTAGTTTGCACACCTTGGAGCATACATACGATAGCATCCCCAGCACTGCCAAGCCCTCGGCGACGATAATCACCCACATCACGGACTCGAACCAGATGGAAGTCATGTCTAATAACATCCACACTGCCAGGATCAGGGCCATGTGAGGCCAATCTACAAGGTAAATAGTCATGAAAATAAAGAAAATGCATTAAAATGAGAAGGTGTGTCCAAACCTTTGGCCTGTACTCATACTTGCCAACCTTGAGACCTCCTATTTTGGGAGGGTGGGGGGTGCGTGGTTGGGGGCGAGGCGGAGGCGTGGTTAGGGGCGTGGTTGGGGCGGGGGACATGGTTAAGAGGGGTGGCGTAAAATTCCCCAACTCAAGTATTTCATTTATATTTCTTATATATGTATACATACATATATATGTATGAAATACTTGACTTTCAGTGAATTCAAGCTATATATATTTATTTTATTATATATATAAATAAAATAAATAGTTGAATTTCCGATGGCACGTATCAAATACACAGTAGTAAAAACACAGTCGTTCTACTAACTGTACTGTGCTTGCTGGTTACTAAAAAAAATACAAAACACTTACCTTTCACTCTTTGAGTAACCTGTGTTCTGCCATTAGCGTATTGGCGAGCGATCTCATAATCCGGGAACATCCTTCACGGTTTTTTTGTAGACATCCGCAAATGAGACATGGATGTTGCTTCCAGCTATCAGCATAGCCATCTTTGTCTCAGCATAAGATACACCATTGGGTCTCCATTTTGCGAGGTGGCCCATAATACTGGGTTGTGAACGATGCTGCGCTGCGGACGCTTTGTGCTTCGCTGACCGTCCATGGCTGAGTTTATCCGTTCGGCCGCCGTGTTCAATGGAGAAGTCTGTTCTACAAAATTTACAGGCAACATAACCCTTCCCCTTCAAACTCTCCTGAATAAACTGAAATTCTTGTTTCCAATCGTTCTGGAACTTGCAAGCGTATTTCTTCATTTTGCTGGTCAACGGTGTAATATATTGGGTTGGAGTCAATAACCAGGCGACGTGATGAAGTTAAGTCTCTTTACTGTGGGCTTCTGAACAGACTCCCTAATGCATGTTCCTTGACTGTACTTAAATGTAGAATACATTTACATTCTATTCTATGGACAGTAGATATCAGTATTGTCCTGTTTAAGAGGGTCCAACATTGAGTCAGGTCTGGAACTGGAGGGGGCGTGGCCTTCAGCTCCGCCTGAATTTCGGGAGATTTTCGGGAGAAAATTTGTTCGGGAGAGGCGCTGAATATCGGGAGTCTCCCGGAAAATCCGTGAGGGTTGGCAAGTATGCCTGTACTGTACATATAGTGTATATATAGTTTATCACAGAGGTACTGTAGACCTTGCCCTGGTTCATGAGAACAGAGATCTCGGGCTCCAAAAGGTTGGCAACCACTGCTCTTATTGTTATCAAGCGTTTCCAAAAATCAGGTTTACAGATTAACAAACAATAAAGTACACGGTTGTGCAGTATCGCACTTACAAAACATGCATTTACGCAGCCTCCCATCAGTCAGATTATCTTCCTGCTCGAACATGTTGTGAGTTACTTGTAAGATGGCGCCCTCTGCTGGTATTCATAACTCTATTTACCCCAGCAAATTGCACCACTTGACCATTCAAGTTACCATAAAAGCAAAAACAAACTGTCTACAATTCAAAGCCAAGAAACAAAATCGGAGAATATGCGGGGTGCCGAACGCTAAACAGCAAATCTACTCTATACCCATTATTTAAACCTGTGATTTGGGAAATCCGCACCACAAACAAGACATGTTGTTTCTCTGTGTGTGTTTGTGTAGGCAGTCCTCCAGCTACGGGAACCGGGACCTTGGTCATCTACCTTGAAGATTACAATGATAATGCGCCCTACGTGGTACCGTCAGTAGCACAGGTGTGCGAAGATGCGCATGATATGAACGTGGCCATCGTGGGTGGACGGGACAAGGATCTACCTCCCAACGGGGCGCCCTTCAACATCGAACTGGGAAAACAACCCGGGCTCGATAAAACATGGAAGGTCACCAGAGTCAACTGTGAGTATTTCTCAATTTTCTTACTTTGATGTGTTGGTTTTTTTCTCCACCATATAAGAGTTGTGTATACAAAACCCAAAACCAGTGACGTTGGCACGTTATGTGAATCTTAAATAAAAACAGAATACAATGATTTGCAAATCCTTTCCAACTTGTATTCAATTGAATAGACTGCAAAACATAAGATATTTAACGTTCGAACTGGAAAATTTAATTTTTTGCACATATTAGCTAATTTAAAATGTCCTTGGTCCTCTCCAATGTTTCTCATTGTCATCCCACTGGGTTGAGTTTTTCCTCGCCCTGATGTGGGATCTCAATCAATCAATCAATCAATGTTTATTTATATAGCCCCAAATCACAAATGTCTCAAAGGACTGCACAAATCACTACGACTACAACATCCTCGGAAGAACCCACAAAAGGGCAAGGAAAACTCACACCCAGTGGGCAGGGAGAATTCACATCCAGTGGGACGCCAGTGACAATGCTGACTATGAGAAACCTTGGAGAGGACCTCAGATGTGGGCAACCCCCCCCCCCTCTAGGGGACCGAAAGCAATGGATGTCGAGCGGGTCTAACATGATACTGTGAAAGTTCAATCCATAGTGGCTCCAAGACAGCAGTGAGAGTCCCGTCCACAGGAAACCATCTCAAGCGGATCAGCAGCGTAGAGATCTGAACTGAGGATGTTGTTGTGGCTTGTGCAGCCCTTTGAGACACTTGTGATTTAGGGCTATATAAATAAACATTGAGTGATTGATTGACTGAGAAAGTTGAGGAATGCTCATCAAACCCTTATTTGGAACATCCCACAGGTGAACAGGCTAATTGGGAACAAGGTGGGGGCCATGGTTGGGTATAAAAGCAGATTTAAAGAAATGCTCAAACAAGGATGGGGCGAGGGTCACCACCCTGTGAACAAATGCGTGAGCAACAGTTAAAGAAGAACATTTCTCAACGAGCTACTGCAAGGAATTTTGGGATTTTACCATCTAAACTACAGTCTGTGATATCATCAAAAGGTTCAGAAAATCTGGAGAAATCAAAGCAGTGGTAAAAATGCACTGTGTTGCTGCCATTAAATTCTATGTTAACCCTTGTGTAATGTTCATATTGTTGTTACTCTCAGTTGTTCAGTATTTTAACATAAAAGTGTTGGATTGTGAGGCTTTAAAAGCGACAAAATGCAACAGGTCTATCAGACCCTCAAACGCTGGCTGAGTAACAACATGAACTCTGCACGGGAAATGTATCTGATAGTTTCTACATCCCACAAGGAATCCTTTTTTGTGTTTCTGCACCTGCGGTTCCCACACAAGGTCGCAACATTGTTTGTCAACACTGCTCTCATTTTCTCGCACATTTGACTCTCTGATGCTCTGTGTACCTATACTCTGTCCTCCTCCTGTCTAGGCCTGGTGTGTGTGTGTGTGTGTGTGTGTGTGTGTGTGTGTGTGTGTGTGCGCGTGCGTGCGTGCGTGCGTGCGTGCGTGCGTGCGTGCGTGCGTGCGTGCGTGCGGTACACAAAACATCAATTTCCACCCTTGTATTAGCCCCGGACATCTTATACAGGTATGTAATAGTGAAGTGAATTATATTTATATAGCGCTTTTCTCTAGTGACTCAAAGCACTTTACAAAGTGAAACCCAATATCTAAGTTACATTTAAACCAGTGTGAGTGGCACTGGGAGCAGGTGGGTAAAGTGTCTTGCCCAAGGACACAACAGCAGTGACTAGGATGGCAGAAGCGGGAATCGAACCTGCAACCCTCAGGTTGCTGGCACGGCCACTCTACCAACCGATGTGTGGTCATTAAATATGTATTTTGATATATGTTCTTCACAGAACCAAAGTCAGTGAGTCTCAGTTTGAAAAATTAATCAATTTTATCATTTGTCTTTTATTAGAAAATGAAAACGGGTCCCACAGACCTGAACAGCACATAAGGGTTGCACACAAAAATTTTGTTCCTCAGTTCAGACAATTAATATCCTCTCTTTGCAGTCTATTCAGTTGAATATAACTTGAAAGGGATTTGCAAATCATTGTATTCTGTTTTTATTTACAAATTTACACAATGTGCCAACTTCACTGGTTTTGGGTTTTGAACACACAAATATCACCTTCAGGTGGAATCGATATAAAAGGATGCTGCACACCACATAAAACGACAGCATGTACAGTAGTAGGAACGATAGCGTGACTTAAAACTTTGTACCGAGTACAAATACTTTAAAAGCTCGAGAATGTTCTGGGAAGATATGACTGGTTATACCTGTGGTTGTCTGTTCTGTTCCTTAAGTGATTGCAAGTTCAATAAACAAAACTAATCTTCTCCCTCACCGTCAGCTGTCTTAGTGCAGTTATGCAATTCCCAAACACATTAAAAAAAGAAAAGTTGTCTCTTGTAATCTTGCTGTTTGACCAATTAGTCAGGCTTCATTTGCGATCATGGAATTCAGAATGTTGATTGTTGATTTTCTGAACTCATTATTGTCACATGGTGGCTGGAGCTTAGCCAAGATGACTTAAGACAAGAGACAGGGTAAAAACTGGACTGGTCTGGGTAGTCCTGGGCGAAATGGCCTAACATTTTTATAGTAATATGTATCAGAGTTTCCTGCGGTATTTAACACTGTGACAGACTTCTCAAGCTGTCGGGCGGGTTCCAAGGACCGTCAAGGAAGGACATAGCGGCGGCACGTTTAGACTTCTTTATTTTTCATAAAGACTGCTTTTCAGCTGCACCGTCTGCCGCTCGCTCTTCCGCTTGCCTTTCTGCTTCGGGCGTCGTCGCCTTTCTCGCGCTTTCAGTCTCTCCCTCGCAGCGTCAGCTTCCCTCTGGCTCCTTCTTGTCTCTCCGCCTCTCTCCCAGACGTTTACGGCTGTCACCCTTGTATACAGTGCGAGAGGATTACTCAATTGTTCCCAGGTGGGCGATCCACGCACCTGATCTTGATTGGTCACAGTAAGTGTTTTTGTGTTAGTTGTTCATAGCCATGCCATCGTGCTGTTTTTGTTTATAGTTCATTATAATTCATGCCATCGAGCAAGTGTTTTGGTTTCAAATTTATCATTATAGCCTCGGTTTTAGTCTTTTGTTTCATAGCCAAGTTTTACGCCCCTGAGCGCGCCCTTTCTTTTCCCGTTTTGTATTATAGTGTGTAAATAAATTAAATATGTACCTGAATTCACGCCTGGCTCGTTCCAAATTCCCTCCGCGTCGAAGAAGCAAAACAAATCCAAGTTATAGTCCTAACAATAATCACTCCAGCAAATCAACAAAATCAACAAAGCTCGCCTTTTGTGTATTCACGCACAGCATAAAACATTTGGTGGACAAAACGAGTTTAAGCGGGAGTGGCATAAAACTCGTCCCGAAGAAAGTTGTACATGTAAACATACTACGGTGAGTTCAAGGATCGCTGAAATTAGTGGGACATAAACCTTTTTCGCCAAATACTCTCATCAGTTAAGCATGTTTAATACAAACAGTGCGATTTCCAACAATTAAGAAGGTTTTTTTCATGTTTGTCCTCCAACAGAAACCATAGTAGACCAAAAAAAATTGTTTTTTCTTTTTCCATTTTTACACGTCTGTGAAAAAGCTCCAGGAAGCCACTAACTAGGGCAGGGGTAGGGAACCTATGGCTCTAGAGCCAGATGTGGCTCTTTTGATGACTGCATCTGGCTCTCAGATAAATCTGAGCTGACGTTGCTTAAAACGATAAGTAATGAATAATTCCACTTGTAATCACAGTGTTAAAAATAATGTTAAAATTATAAAACATTCTCATGCATTTTTAATCCATCCATCCGTTTTTTTTACCGCACCTGTTCAAGAAGTTCCGTTAATACTAAGAAGTTATTTAGTTATTATTGGTTAGTGTGGGGCTTGCCCTCCTGGGGGTTCTTTAGACCCCCAAGCACCGACATGAGACCCTGTATTTTTTCATTTTTCAATAAGTCTCTCAGTTGCTTTCCAGCAATTGTCTTTTTCTCTTTCGTTCTGGCTCGAGCTCTGGCTCCTGCACCAACCCCGTCTCTCCTCCCGGCTGCTGCTTATAACAGAGCGACAGGTGATTAGATAACAAGGCCCAGGTTGGCCTTCCACGCACCTGTCGCTGCAGGCCCGCAGGCCACGGCCCCTCCACAGTTAGCTTCAGAATAACAATGTTATTACAAAGAATAAGAGACCTGTTCCATCCATCCATCCATTTTTCTACCGCTTATTCCCTTTTGGGGTCGCGGGGGGGTGCTGGCGCCTATCTCAGCTACAATCGGCCGGAAGTCACTGTGTGCGTGCGTGCGTGCACCTTTTGTGCATTCACGCACAGCATAAAACGTTTGGTGGACAAAACGAGTTTAAGCGGGAGTGGCATAAAACTCGTCCTGAAGAAAGTTGTACATGTAAACATACTACGGTGAGTTCAAGGATCGCTGAAATTAGTGGGACATAACCTTTTTCGCCAAATACTCTCATCAGTTAAGCATGTTTAATACAAACAGTGGGATTTCCAACAATTAAGAAGGTTTTTTTCATGTTTGTCCTCCAACAGAAACCATAGTAGACCAAAAAAAATAGTTTTTTCTTTTTCCATTTTTACACGTCTGTGAAAAAGCTCCCGGAAGCCACTAACTAGGGCAGGGGTAGGGAACCTATGGCTCTAGAGCCAGATGTGGCTCTTTTGATGACTGCATCTGGCTCTCAGATAAATCTGAGCTGACCCTGCGTAACACGATAAGTAATGAATAATTCCACTTGTAATCACAGTGTTAAAAATAATGTTAAAATTATAAAACATTCTCATGCATTTTTAATCCATCCATCCGTTTTTTTACCGCACCTGTTCAAGAAGTTGCGTTAATAGTAAGAAGTTATTTATTTATTATTGGTTAGTGTGGGGCTTGCCCTCCTGGGGGTTCTTCAGACCACCAAGCACCGACATGAGAGCCTGTATTTTTTCATTTTTCAATAAGTCTCTCAGTTGCTTTCCAGCAATTGTCTTTTTCTCTTTCGTTCTGGCTCGAGCTCTGGCTCCTGCACCAACCCCGTCTCTCCTCCGGCTGCTGGTTATACCAGAGCGACAGGTGATTAGATAACAAGGCCCAGGTGGGCCTTCCACGCACCTGTCGCTACAGGCCTGCAGGCCACGCCCCCTCCACAGTTAGCTTCAGAATAACAGTGTTATTACAAACAATAAGAGACCTGTTCCATCCATCCATCCATTTCTACCGCTTATTCCCTTTTGGGGTCGCGGGGGGGGTGCTGGCGCCTATCTCAGCTACAATCCGAGGCGGAAGGCGGGGTACACCCTGGACAAGTCGCCACCTCATCGCAGGGCAGACCTGTTATACTCTAGAAATGTTGGTCTTACTTAAAAATGCACGTGTTTAGTTGTGTTCAGTGTTAAAAAAAAAAATTATACGGCTCTTACGGAAATATATTTTAAAATATTTGGCTTTTTGGCTCTCTCAGCCAAAAAAGGTTCCCGACCCCTGCACTAGAACGTCATTATGCAGCTCTAGAGCCGCGGGTTGCCGACCCCTGGGCTGGTCAGTTGTAACTTGCACTCTACTAACTACATGTTAATTTAAGTAGTGCTTATGAATTCATACCAAACACAGGGAGTATACAAACATGGATGCAAAGAGGACTGAGGTGTGTGTGTGTGTGTGTGTGTGTGTGTGTGTGTGTGTGTGTGTGTGTGTGTGTGTGTGTGTGTGCGTGTGTGTGTGCGTGTGTGTGTGTGTGTGTGTGTGTGTGTGTGTGTCTGTGTGTGTTGTGTGCGTGGGCAGAAAACCAAGACATTGATTCAGGGTTGCATGGCCGCCAGCGCCCGTCTCTGTGTGTTTGAGTGACAGACCACAAGGAAAACCTGCCCACAGGTAATACCTGTGACTGACAGCCACCAAAGAGAGATACAAATACTTTTTTCTGTCACGAATGTTTTGTGTGTAAGTGTAAACACATCCAATAATAGTGTTTTGCACCGTCCATGTTGGCCCTCAAAGAGAAAAGGTATGCAATATGCTCCGCATTCCTCAAAAAACACCTACGGTATTTTAGGTAATTGTGTATTTAGGTAATTGTGCATTTAAGTCATTGGAAACTCTCAACAAATTCTAGGTTGGAAATTCAGTGTAAATTGTTATCGCTACATAAACCTCACAAAAGTGAGTACACCCATCTCATTTGGGAAAACATTTGAATCTAACTTAAGGGGAATCTATTATACATTTGGAGTATATTCTACTGAAGATCTGTGGTTTTATTCAAAGTCAGGCCCACCACATCATTGAATGTGGCCCGCGAAAGCCTGGGAATTGTGTGTTTGTTAATAAGATACTTCATTTTTTATTTATTTATTTTTTACTAAATGCACATCATTATTTAGATTTTGACAGGAAAAAATGTGTGTCTTTTAAACGTTATCTCATCATGCCAAATACTACTGTCAGAAAAATTGTATGTAAATTATCCAAAAACTTTCCGTTCTCTGAGGTACTAAAGAACAAACAAGAGGCTGTCTTTGTTGCACCAAGCCAAAGGCTTGGAAAATCCCATTCTGTATGATGGGAGGAGACATAACTGGGGATATCTATTGTGATCCAAGACTTGTCCAAGCTCAAGCCAGAACCAGCCCAAGCCCAAAGCATATTTTTCTCTTGTGTTAGTGTGACCAAAAACAATGTTTGTTTACTGTGACAGTCTCGAGCCGTCGTTGCTCAGGTTCAGTGGACCACCCAGGAAGGACATGCTTTTTAGAAGGTTTGACTCTTATTTTTTCAAATAAAGCTTGTCTTTAGTCGTCGCTCAGGTTCAGTGGACCACCCAGGAAGGACATGCTTTTTAGAAGGTTTGACTCTTATTTTTTCAAATAAAGCTTGTCTTTAGTGCTGCTCCTTTCCACTCATCGCTCACGGTCCGCTCTTTCAGCCGCCGTCGTCGTCCTCCTCCTCTCTGGCTCACTCTCTGTCGCTCTTTGATCACTCGTGATCTTCTCCTGCAGGCTCTCCAACTCCTTCCTCGATCTCTCCTCCTTCTCCCCTTTTATACAGCAGGAGGAGATGAATTAATTGTGTGCCGGTGTGTGCCACACACGTGATTTAGATTGTGGCGGCGTCGCTCCCAGCAAGCCCCACCTCTTCGCTCCACCGCATCCTCCGCCTCCTTGCCCCCATATAGGGCAGGGCTGCAGCGTGCCCTGCCCAGCCATTGGCCCGTTGGCTCCGCCTCTCAACATTTACATACCCCTATTCCTTTAGAAACATGATTGTTGTGTAAACAGGGAATATCTAAATAGAAGACAAGACACAAACCTTTTTTTCGTCAAAGGGACTTTACAGAGTACAGTCGCTACGTCTCTCCTCAAATTGAGCCAAATAGAATTCTGTTTCTGTTTATTTTCTTTGCTTCTTGTCTTGTTTAATAGATGTCATCAATGTTTGAACCTGACAATTACATTATTATATAGTGTATTACAAAAATATGTTGGTAAAGATAAAAACAGACAGTTAAATATTTGCTTTTTACCTTCACATAATTTTTTAAAATTTTTGGATGATTAATCACAGGTTAATGCCCGCCCGCATGCAACATTCTAATAAATTTTTTTTTAATTGGCCCTATGCAGGCAGCCAATACTGCGATGTGGCCCTCAATGAAAACGAGTTTGACACCCGTGGTCTAGTACCTACGTGTCAAAGTCAAGGCCCATGAATGAATCATCTATGGCCCCCTGGGATTATATTTGATTGGTATTAGAACCGGCCCGCTGGCCACAGCCGCCTGCTGCTGTTTTGCACGCACCAATACTCTATCAAGTGTTGGCGCTAGGAATTTTCAAAATGGGGTGCCAGGGTCCCCATCAAGTCATTAAAATGGGGTCCCTGAGTACAAACCATGTTTCCATATGAGTTGGGAAATTGTGTTCGATGTAAATATAAACAGAATACAATGATTTGCAAATCCTTGTCAACCCATATTCTATTTAATGCACTACAGAGACAAAATATTTGATGTTCAAACTCATAAACTTTATATTTTTCTGCAAATAATAGTTAACTTTGAATTTCATGGCTGCAACACATGCCAAAGTAGTTGGGAAAGGGCATGTTCACCACTGTGTTACATCACCTTTTCTTTTAACAACACTCAATATACGTTTGGGAACTGAAGAAACTAATTGTTGAAGCTTTGAAAGTGGAATTCTTTCCCATTTGTTGTTTTTTGTACAGTTTCAGTCGTTCAACAGTCCGGGGTCTCTGCTGTCGTATTTTACGCTTCATAATGCGCCACACATTTTCCATGGGAGACAGGTCTGGACTGCAGGCGGGCCAGGAAAGTACCCGCACTCTGTTTTTACGAAGCCACGCTAATGTAACACGTGCTGAATATGGCTTGGCATTGTCTTGCTGAAATAAGCAGGGGCGTCCATGAAAAAGACGGCGCTTAGATGGCAGCATATGTTGTTCCAAAACCTGTATGTACCTTTCAGCATAAATGGTGCCTTCACAGATGTGTAAGTTACCCATGCCTTGGGCACTAATACACCCCCATACCATCACACATGTGTAAGTTACCCATGTCTTTGGCACTAATACACCCCCATACCATCACACATGTGTAAGTTACCCATGCCTTGGGCACTAATACACCCCCATACCATCACACATGTGTAAGTTACCCATGCCTTGGGCACTAATACACCCCCATACCATCACACATGTGTAAGTTACCCATGCCTTGGGCACTAATACACCCCCATACCATCACACATGCTGGCTTTTACACTTTGCGTCGATAACAGTCTGGATGGTTCGCTTCCCCGATGTCGAATATTTCCAAAAACAATTTGAAATGTGGACTCGTCAGACCACAGAACACTTTTCCACTTTGCATCAGTCCATCTTAGATGATCTCGGGCCCAGAGAAGCCGGCGGCATTTCTGGATGTTGTTGATAAATGGCTTTCACTTTGCATAGTAGAGCTTTAACTTGCACTTACAGATGTAGCGACAAACTGTATTTAGTGATAGTGGTTTTTTGAAGTGTTCCTGAGCCCATGTGGTGATATCCTTCAGAGATTGGTGCCGGTTTTTGATACATTGCCATCTGAGGGATCGAAGGTCACGGTCATTCAATGTTGGTTTCCGGCCAAGCCGCTTACATGGAGTGATTTCTCCAGATTCTTTGAACCTTTTGATGATATTATGGAGCGTAGATGTTGAAATCCCTAAATTTCTTGCAATGTCACTTTGAGAAAGGTTGTTCTTAAACTGTTTGACTATTTGCTCACGCAGTTGTGGACAAAGGGGTGTACCTCGCCCCATCCTTTCTTGTGAAAGACTGAGCATTTTTTGGGAAGCTGTTTTTATAGCCAATCATGGCACCCACCTGTTCCCAATTAGCCTGCACACCTGTGGGATGTTCCAAATAAGTGTTTGATGAGCATTCCTCAACTTTATCAGTATTTATTGCCACCTTTCCCAACTTATTTGTCACGTGTTGCTGGCATCAAATTCTAAAGATAATGATTATTTGAAAAAAAAATAAAGTTTATGAGTTTGAACATCAAATATGTTGTCTTTGTAGCATATTCAACTGAATATGGCTTGAAAAGGATTTGCAAATCATTGTATTCTGTTTATATTTACATCTAACACAATTTCCCAACTCATATGGAAACGGGATTTTTAGATTTTTGGGGTCCCACCCACTTTTTTTGTAACCGTTTTAAAAAACAAATGATTTAAATGTATGCATCATCCTCTTATATCTCACATTCTATATTGTGTTTTGGAAAAAAAGTTGTCATAAATTTTACTTAATTCATTAAAAATAATAATTTCAAAATAAAACTTTTTCTTTTTTTTTAACTGCACTGATTTCCTCAGAATCTTCAACAAACTTGAAGTGTTTTGTCCAGAGGATTATTTGAGATTTAGTCTTGTTCTATTGTTGGCCAAAGTAAAACAAAAAAACAACATCCCAGAGTTGTCTTCATTTTTAAGTTATCATGCCATGTTTTTACAATTCCAGCCCATTTGGGAATAGATTTTCTTCCCGTTTGACGCCCCTGTTCTGAAGAAATATCCAAGTTTCATTTCTGTGGTTCAGTGCAGGTTATAGCCTGCTTCTCCCAAAATGTCAGCAGAGATGGTGGTGTCAGAAGTTAACAGAAGCCAAAGGACCTGAGAGGTTTCAAGATGGTGTCATAGCAACAGTTCATCGCAATTTCCATATTTATGGCTTGCAGCAGGTCTCGGACCTATGACTCATTCAGTTCACCAGCCAAGTTGTTGCAAACTGAGACATCCTTTTTTGTTCAATGAACCACATTTATAATTGTGCTTTTTAAAATAGTCGAACATTGTTTTGTGTTCATTCGAGACATGTTGAAACTATTTGGAAAATCTCTGTGTACAGTTTGCTCTCATCTTTGGTCTCAAACTCCATATTGTTCTTCTGTTTGCCTTCAAAAATAGTTGGATACAAAATCTCAATCTTCAAAAATGGAATACAAAATCTCCATCTTGAACATGAACTGGGTAACACAAAGATCCGCCTCCTTTGAAGCAAGCAGAAGTGTTTCTTCTCACCTCCTGGGGGACTCAACCATGTCAAAGTAGACACTTTTTACATTCAGTTTTACATTTATAATGACTCAAGGCTGGAGATAACTGCTTAAAACTGTAATATCGGAAATGATCCGTATCGGTTTCAAAAAGTAAAATGTATACAGTTTTAATATGACTATTAATGAAATGCAAATGTGCTGACACTCGTGACATCGCCCTGTCTCTGCTTTGTCTGCGTCAGGGCACTCGATGTTCGGCCTTGGCAGTCAGCAGGCCGATCCTGGACACAAACACTGATACGTGACTGGCTTTGCGCAGATTTGGAAAAGTACAACTTCAGCACAATTGATAATAACTATAGCAACAGCCCTTAAGCATAAGACTTGTGTGATAATATATAGATAATTATTGTAACAGTTACCTTTATCATTATAACACTTTACATTTTTTGCGGCTCCAAACAGATTTTTTTTGGTTCAATACGGCTCTTTCTACGTTTTGGGTTGCCAACTCCTGGGTTAGTGTGTCAAGCATACTTTCTCAGTTATTTTTTACACAATAACTTATTTTACCTTTTCAATTTCTTTGTCTATATGTATTTGTGTTTGACTTTCTCTTCTACTGTTACCGAATATCATTATTTATTTAACTGAGATTTAAAGGTTACTTTTTTCTTTAAACATCTCTTTAATTGGTTCATTTCTTCTGTTGTTATTTCTGTTACCCTCTCTGTGTTCTCTCCCGAACAAAATGTGATCGTTATGTCTGCTTTCTCTTTCTGTATTTGTGTCCGTCCCCAGCAACACACTCGCAAATAATGCTGCTACAAAGTCTGAAGAAAGCCAACTATCAGCTTCCGCTGATCATCACCGATTCGGGGGTGCCTCCTCTGTCCAACAACACGGAGGTCAAAGTTCAGGTCTGCGTCTGCAAGAAGAACAAGATGCTCTGCAGCTCCGCCCACTCACACCACGCCAGCCTTTTCATCCTTCTAACAACACTCGTCCTTGTCCTGCCATGTAAGTACGACTGCAGACACAAAGAACAAAAGAAAACTACAAAACCCAAAACCAGTAAAGTTGGCGCGTTGTGTAATTTGTAAATAAAAAACAGAATACAATGATTTGCAAATCCTTTTCAACTTATATTCAATTGATTAGACTGCAAAGACAAGATATTTAATGTTCGAAATGAGAACCTAAATTTAGTTTTCGCAAATAATCATCCATCCATCATCTTCGGCTTATCCGAGGTCGGGTCGCGGGGGCAGCAGCCTAAGCAGGGAAACCCAGACTTCCCTCTCCCCAGCCACTTCGTCTAGCTCTTCCCGGGGGATCCCGAGGCGTTCCCAGGCCAGCCAGGAGACATAGTCTTCCCAACGTGTCCTGGGTCTTCCCCGTGGCCTCCTACCGGTTGGACGTGCCCTAAACACCTCCCTAGGGAGGCGTTCGGGTGGCATCCTGACCAGATGCCCGAACCACCTCATCTGGCTCCTCTCCATGTGGAGGAGCAGCGGCTTTACTTTGAGTTCCTCCCGGATGGCAGAGCTTCTCACCCTATCTCTAAGGGAGAGACCCAAACTCATTTGGGCCGCTTGTACCCGTGATCTTATCCTTTCGGTCATGACCCAAAGCTCATGACCATAGGTGAGGATGGGAACGTAGATCGACCGGTAAATTGAGAGCTTTGCCTTCCGGCTCAGCTCCTTCTTCACCACAACGGATCGGTACAACGTCCGCATTACTGAAGACGCCGCACCGATCCGCCTGTCGATCTCACGATCCACTCTTCCCTCACTCGTGAACAAGACTCCTAGGTACTTGAACTCCTCCACTTGGGGCAGGGTCTCCTCCCCAACCCGGAGATGGCACTCCACCCTTTTCCGGGCGAGAACCATGGACTCGGACTTGGAGGTGCTGATTCTCATTCCGGTCGCTTCACACTCGGCTGCGAACCGATCCAGTGAGAGCTGAAGATCCCGGTCAAATGAAGCCATCAGGACCACATCATCTGCAAAAAGCAGAGACCTAATCCTGCGGTCACCAAACCGGAACCCCTCAACGCCTTGACTGCGCCTAGAAATTCTGTCCATAAAAGTTATGAACAGAATGGGTGACAAAGGACAGCAAATAATCATTAACTTGAAATGTAATGATAGCAACACAGTGCAAAAAAGTTGGCATTTTTGCCACTGTGTTACCTGACCTTTCCTTTTAACAATACTCTGTAAACAGAGGAGACCAATTTTTGAAGCTTTTCGGGGGAATTTTGTTTCCATTTCTTCCTTGATGTGCAGCTTAAGTTGTTCACACCGTTGTGGTATTTTAGTCCTCATATTGCGCCACACATTTTCAATGGGAGACAGGTCTGGACTACAGGTAGGCCAGTTTAGTACCCGCCTACGAAGCCATACTCTTGAAACATGTGCAGAATGTGGCTTGACATTGTCTCGCTGAATAAGCAGGGGCGTCCATGATAACGTTGCTTGGATGGCACAATATGTTGCTCCAAAAGCTGTATGTACCTTTCAGCATTAATGGTGCCTTCACAGATGTGTAAGTTACCCATGCCTTGGGCACTAAAAATAATATTAATAATAATAATAATAATGGATTATATTTACATTGCACTTTTCTATTATTAGATACTCAAAGAGCCCACATAGAAGTGGGAACCCATCATTCATTCACACCTGGTGGTGGTAAGCTACATCTGTAGCCACAGCTGCCCTGGGGTAGACTGACAGAAGCGTGACCACCACCTATCATTCATTCATCATTCATTCACCAGTGTGGGCGGCACCAAGGTCAAGGGTTAAGTGTCCTGCCCAAGGATACAACGGCAGCGATTTGGATCTCAATAGGCGAGGAGCGAACCTGCAACCCTCAGGTTTCTGGCACGGCCGCTCTACCAACTACGCCAGGCCGCCCCATAACACCACAGATGCTGGTGCCGGAGGGCACAACGTCCACAGTTTCCAAAAACAATTTGAAATGTGGACTCGTCAGACCACAGAAAACTTTTCCACTTTGCATCAGTCCATCTTAGATGAGCCTGGGCCCACCGAAGCCGGTGGCATTTCTGGGTGTTGTTGATAAATGGCTTTGGCTTTGCATGGTAGAGTTTTAACTTGCACTTACAGATGTAGCGACAAACTGTAGTTACCGACAGTGCTTTTCTGAAGTGTTCCTAAGCCCATGTGGTGATATCCATTACACACTGATGTCGGTTTTTGATGCAGTACCGCCTGAGGGATTTAAGGTCACGGGCATTCAATGTTGGTTTTCAGCCTTGCTGCTTACGTGCAGTGATTTTTCCAGATTCTCTGAATCTTTCGATGATATTGCAGACCGTAGAGGGTGAAATCCCTAAATTCCTTGATGACCTACTCAGTGGCCTAGTGGTTAGAGTGTCTGCCCCGAGATCAGTAGGTTGGGAGTTCAAACCCCGGCCGAGTCATACCAAAGACTATAAAAAAAACGGGACCCATTACCTCCCTGCTTGGCACTCAGCATTAAGGGTTGGAATTGGGGGTTACATCCCCATAAATGATTCCCGGGCGTGGCACCGCTGCTGCTCACTGCTCCCCTCACCTCCCAGGGGGTGAACAAGGGGATGGGTCAAATGCAGAGGACAAATTTCACCGCACCTAGTGTGTGTGTGACAATCATTGCTACTTTAACTTTACTTTAACTTAACTTAAAAGCTGGTTGAGAAATGTTGTTCTTAAACAATTTGCTCACGAATTTGCTCACAAAGTGGTGACCCTCGCCCCATCCTTGTTTGTGAATGACCGAGCATTTCATGGATGCTGCTTTTATACACAATTCCCAATTAGCCTGTTCACCAGTGGGATGTTCCAAATAAGTGTTTGATGACCAGTCTTCATCTTTCTCAGTTTTTTTTGTCACTTATGCCAGCTTTTTTGAAACATGTTGCAGGCATACAATTCCGAAGGAGCTAATATTTGCAAAAAATAACAATTTACCTGTTTGAATGTTTAGTATGTTGTCTTTGCAGACTATTCAATTGAATATTGGTTGAAAAGGATTTGCAAATCTTTGTACTCTGTTTTTATTTACGATTTACACAACGAGCCAACTTCACTGGTTTTGTGTTTTGTATCTACATGCTGTTATTTGACATTGCTCTCGAAGGTGTTGCAAATGAGATGATCTAATGCTCCATAAATCTGAATACCCTGTCAGGGGCTATAAATTAAATTCGCCGGTGTTTCAGAATGAAATCTCAAATACATTTGGCCATAAATGATATATCAACCAGTTCACAGTAAAAGCCTTCAGAATATAAAGTAGAGTCATTCTGGAAAGTTTGGTGACTGAAACTCAGATTTATGACTCACGGTATGAAGAAAGACAAGAAAATCCTCCAGTTTTATTATGTAAACATATCCATTTTAAAAGCCTCTGTTTTTTGTTGTTTTTTTGCTGGAGGAACACAAACTAATTTTCGATAGATGTCGCATTTGGGCCATTAGCAAGAGCATCAATAATTCAGCCTCCTTGTTCACAAAATAAATGTCCAACGGCTACTTTGATAAGAAGAACAATCGTTAAGGACTTCAGGGTTTGTACATTTTTCTCACTCTCGCGCTCTCCCTGGGTTTGTGTTTTTGCAGCTAAGTTGTATGCCAGCGAAGCGGCGAAAAACCCACAAGAATGTGAAGCAAGATTTAAAACAAGGGTAGCATGGGGGAAGAAAAGCGGCAAAACAAGAAAAGGTAGATTGTGGTTTTAGTCCTGGAGGACGGCGTGGGAGTCGTCCTCGCGTTGTTGCTTTTGTGATGTGTCGTCCGCCGTGAAGATCATTGAGGAAAATCACAGCCGGCCTCTTTGAGCATTCTCACCCGTCTTCCCCTCGGTCTTGTTATATCGATCTTAACATCTTCTTTCATGCATCTGTCACACTGTCTTGCAGTACTCATCTTTTCACTCGCTTCTCCGACAGATTTCCTATCTTTTTATCATGCGCTTCTCCTTACTAATCAGAAACACTCTCATCCTACATCACGGATTTCTGATCTTATGGTAAATGGGTTACTTACTACTTGTAGAGCGCTTTTCTACCTTTAAGGTACTCCAAGAGCTTTTGACATATTTCCACATTCACACACTGATGGCAGGAGCTGCCATGCAAGGCCCTAACCAGGACCCATCAGGAGCATGGGTGAAAAGTCTTGCTCAAGGACGCAACGGGCATGGCGAGGTTGGTAGAAGGTGGGGATTGAACCAGGAACCCTCAGGTTGCTGGCCACTCTCCCAACTGTGCCACATATACAGATTTGTACACATATACTCACATACACACAGTTATTTTTTACAAAGATACATACATACATACATACATACATACTAGGGGTGTGGGGAAAAATCGATTCGAATACAAATCGAATCGTATACGTTGTGCGATTCAGAATCGATTCTCATTTTTTTTTTAAATGTTTTATATATATGTATATATATATTTTTTTTAATTTTTTTTTTTAATCAATCCAACAAACCAATACACAGCAATACCATAACAATGCAATCCGATTCCAAAACCGAACCTGACCCAGCAACACTCAGAACTGCAATAAACAGAGCAATTGAGAGGAGACACAAACACCACACAGAACAAACCAAAAGTAGTGAAACAAAAATGAATATTATCAACAACAGTATCAATATTAGTTATAATTTCAGCATAGCAGTGATTAAAAATCTCTCATTGACATTATCATTAGACATTTATAAAAAAAGAACAATAGTGTCACAGTGGCTTACACTTGCATGGCATCTCATAAGCTGGACAACACACTGTGTCCAATGTTTTCACAAAGATAAAATAAGTCATATTTTTGGTTCCTTTAATAGTTAAAACAAATGTACATTATTGCAATCAGTTGATAAAACATTGTCCTTTACAATTATAAAAGCTTTTTTTTAAATCTACTACTCTGCTAGCATGACATCGTTTTTGAATCGAGAATCGAATCGAATAAAAAAAAATCGATATTTTATCGAATCGTGACCCCAAGAATCGATATTGAATCGAATCGTGTGACACCCAAAGATTCACAGCCCTAATACATACATACATACATACATTCATACATGCAGAAATACGTACATACATACATACATACATACATAAATGCATGCATACATACATACGTACATGCATACATACATACAAACATACATACATACATACATATGCACATACATACATATGCACATACATACATACATACATGCGTGCATGTGTACGTACTTACGTACGTACATACATACATACAAACATACATACATGCATGCATGCATACATACATGCATGTATACATACATACATACATGCATGTATACATACATACATGCATACATACATACATACGTACGTACATACATACATACATACATACGTACGTACATACATACATACATACATGCATGTATACATACATACGTACATGCATACATACATACATACATACATACGTACATACATACATACATACATACATACATACATGCGTGCGTGCGTGCATGTGTACGTACGTACGTACGTGCGTGCATGTGTACGTACGTACGTACATACATACATACAAACATACATACATGCATGCATGCATACATACATGCATGCATGCATGCATACATACATACATACATACATACATACATACATACATACATACATACATACGTACATACATACATACATACGTACATACATACATACATACATACATACCAGTGACGTGCGGTGAGGTTCATGGCTGGTGAGGCCCTGAGTTCATCACAGTCAGATTTACAAACATATGAACCCTAAAGCAGTGGTCCCCAACCACCGGGCCGCGGCCCGATTGGTACCGGGCCGCAGAATAATTTTTTATTAATTTTTATAAAAAAAAATAAAAATAAAACATTTTTTTTTAATTAATTTAAAATAAAAAAACACAATATACACTTACAATTAGTGCACCAACCACAAAAACGTCCATTTTTCATGACAAAGAAAAAAAATAAAAAACATAAAAAATGGATTCTTGCCACCCGCTGCACTTGACTTGCTAACTGTAGCTTGTTGTCACTTCTTCTGCAGCCCAGTAATCGCAACAATGAACTCTGGGATCACTAGCGCCCTCTACTACCAGGAGGCGGGAGAGCAGGTGCCTCACACAGTGCGTTTTATGATTGTTTAGCACAAGAAGTACGTTACACACATATAGTTGTTGACAAAATACACTCTACATTATATACCTCAGCTAACTCAACTATGAAAATGTGTAATATAATTTATATAGCAATATGGTCTCACTGCACAGTCTATTCTCAGTATTTGAACGGCAAATGTAAAAATTCAGCGATTTTGAATAAAAAATCATCCAAAAATGGTGAAGTTAAATGGAAAATAATAAATGGAAAATAACTGTATAAAGTATAATCACTGGATATATATAACAATTTAATATACATATATATATATATATCTTTTTTTTTTATATTTTTCTTTCCATGATGGCAGGTGAGGCACTGACTCACCTGCCTCCCCTGACTGCACGTCACTGATACATACATAGGTACCTACGCTCCCACTTACATACACAAATACAGTACATAGCTACATACTCAAAAAAATCGTACATGCACATTCACGGTACAAACATACATACACACACTGTACATATACATTCACTGTACAAACATATACCGTATTTTTTTAACTGTAAGTCGCAGTTTTTTTCATAGTTTGGCCGGGGGTGCGACTTATACTCGGGAGCGACTTATGTGTGAAATTATTAACACATTACTGTAAAATATCAAATAATATTATTTAGCTCATTCACGTAAGAGACTAGACGTATAAGATTTCATGGGATTTATGGATTAGGAGTGAGAGATAGTTTGGCTCTAGAGCCATAGGTTCCCTACCCCTGCCCTAGCGGAAACTGGGTAACACACGGCACACTGACAAAGCTTAACATATTGTTACTATAACAATCTACAAGGTTAATATAGGTCGCTTCTTTCTTCCCCTCCATTTTTCAGTATTAATTTTTTCTCTCTAGTTATCATTATCTATATGTATTGTTGCATTTGAACAACTGTATTGTTGATAATAGAGGTAAATAATTGGTATTGTTCATTATCAATAGTGCTGTTTCTATTGGTATTTGTATCGCTCCATTTGTAGTGTAAAAATGCTCATTGTCATTTCTGTATTATTTGTTTCGCTACCTAATTCTTTGATATCACTTTTGCTATCATATTTGTATATATTGTATGTGCTGCTGTTGTTCTATTGTTGTTGTGTTTGCTGTTGTAGTTTTTTTCTCCTCTTGTCCCCACAATTTCACCTTCTGTCTTCCTTGCGCATGAAAGTGTTTGTTTTATTCGGTCATGTTGCAGTTAAATTAATTCCTGCTCATAAATAAAAATAAAAGCTTCACAAGGCTTCAGTAAAGAAACAAGCAGCCTGAAGCCATGTTGCAAGAGGCCCTGCTGAGACTCCTGGGGTTTCAGGTGTGTCACATTGCTAATACCGTGTACACGCTAGCTGAGGTTACCATGGCGACCACCTACGGTATCGGCCAATCGACCGGCTGTCGAGCAACTGGGAGGACGCTTCCAGGAAATCGAGTCGTACAAGCGTGACTTACCCGACATCTTTGGTTTGGCACGCTATCGTTCGTGTTCAAGCATCACCTTTAATTTGCGTTCCACATGTTATTTCATACTGTGGTGCAACCTGCTCCTACAGTTAATATTAAACATGAACATAAAATGTGGACAGTAAAGTAATAAGAGAATATTTACAAACCCCGTTTCCATATGAGTTGGGAAATTGTGTTAGATGTAAATATAAACAGAATACAATGATTTGCAAATCCTTTTCAAGCCATATTCAGTTGAATATGCTACAAAGACAACATATTTATTTATTTTTTTTGCAAATAATAATTAACTTAGAATTCCATGGCTGCGCTGGTCCCAAAGTAGTTGGGAAAAGGCATGTTCACCACTGTGTTACATCACATACAAGAAACTAATTGTTGAAGCTTTGAAAGTGGAATTCTTTCCCATTCTTGTTTTATGTAGAGCTTCAGTCCTTCAACAGTCCGGGGTCTCCGCTGTCGTATTTTACGCTTCATGTTGCACCACACATTTTCCATGGGAGACAGGTCTGGACTGCAGGCAGGCCAGTAAAGTACCCACACTCTTTTACTACGAAGCCACGCTGTTGTAACACGTGGCTTGGCATTGTCTTGCTGAAATAAGCAGGGGCGTTCATGATAACGTTACTTGGATGACAGCATATGTTGCTCCAAAACCTGTATGTACCTTTCAGCATTAATGGTGCCTTCACAGATGTGTAAGTTACCCATGCCTTGGGCACTAATACACCCCCATACCATCACACATGTGTAAGTTACCCATGCCTTGGGCACTAATACACCCCCATACCATCACACATGTGTAAGTTACCCATGCCTTGGGCACTAATACACCCCCATACCATCACACATGTGTAAGTTACCCATGTCTTGGGCACTAATACACCCCCATACCATCACACATGTGTAAGTTACCCATGTCTTGTTCACTAATACACCCCCATACCATCACACATGTGTAAGTTACCCATGCCTTGGGCACTAATACACCCCCATACCATCACACATGTGTAAGTTACCCATGCCTTGGGCACTAATACACCCCCATACCATCACACATGTGTAAGTTACCCATGCCTTGGGCACTAATACACCCCCATACCATCACACATGTGTAAGTTACCCATGTCTTGGGCACTAATACACCCCCATACCATCACACATGTGTAAGTTACCCATGTCTTGGGCACTAATACACCCCCATACCATCACACATGTGTAAGTTACCCATGTCTTGGGCACTAATACACCCCCATACCATCACACATGTGTAAGTTACCCATGTCTTGTTCACTAATACACCCCCATACCATCACACATGTGTAAGTTACCCATGCCTTGGGCACTAATACACCCCCATACCATCACACATGTGTAAGTTACCCATGCCTTGGGCACTAATACACCCCCATACCATCACACATGTGTAAGTTACCCATGTCTTGGGCACTAATACACCCCCATACCATCACACATGTGTAAGTTACCCATGTCTTGGGCACTAATACACCCCCATACCATCACACATGTGTAAGTTACCCATGCCTTGGGCACTAATACACCCCCATACCATCACACATGCTGGCTTTTCAACTTTGCGTCTATAAGAATCTGGATGGTTATTTTCCTCTTTGTTCCGGAGGACACCACGTCCACAGTTTCCAAATATAATTTGAAATGTGGACTTGCCTGACCACAGAACACTTTTCCACTTTGCATCAGTCCATTTTAGATGAGCTCGGGCCCAGTGAAGCCAGCGGCAATCCTTGGTGTTGTTGATAAATGGGTTTTGCTTTGCATAGCAGAGTTTTAACTTGCACTTACAGATGTAGCGACCAACTGTAGTTACTGACAGTGGTTTTATGAAGTGTTCCTGAGCCCATGTGGTGATATCCTTTACACACGGATGTCGGTTTTTGATGCAGTACAGCCTGAGGGATCAAAGATCCGTAATATCATCGCTTATGTGCAGAGATTTCTCCAGATTCTCTGAACCTTTTGATGATTTTATGGACCGTAGATGGTAAAATCCCTAAATTCCTTGCAATAGCTCGTTGAGAAATGTTGTTCCAAAACTGTTTGACTATTTGCTTACAAAGTGGTGACCCTCACCCCATCCTTGTTTGTGAATTACTTAGCATTTCATGGAAGCTGTTTTTATACCCAATCATGGCACCCACCTGTTCCCAATTAGCCTGCACACCTGTGGGTCGTTCCAAATAAGTGTTTGATGAGCATTTCTCAACTTTATCAGTATTTATTGCCACCTTTCCCAACTTCTTTGTCACGTGTTGCTGGCATCAAATTCTAAAGTTAATGATTATTTGCAGAAAAAAAAAAGTTTATGAGTTTGAACACCAAATATGTTGTCTTTGTAGCATATTCAACTGAATATGGCTTGAAAAGGATTTGCAAATCATTGTATTCTGTTTATATTTACATCTAACACAATTTCCCAACTCATATGGAAACGTGGTTTGTAAATGTTGATGTTAAGAAGCACAAAGTTTGTCAGGAGCTCGCAAAGCGGTAGGTGGTGTGACCCCGGGATACAGAGACGGGATGTTCAGGTAACGAGTTTTAATAAACAAAAAGCCCGTGAATATCAGTCACAATAAGCAAACAACGTGTCACAAGGAAGACTGACGGATAAACCCTCCTGATTAGTGATCAGAGGCAGGAGAATCTCCTGATCACTAATCAGGAGCTCTGTGGGGCTGCACCATTTGTGAGGAAAAAAACTAATTGAGAAACTGCAATTCGATTTTTGCCATTTTTACATTTTACACATGGAGAATACATAAAACTGCGAAAATGAACATATTTGTGTCTCAAGGTTCCACTTTTTAAAACATGCAACAATTTACTTCAAGAGTTATCGGCTTTATGCAGACAGACTCAGGGCTTTTGTCTACATCTTGCTCTTAAACCGAAGAAATAATCAATAAAAACTATACAATGTTCATAATGTAATGTAATTATTCAACCATCCATCCATTTTTTACCGCTTGTCCCTTTCAGGGTTGCGGTGAGTGCATGATCTATAATAATGCAAGGACATACACTTGTATTCTTTATTACTGTATAAGTGTTTACCTTTGTATCGTAATTGGAAGGCAAATAACTTTATTAGCCTAATTATTGTAATTATTATCCTGGGGACGGCGTGGAGCAGTTGGGAGAGTGGCCGTGCCAGCAACCTGGGGGTTCCTGGTTCAATCCCCACCTTCTACCAACCTAGTCACGTCAGTTGTGTCCTGAGCAAGACACTTCACCCTTGCTCCTGATGGGTCCTGGTTAGTGCCTTGCATGGAAGCTCCCTCCATCATTGTGTGTGAACGGGTGAATGTGAAAATAGTGTCAAAGCGCTTTGAGTACCATGAAAGTGTCATGTCTTTTTGATCATGTCTTGTTTGGGTATGTTCTGTTGACCTTTGGACTCTTTAAGTTCCTGTTTTGTTCCACTCCCTTGTCTGGTTTCCTTGGTTACTCATTGTGTCCGCCTGTGTCTGATTAGTGCTCGCCCGCTCACCAGTTTCCCAAACACTAATCAGAGGCAGTATTTAAGCTCGTCTTTGCCAGTCAGTCGCCCTGGCGTCGTTGTGTTCGTTCCATGCTCTGTTCTTGTTTCATGCCAAAGTTCATGCTGTTCTTTTCTAGTCACAGTAAGTCTTGTTTGTGTTATGTTCATAGTTTATGTTAATTTGTTAGGTTTGTTTCTTTAGCCAAGTTGGGCTTCTGCTATGAGCGCCTTTTGTTTGGACCTTTTTTTTAGTTCAAATTAAATCATGTTTTTACCTAAAGTAGTCCGTCTGCCTTCCTGGGAGAACAGAAGGTAGAAAAGCGCTGTACAAGTATAACCCATTTACCATTTAAATAAATGAACACAAGAAATAAAATGGACTAATTTATTTAAACCATTTAGCTTAAATAAATATTTACCATCTTAAAGTGTATTTTTTTCCCCAGTTGAAAAAACTATGTCAGACATTGTTTGTTTTTGGCATCACATGGTCACGGCATTCTGGTTTGTTTGTCCGTGTTGATGGGCTCATATTGCCCATCTGATTTGAAGATGAAATATTTCAACAACGGGAGATTTGGCTTTGTAACATTTTTTTAATATATTTTCTTGTTCCACCTATTGTTGTCAACGATTCTGTTCATAACTTTTATGGACAGAATTTCTACCAACCGGCATAGCTCGGTTGGTAGAGTGGCCGTGCCAGCAACTTGAGGGTTGCAGGTTCGATTCCCGCTTCCGTCATCCTAGTCACTGCCGTTGTGTCCTTGGGCAAGACACTTTACCCACCTGCTCCCAGTGCCACCCACACTGGTTTAAATGTAACTTAGATATTGGGTTTCACTATGTAAAGCGCTTTGAGTCACTAGAGAAAAGCGCTATATAAATATAATTCACTTCACTTCTAGGCGTTGAGGGGTTCCGGTTTGGTGACCGCAGGATTAGGTCTCTGCTTTTTGCAGATGATGCGGTCCTGATGGCTTCATCTGACCGGACGTTGTACCGATCCGTTGTGGTGAAGAAGGAGCTGAGCCGGAAGGCAAAGCTCTCAATTTACCGGTCGATCTACGTTCCCATCCTCACCTATGGTCATGAGCTTTGGGTCATGACTGAAAGGATAAGATCACGGGTACAAGCGGCCCAAATGAGTTTGGGGCTCTCCCTTAGAGATAGGGTGAGAAGCTCTGCCATCCGGGAGGAACTCAAAGTAAAGCCGCTGCTCCTCCACATGGAGAGGAGCCAGATGAGGTGGTTCGGGCATCTGGTCAGGATGCCACCCGAACGCCTCCCTAGGGAGGTGTTTAGGGCACGTCCAACCGGTAGGAGGCCACGGGGAAGACCCAGGACACGTTGGGAAGACTATGTCTCCCGGCTGGGGAGAGGGAAGTCTGGGTTTCCCTGCTTAGGCTGTTGCCCCCGCGACCCGATTTCGGATAGGCGGAAGAAGATGTTCCACCTAGTTTTTGTTACTTTGCGGGACTTTTCTTGAGGCTCTCTGTCCATGCTTCCTGTGCTCTCCGCCCACTGAGACAAAGATTGTGATTGACTGAAAAAAAAAAAGGCTCACTTTATTTAGTTAATTCTACTCTTAAATAAACACGCTCAGCTGCTGGGAGTAATTCACGAAGTGAGACCTCTTTTATACCTGTCTGAAGAGATAAACGAACAAATGCGAGAATCAACAATTCCTATTGGCTGTCACTCAAATGGCGGAGAAAAAAACAAACATTTGCCTCTTGCGGTTACGTTATCCCAGTAATTACTACGTCGATGTCGATTCAATGACGATTGTGCAGCCTTGATGCTCAGAAAAAATGGTGAAGTTACTATAAGACAACCTGAAGGTGGAACAAAAATAGGAACAAACACTTAACACGAGTAAAGGACACAAATACTGTCACACACATCATAAAAAAGCTGACGTTTCTTTAAAAAAATATTTTGTACCGGTTTTGAAAATGAAAAATGTCCACATTTCCCCCGTATCCTTTGATGTTTAATTAGGACCCCCACTGTGCGAGAGTGTGCATGTAATCATTAAAGCCAACCGCCACTGATACTAGAAGTCAAATGAAGAATGAGACAAGAAAGTCAGTTTGTGTTAAAAGTTCATTACCAACTAGCACCAAAAGACATGAAAAGTGAGTGTTAAAGGCCTACTGAAATGAGATGTTCTTATTTAAACGGGGATAGCAGCTCCATTCTATGTGTCATACTTCATCTTTTCGCCATATTTTTGCTGAAAGGATTTAGTAGAGAACATCCACGAAAAATGTCACAACTTTTGGTCGCTAATAAAAGAGCCTTGCCTGTACCGGAAGTAGCAGACGATGTGCGCGTGACATCACGGGTTGTGGAGCTCCTCACATCTGAACATTGTTTATAATCATGGCCACCAGCAGCTAGAGCGATTCGGACCGAGAAAGCGAAGATTTCCCCATTAATTTGAGCGAGCGCTGCAAAAAGTCAGCGTTCAAAAACAAGAAAAAAAATACAAAAATGAGGGGTATTTTATTTGAAGTAAGCAAAATTATCTGCCAATAGAACAAGAACATTTTGCTTGTCAAGACTTTCCAGAACAAGTAAAATTAGCTAACCTCAATGAACCCCAAAAATACCTTAAAATAAGTATATTCTCACTAATAACAAGTGCACTTTTCTTGGTAGAAAAAAAGAGACATTTTTGCTCGATATGTTGGAAAATATTCTTAAATGAAGTACATGCTAGTGCCATCATCTTGACATAATGATATGTGCTCGGCATCATGATTTTCTTTTTCATGCTTGAAGTAAGAAATGATTACTTTAAAAAAGTAGTTTTATACTCGTGAGTGTTGATGACACACCTTTGCAACAGTTGATATTCTAGTTTCAAGCATGTTTTACTCAATATAGGTCATCAAATCTCAGCAACAAGCTGTAATATCTGAGATAATTTAGGACCAAAACCCTTAAAACAAATAAAACATAACATAAAAACTGCTTAGTGAGAAGAATTATCTTATCAGACAGAAAATAAGCAAATATCACCCGTATTTGAAATAGTTCTTCTTACTTAGATTTCAGTTTTTGCAGTGAGGATGAAAGATGTGTAGATGAAGAAAGTTAGAATAAAGGACTTAAAAAAAAATTTTTTTTTAAAAAGGCTATACAGTCGGAGCATTTCAGATGTTATTAGACAAATTTACTTGGATAATTCTGTAAAATCCCTTATCTGCTTATTGTGTTACTAGTGTTTTAGTGAGATTATATGGTGGTACCTGTACAAGCTGAAGGTCGGCCCCGCACCTTTCTTCAGCACCAGTCGACAGGTGCCCATCTCTGCCCTTGGCAAGGGACCCTCTTCGAAACAAGATTTTTTTTCGAAATGATGGCTGCATAATACACTGTACTTTGTGTGTGTGTGGTCCAATCCAACCGTGTTCGCTTGACATCTCTGTTCCATAGTAAAGCTTCACCGTCATCTTTCGGGAATGTAAACAATGAAACACCGGCTGTGTTTGTGTTGGTAACGGCGGTCGCAATACACCGCTTTCCACCTACAGCTTTCTTCTTTGATGTCTCCATTATTCATTGAAAACATTGCAAAAGATTCAGCAACACAGGTGTCCATAAAACTGTGGAATTATGCGATGAAAAGAGACAACTTTTAGCTGTGAACGGTGCTGGAACTAAATGTGCTCTACAATGCGTGATGTCACATGCAGGCGTCATCATACCGCGATGTTTTAGCATGATACTTCCGCGCGAAATTTAAATGATCAATTTAGTAGACTAAAGCGGCCGTATTGGCATGTGTTGCAATGTTAATATTTCATCATTGATATATAAACTATCAGACTGCGTGGTTGCTAGTAGTGGCTTTCAGTAGGACTTTAAACTACATGATATAAGTAGCCTTCAAGTTATGTTTCTGGCCTCACAAAGGGTTCTACCTGCAATTACACTGCAAAAAGTCAGTGTTCAAAAACAAGAAAAAAAATACAAAAATTAAGGGTATTTTTTTGAACTAAGCAAAACTATCTGCCAATAAAACAAGAAAATTCGGCTTGTCAAGACTTTCCAAAACAACTAAATGAGCTAACCTCAATGAACCCAAAAGTACCTTAAAATAAGTATATTCTCACGAATAACAAGTGCACTTTCCTGGGTAGAATTTTTTTTTTACCTTTTTGCTCAATATGTTTAGTTTTATGCTTTTTTTATACTACAACTTTGCAACAGTTGATATTCTAGTATCAAGCATGTTTTACTCAATATAGGTCATCAAATCTCAGCAACAAGCTGTAATATCTTATTGAGATCATTTAGGACCAAAACCCTTAAAACAAGTAAAACACTCTAACATCAAATCTGCTTAATGAGAAGAATTATCTTATCAGACAGAAAATAAGCAAATATCACTCTTATTTGAGATATTTAATCTTACTTTGATTTCAGTTTTTGCAGAGTCTGTTTTCACTCAGAGATGGTCCACATGATATCAGAGGTGCCCTGAAATCCAAACATAACATAGTAAATTCCACATTCAAGGCTCAAACGGGAGTGAAACTGTCAGAAAATGTGAGTGGAAAAATGAAACTGTCTTCTAGCCTAAGAGTGTTCAACCTTTCGTTAAAAAAAAATGTGATGTTGGGAAATTATCGAAAACATGACTAGTAGTTTGGACTATCTCAACTGTGGGACACAGGTGCAAAATAACTTACTGTGGAACAAGGGACATAACACACCAGACAGGGATTCAGAAGAGGAAAGATACCTAGGCAAGATGGAGCTAATCTCCTGGTCGCTCCATATTGATGTTTGTATACTGACTCCTCATCATCATACGTTATTAAATTGTCATGGATCCATCAAATCTGCTGTTGAAACTTGGACTATCTAACCAACATATAAGTTGATTGTAAATTAGGGGCCGGACATGGATAAGCATTCTTGCTTTTTTTCCCCCCGTTTCCTTTTTCGGTGGGTGCCTTTCCAAGTCTTCAAATTACTAAGAGTGATGAAGTGTTGCTATTTAAGTCTGTCTGCCGGGATAAATAAATTCATTCATTCATTCAAAAATAGCACAAAAAGACATTATAAAACAATATGTGACAACAGTATAAAAAAACGATGCTCCAAAAATACACGGTCTGTTGCAGTATCTGAACTGGAAATGGTGGTAATTCCGTGCTAATTGGTCGACATGCCTGAGGTTGAGTTCTGGCGGAAGTGTTTCAATGGCATGCATTCGTGAACCACATAGCTGCTGTAGACCACACATTCTTTGGCTACATGACCCTGAGTGTGTACACCTGTCCATTAAGATGGACTGTCCATTAACACGCCGTTGGAGCTAATGCTATGAGGGGCCGTTAGGGACATTATTAAGGATTACCTCTTACATAGACTACTGAAATGCTCTCACATAAACAACTGTAATGTTTTTGTATTCCACACACTACTGAAACATTCATATACACACTACTGAAACACTCTTGTACAGACTACTGAAACACTGCTATAGACACTACTGAAACACTCTTGTACACACTACTGAAACACTGCTATAGACACAACTGAAATGTTCTCACATAAACAACTGAAATGCTTTTCTCATACACACACACTTCTGAAACACTTGTATACACACTACTGAAACACTCTTGTACACACTACTGAAATGCTCTCACATAAACAACTGAAATGTTTTTCTCACACGTACACTACTGAAACATTCTTATACACACTACTGAAATGCTCTCACATAAACAACTGACATCTTCTTCTCACATACACACTACTGAAACACTCTTACATACACTACTGAAATGCTCTCACATAAACAACTGAAATGTTTTTTCTCGCACACACACACTACTGAAACACTCTTATACACTCTACTGAAACACTCTTATACACACTACTAAAACACTCTGATACACTCTACTGAAATGCTCTCATATAAAGAACTGAAATATTTTTTCACACATACTACTGAAACAGTCTTATACATACCACTGAAACACTCTTATACATACTACTGAAATGCTCTCACATAAACAACTGAAATGATTTTCTCACACACACACTACTGAAACACTCTTATACACACTACTGAAATACTCTTATATACACGACTGAAACACTCTTATACACACTACTGAAACACTCTTACATACACTACTGAAATGCTCTCACATAAAGAACTAAAATGTTTCAGTAGTGTGTATAAGAGTGTTTCAGTAGTGTGTGTGAGAAAAAAAGATTTCAGTTGTTTATGTAAGAGCATTTCAGTAGTGTATGTTAGAGTGTTTCAGTAGTGTGTATAAGACTGTTTCAGTAGGGTGTGTGAGGAAAAAAAATGTTTAAGTTGGTTATGTGAGAGCATTTCAGTAGTGTGTATAAGAGTGTTTCAGTAGTGTGTGTATGAGAAAAACATTTCAGTTGTTTATGTGAGAGCATTTCAGTAGTGTGTATAAGAGTGTTTCAGTAGTGTGTATAAGAGTGTTTCAGTCGTGTATATAAGAGTATTTCAGTAGTGTGTGTATGAGAAAAATATTTTTGTTGTTTATGTGAGAGAATTTCAGTAGTGTGTATGAGAGTGTTTCAGTAGTGTGTATAAGAGTATTTCAGTAGTGTGTATAAGAGTGTTTCAGTAGTGTGTATAAGAGTGTTTCAGTAGTGTGTATAAGAGTGTTTCAGTAGTATGTGTATGAGAAACACATTTCAGTTGTTTATGTGAGAGCATTTCAGTAGTGTGTATAAGAGCATTTCAGTAGTGTGTATAAGAGTGTTTCAGTAGTGTGTATAAGAGTGTTTCAGTAGTGTGTATAAGAGTGTTTCAGTAGTGTGTATAAGAATGTTTCAGTAGTGTGTGTATGAGAAACACATTTCAGTAGTGTGTATAAGAGTGTTTCAGTAGTGTGTGTATGAGAAACACATTTCAGTAGTGTATGTAAAAAGTAATTCTGAATAATGTCCCTAACGCCCCCTCATATGATGCAGCCACAGGTGTTACATTACCTCTTGAGTGTGTGTGCCTTCTGTGTCCTTTTCCGCCCAATGTCTGGCGTTATTTTGTATTGAGCCACACAAGGTGCGGGTCGGACACGTAACATATAACATACCTGCACTCCAGCCCGGCAGGCACCGAGAGAGATGAGTTCCGCCCGAGCTCATCACAGAGCTGCACCGGGCCACAGATCCAGGTGACTGATCCAGGTGACTGATCACTGCCGTGTGGAGTCTGAGAGCCTGATAGAGAGTCACAGAGGATCCTGTTTCTATTCCCTTATCTCCGAGCTGAACTCTGACCCTGAGGCGGAGAGATGAGAGGGAGGAAAATGGAATGAGCCGGAGGGGAAGGGACGGGCGAAGAAGATAGATGTGTGGAGATTAAAATCAGCTCTCTTCTTTCATGGCAACGAGAACAGTGTTGTATTCTTGCATCATCTTGTTTTATACAAGGATGTGCAGAAGCAAATATGTGTGACCATATTTGCCAAACTACAAAACCAGTGAAGTTGGCAGGTTGTGTAACTCCTAAATAATAACAGAATACAATGATTTGCAAATCCTGTTCAACTTACATTCAGTTGAATAGACTGCAGAGACAAGATATTTCATGTTCTAACGGAGAAACTTCGGCTTCATATTGCACCGCACATTTCTCAATGGGAGACAGGTCTGGATTACAGGCAGGCCAGTCTAGTAACCACACTCTTTTACTATGAAGCCACGCTGTTGTAACACATGGTTTGGCATTTGCTTGCTGAAATAAGCAGGGGCGTCCATGATAACTGTTGCGATCTGCTGCTCAGATCTTCACGTTTGTTTTTTCCGTCTTTGTTTCATTCTCAGTCTGACCCGTTTATTTCCTGTTTTTGTCCATCACTATGGTTACGCATCAGTCCACCTGTTAGTCTTGCCCCGCACACCTGCTACTTATTTCAATCCATCCATCCATCTTCTTCCGCTTATCCGAGGTCGGGTCGCGGGGGCAACAGCCTAAGCAGGGAAACCCAGACTTCCCTCTCCCCAGCCACTTCGTCTAGCTCTTCCCGGGGGATCCCGAGGCGTTCCCAGGCCAGCTGGGAGACATAGTCTTCCCAACGTGTCCTGGGTCTTCCCCATGGCCTCCTACCGGTTGGACATGCCCTAAACACCTCCCTAGGGAGGCGTTTGGGTGGCATCCTGACCAGATGCCCGAACCACCTCATCTGGCTCCTCTCGATGTGGAGGAGCAGCGGCTTTACTTTGAGTTCCTCCCGGATGGCAGAGCTTCTCACCCTATCTCTAAGGGAGAGACCCAAACTCATTTGGGCCGCTTGTACCCGTGATCTTATCCTTTCGGTCATGACCCAAAGCTCATGACCATAGGTGAGGATGGGAACGTAGATCGACCGGTAAATTGAGAGCTTTGCCTTCCGGCTCAGCTTCTTCTTCACCACAACGGATCGGTACAACGTCCGCATTACTGAAGACGCCGCACCGATCCACTCTTCCCTCACTCGTGAACAAGACTCCTAGGTACTTGAACTCCTCCACTTGGGGCAGGGTCTCCTCCCCAACCCGGAGATGGCATTCCACCCTTTTCCGGGCGAGAACCATGGACTCGGACTTGGAGGTGCTGATTCTCATTCCGGTCGCTTCACACATCTGACCGGGATCTTCAGCTCTCTACTAATTTTCCCCCTCCGATTTAAGCTCACCTTTTCTGTTTACTCATTCTCGGATCCTAATTTGCCGACGCGCAACAAGTGACGACTCTCATCCTTGTGTGTATTTTCTCGCTAGCTCTTACGCTAAGCCACTTTATATTCCAGCTTTCATGCTGAATGTTTTTGTTTACTCTTTTGTGTCCTCGTACCAAGTTTTAGTTTTCCTTGTGTTTATCCTAGCTTTCACGCTAGCGTCTTTTGTTTGCCTTTTTCTCTTTACATCAGTGTTTTTGTTCCTAGCCTTTTGTTATTTCATAAATACCTTTATATCTTACCTTTGCTGTGTTGTGCTTCGACCCATGCCGAAGAAGAGTCCTCACAATAACGTTGCTTGGATGACAACATATGTTGCTCCAAAACCTGTATGTACCTTTCAGCACTAATGGTGCCTTCACACATGTGTAAGTTACCCATGTCTTGGGCACTAATACACCCCCATACCATCACACATGTGTAAGTTACCCATGTCTTGGGCACTAATACACCCCCATACCATCACACATGTGTAAGTTACCCATGTCTTGGGCACTAATACACCCCCATACCATCACACATGTGTAAGTTACCCATGTCTTGGGCACTAATACACCCCCATACCATCACACATGTGTAAGTTACCCATGTCTTGGGCACTAATACACCCCCATACCATCACACATGTGTAAGTTACCCATGCCTTGGGCACTAATACACCCCCATACCATCACACATGTGTAAGTTACCCATGTCTTGGGCACTAATACACCTCCATACCATCACACATGTGTAAGTTACCCATGTCTTGGGCACTAATACACCCCCATACCATCACAGATGTGTAAGTTACCCATGTCTTGGGCACTAATACACCCCCATACCATCACACATGTGTAAGTTACCCATGTCTTGGGCACTAATACACCCCCATACCATCACACATGTGTAAGTTACCCATGCCTTGGGCACTAATACACCCCCATACCATCACACATGTGTAAGTTACCCATGTCTTGGGCACTAATACACCCCCATACCATCACACATGTGTAAGTTACCCATGTCTTGGGCACTAATACACCCCCATACCATCACACATGTGTAAGTTAGTCATGTCTTGTTCACTAATACACCCCCATACCATCACACATGTGTAAGTTACCCATGCCTTGGGCACTAATACACCCCCATACCATCACACATGTGTAAGTTACCCATGCCTTGGGCACTAATACACCCCCATACCATCACACATGTGTAAGTTACCCATGTCTTGTTCACTAATACACCCCCATACCATCACACATGTGTAAGTTACCCATGTCTTGTTCACTAATACACCCCCATACCATCACACATGTGTAAGTTACCCATGCCTTGGGCACTAATACACCCCCATACCATCACACATGTGTAAGTTACCCATGTCTTGGGCACTAATACACCCCCATACCATCACACATGTGTAAGTTACCCATGCCTTGGGCACTAATACACCCCCATACCATCACACATGCTGGCTTTTCCACTTTGCGCCTACAACAATCCAGACGGTTCTTTTCTTCTTCATTCCGGAGGACCCGACGTCCACAGTTTCCAAAAACAATTTGAAATGTGGACTCGTCAGACCATAGAACACTTTTCCATTTTGTATCAGTTCATCTTAGATGAGCTCGAGCCGAGCGGAGCCGGCGGCGTTTCTGGGTGTTGTTGATAAATGGCTTTGACTTTGCATGGTAGAGTTTTAACTTGCACTTACGGATGTAGCGACAAACTGTAGTTACAGACAGTGGTTTTATGAAGTGTTCCTGAGTGATATCCTTTACACACTGATGTCTGTGGGGTCAATGGTCATTGTTGGTTTACAGCCTTGCCGCTTACCTGCAGTGATTTCTCCAGATTCTCTGAACCCTTTGATGGTATTACAGACCATAGATGGTGAAATCCCTAAATTCCTTGCAATAGTTGGTTGAGAAATGTTGTTCTTAAACAATTTGCTCAGGCATTTATTCGCCCCATCCTTGTTTTTGAGCATTTCATAACTGGAAGCTGCTTTCATACCCGATCATGGCACCTATCTGTTCCCATTTAGCCTGTTCATCTGTGAGACGTTCCAAATAAGTGTTTTATGAGCATTTCTCAACTTTCTCAGTCTTTTTTGCCTCTTGTACCAGCTTTTTGGAAACATGTTGCAGGCATCAAGTAACAAATGAGCTAATATTTGCAAAAAATAACAAGGTTTTTCAGTTTGAATATTAAATATATATCGTCTTTGCAGTTTATTGAATTGAATATAGGTTGAAAATGATTTGCAATTCATTGTATTCTGTTTTCATTTACACGACGTGACAACTTCATTGGTTTTGGGTGTTTTATTAGCCACTTCTGTTTTCCCACGCTTTGAACCCTGTGGCTTATAAAACGGTGAGGCAAGTTTATGGATTTTTCTTCGCTAACAGCCATAATATTTTGTCTTCAACAAATACACTGAAAAGGTGTTATTGTTTGTGCTATGCGCTATATTTTGGGCGAGTTCGCTCACAGCTGGTGCTGCAGGTGGAAAATGTGCTTCCTGTTTCGTGACTTGAACTGGAAATGTAACCGCAAAAGAGGACATGTCCGGAGAATATTATTTCTTCACAAATCTGGTGGGTGCGGCGTAAATACCTTGACGTCCTTCAGCCTTGAAAATACGGTACATTTAAATTGCTGAAAGTAGTGAAAATATTCCAAGGCTGAGGACATCTGGTCCGGCGGCTTTATTATCTTGACAAAAAGCTTGTCATTAACCCATTCTTAAGCCTGTACGTACATTGAAAATACACACAACCCTGACTCAAAACGCCGGACATTTGAGGCATTTCTGAAACCCCGCCCGGACAGCCCGGACAATCCCGCAAAAGAGAACATTTCTGCAGAAAAGAGGACCTACGGTCAGTCTACTTAAAAAGATGTTTTCTTCCTAAATTTGGTGGGTGCGGCCTAAATACCTTGACATTCTTCAGCCCTGAAAATACGGTACATTTAAATTGCTAAAAGTAGTGGAAATATTTCCAAGCTGAGGACATCTGGTCCGGCCGCTTTATTATCTTGACAAAAAGCTTGTCATTTACCCCGACTTAAGCCTGTACGTACATTGAAAATACACGCAACCCTGACATGAGGCATTTCAGAAACCCCGCCCGGACAACCCTGCAAAAGAGGACATGTCTGGGGAAAAAAGGATGCATGGTCAGTCTACTTAAAATAGTTGTTTTTTTGCAAATTTATTGGTAAATTACTAAAACTAGTGAAAATATTCCAAGGCTGAGGACATCTTTATTATCTTGACAAAAAGCCTGTCATTTAGCCACCATAGCAAAATATTTACCTTATTCTTATTCAAACTGTGCAGCTCTCTGGCAGCTTTTGGTATTGTGCTCGTAAAGGTGTACACAAAGGAAATACAAGCACCAATCACATGCATTGTGTCTTTCCCCACGTGACACATCCAGTGTTCATCAGGGGGTGCACTGGGATTTGGACCAGGCTGGCACGTTGCAATCAGTGTGCAGATATTGTGCCAACTCGCCCCTTTTGATGTCCAAACTGTGCAAACACAGCAGCCCTCAGTGACGGCACTATACTGAACAATATCCCTTTGTATTCTTTAGCCTTGAATACATAAACGACGCCACGGATTGGGCAAATCAATGGTCCCCGGCCCAGGAGAGGTATGGTAGTTACCAAGGGAAGGCGCAGTATCAAATAAATAAACGTTCCACTAGTGCAGGGGTCGGGAACCTTTTTGGCTGAGAGAGCCATTAAAGCCAAATATCTTCAAATGTATTTCCGTGAGAGCCATATAATATTTTTTAACACTGAATATAACTAAATGTGTGCATTTTTAAGTAAGACCAACATGTTTACAGTATAATAAATCTCCTATTCTTTTGAATAACATTCTTATTCTGAAGTTAACCAATAATAAATCAAATACTTCTTACCATTAATGCGACTTCTTGAACAAGTCTTGTAGAAAACGGATGGATGGATAAAATGCATGAGAACGTTTTATATTTTGAATGGTGTTTTTAGCACTGTGATTAAGAGCAGAATTATTCATAATTATCGTGTTAAGCCAGGGGTGTCCAAACTTTTTCCACTGAGGGCCGCACTCTGAAAAATCCGAGCAAGCGGGGGCCATTTTCATCATTTTTATTTTAACAACCAATACATTATATGTATAAAAAATATAAATTCAGGCCTCCACTCAGTTATGATCCCTGGGACCCCAAAGGGTTTTGGTAAAAAAAAAACATTAAAAATCTGTCGTTATTCAGTATTATATTTTTTATTATTATGCAAGTTTTAAATCTCTAGATCAACATTAGAAAAAAAAATGGAAAAAACACAAAATATGCAATGTTTTCACCCAATAACTTTTTAGGTGGAATATTTGAGATTATATAATAATTGGAGCCTTCATTTTGGATTTTGATTCATTATTATTTTTTGAGCAATGACACTTAAAAACAAATCACACTAAAATAATTGGGGATCCAAAAGTGTCTTATTAAAGTGTTAAAAAACAAATTATACATTTTATTTACCGTTTACTTTTAGCACAATAATCTCGAGATCAACTTCAGATATATCCGTCAATTTTAAGTTTTATTGTTTATGTTTTGTTTGTTTGTTTTAGGCGATTCTTAAAAAAACAGCTCAGTTTTTTACATGGCAAACCACAAAATATGCAACATTTTCCCCAAAAAGATATCTCAAAGTGGAATATTTAATATGACGTAATCGAAGCCTTGAATAGGTCAATAATTCAAAATGACATTGATTTTGATTCATTATTATTCTTTAAAGAAAGAAACAGCCTGCATGGCAGCTTTGTGTAATAAGAGTAAACATTGCAACAATTTCTTGTTACATTTCACCTGTTTGCTCTTTTATAACACTTTTTATGTTTTTAATTTTTTTTTAAATGTATTCTTAAAATGTGTCGTGGGGCCGTTAAAAAATGACCCGCGGGCCGCACTTTGGACACCCCTGTGTTAAGCAATGTCAGCTAAGATTTATCTGAGAGCCAGACTCAGTCATCAAAAGAGCCACATCTGGCTCTGGAGCCATAGGTTCCCTACCCCTGGACTAGTGGCATTAAAAAAATGCTTAAACTACCGGTTCTCCCGATGGCCCGTCCATCCCTGCAAGTGTTAAGAATAATGGCCTTACAAAAACTAATAGCATTACTAGTAGGGGTTGTATGTTAAAGCGGTACTAGTATAGTATTGCGGTACTAATGAATCAAAAACGGTTCTATATGTTTTGTATTTTCTGTTAGTTTTGGACTCCTTTAGCTTCTGTTTGTGCACCACTGAGTTTGTTTTGGTTGCCATGGTTGCTCATTGTGTTCACCTGTCTCTGATTAGTGTTCGCCCGCGCACCTGCTTACCGAACACTAATCAGAGGCATTCATTTAAGCCCGCGTTTGCCAGTCACTCGGCCTGGCGTCATTGTTTGCTTCATGCCTTGTCCAAGTAAGATTTGTTTTGTTTCATGCCACAGTTTCGCGAGTATTCCTCGTCCATGGTCTATGCCAGGGGTCGGCAACCTAAAATGTTGAAAGAGCCATATTGGACCAAAATTACAAAAACAAATATGTCTGGAGCTGCAAAAAAATAAAAGCCATATGACATACAGATATTGTGTCATGAGATATAAATTGAATTAAGAGGACATAAAGGAAACCAAATGAGCTCAAATATAACTACTAATGAGGCATAATGATGCAATATATACATATAACTAGCCTAAATAGCATGTTAGCATCGATTAGCTTGCAGTCATGCAGTGACCAAATATGTCTGATTATCACTCCGCACAAGTCAATAACGTCAACAAAACTCACCTTTGTGCATTCGTGCACAACGTTAAAAGTTTGGTGGACAAAATGGGACAGAAAAAGAAGTGGCATAAAACATGTCTTAGAAAGTCGGAGAAAGTTATGCATGTAAACAAACTACGGTGAGTTCAAGACCGCCAAAATTAGTAGGACGAAACGGCGCTGGCCAAATACTCGAATCAGTGAAGCATGTTTAATAAATTATTAAAACAAAAAATGTATTTTTTTAGATTTTTTTGCTCCTAATCTTTTTACATTTTTCATACATTTTTAAAAAAGCTCCAGAGAGCCACTAGGGCGGCGGTAAAGAGCTGCATGCGGCTTTAAAAACGCGGGTTGCCGACTCCCGGTCAATGCTATGGGTTAGCTTTAGCTCCAAGTGCGATCAGCGCGTTGTGCCTTCGTTTTGTTTGTACTAATTTGGTATTTTGAAGAGTAAATCCTGTTTTTTACCTGCACGCCTCGTCCACAGTGGTCCGTCTGCATTTCACAAGACCGATCCCCGCAGTAAGCTGCGAAAACCCCGTCGTGACACTCTGTTTGAAAAGTACCAAGTTCCGATTCATACATTTGTTTAGTGGGTCATGACAGGTTTATGAGCAGTGGGGCGTGTTCGGCAGCGCCCGGTCACTGAGTTCATACAAGCAGACACAATGTGTAAACGGAAAAGGGAGAACGCAGTGGGCAGTATTTTCGCTAGTTCTAGATCACTAATCCTCTCCTCCATGGCGACAAATAAAGTACGTTTCTTACAAGTATCATCCCTGCAGGACTAGGTATAGCGAAACATGCTTCGCTACACGCCTGTCACGACCAGAACAGGAGTCTGAACACAGATGTACACTTTATTATGCACTTATTACATATTCTTTACATGTTTATTTTAGCTTAAAATAGGTTATTGTTAGGTGTTTAATCTGATTTTAGAGTTTTGTTTACATTGACTCGTTTTCCATGCCTGTTTTGACAATTGCATTCCTAGTGTGTGAATGTTGTCTGTCTATCTGTGTTGGCCCTGAGGCGAGGTGGCGACTTGTCCAGGGTGTACGCCGCCTTCTGCCTGAATGCAGCTGAGATGGGCTCCACTTAAGCGCTGTGTGTAATGTTCTATATTTTTCGATGTAACACATGGTGTTGTTTACTTGAGTCATATTGCAGTCTACACATATCTCTTATGTGTGACTGCCATCTACTGCTCACACTTATTAGACCATGCACCAAATGAAATTGTTTCGAGGTCAATAAGCACAACCAGAATTAGGCCGTACATTGGGAGCACCGGGTTATAGGGTGTACATGTTTCTGTGCATTGTCTTCTCCCCGTCATATTTGTTGTAGCGGTGTAGCGTGCAAGCACGAGGGTGGAAAAAGTGTCAAAAGATGGAGCTAACCGTTTTAAAGACATTCAGACTTTACCATAATAATACTTGCATGTTGAAGCACAGTACAATCCATTCAGTGGTGCGGCTTTAGGGCTTACCAAAGTCATACTAAAACACTTTGATGGATTTTTGAGCGCCGTGTGTAATGTTCTCTATCAAATAAAATAGTTTCGAGGTTGGCAAGCACAACCAGAATTATGCCGTACATTGGGAGCACCGGGTTATAGGGTGTACATGTTTCTGTGCATTGTCCCTTCAAATAAAGACGAAACTATAACTATAGCGTCTTCTCCCCGTCATCTTTGTTGTAGCGGTGTAGCGTGCAAGGACGGGGGTGGAAGAAGTGTCAAAAGATGGAGCTAACTGTTTTATTGACATTCAGACTTTACCATAAAAATACTCGTATGTTGAAGCACAGTACAATCCATTCAGTGGTGCGGCTTCATGGCTTACCAAAGTCGTACTAAAACACTTAAGCGCCGTGTGTAATGTTCTATATTTTTCGATGTAACACATAGTGTTGTTTACTTGAGTCAGTTTGCAGTCTACACATATCTCTTATGTGTGACTGCCATCTACTGCTCACACTTATTATTACACATTGTATCAAATAAAATTGTTTCGAGGTCGGTAAGCACAACCAGAATTATGCCGAACATTAGGCGCACCGGGTTATAGGGTGCGCAGTTTGAGAAAATGAAAGGATTTTAAGTCTGCCTTGTAGTCCGAAAAATACGGTACTTCTTAGGCTATTTGGCTTATGTGAACTAAGGTGATCAAATGCAACCTCTTCTCTAAATTCGCTTTTTGTTGACCACCTCTTTTTTTCCTCACCCCCCCCCCCCCCCCACACACACACACACACACACACACATGCAAAAGGCTCCCTACTATAGTGCACCCAATTTAGCCACATGTGCTCAATTTAGTCATACAACCTCAATCGTCCGCGTGCAGGTTTTAAAATAGTGCTCGCTTCGACTTGTCTTTGTCATGTCGGCAGTAGTCACCGAACATTGTCACAGCGGGAGTGAAGGAGAGTGTGTGTGTGTGTGTGTGTGTGTGTGTGTGTGTGTGTGTGTGTGTGTGTGTGTGTGTGTGTGTGTGTGTGTGGGCGTCGTAAAAGCTCAGAATTGACCATCTTACACTGCACTAAAGCGAAGACAGGATGCTACTAATTTAGCCTCGTCCTCCTGGGGGTTTCGTCCACGTTGTTTGTCTGCTCTGATCCTCCACTTCACTTCGACAGCCGCTTTCCTTCTTCCTCGGCTCCACACAAATCCCCTTTTCCGGCGATGTTTAGAAGCGTATTTACTCTTAGAAAGATGCGGCTTTGTCTTATTGTCTTTTGAGGACGAGCGTGTGTGGTGTGTGTATATGTTGAAGCATTGAATTTGCGCTCCAAACACGCTGCCAAGGAAACAGGAAAATATACTTTTTTTGGCCATTAAAAAAAAAAAAAATAAATAATGCGCAGAAGCATGAGCCGATAATGCGGTGTTTATCATTATGATCCGCTACTTGGATCATGTCATGTTCGGTTTTGGTTCTATTCTGTATCTCGTCTGGTTATTTGACTTCCTTAGTTCCTGGTGGCACTTCCTGTTTTGTTCCGTTGCCATAGTTTCATATTAGTGTAGAGGCTTCTTGTTTTTCACACGCACCTACTCTTTGATTATTCCCTCTATTTAAGCCTGCCCTTTTTGTTCCTTCGGTCTCGCAGTCTCAGCTTGCTTTCGATGCAACAGGTGACGTCGCTATCGCCGATCGTGGTAAAGAGACTTATGTACTTGTTAGTTTCCACGCTATTCATTTGTTTATTTCCCTAGCTCACATGCTAGCGTCTTTCGTTCTTTCTAGCTCACATACTAGTTTTCTGTAGTGCCTTTGTGCAAGTATTTCTGTTCTTAGTTTGTTTTTGTAGTTAGAAATAAATCATCATTCTTACCTTTACGCTGTGTCCATTCTCCGACTGCATCCACGAGAGAACGCAACCACACCACCATGCCAGCTAAACATCACAGTAGTTTGGGTTAACCTAATTGGGTTAAAAATATTTTTTGCAAACCAGTAATTAGTCTGCAAATGATGTGTTGTTGTTCAGTGGTCGATGCTGTTTAGAGCTCGGCAGAGTACTCATATTAGTAGGTGGCAGCCGGTAGCTAATTGCTTTGTAGAGGTCGGAAACAGCGGGAGGCAGTGTACAGGTAAAAAGGTGTCGGATGCTTAAATAAAAACTAAATAAAAAGGTGAGACTAAGAGAAGGAATTGAAGCTTAGGGAAGGCTATGTAGAAAGAAACAAACTGAACTGACTGCAAAGTAAACAAAAACCGAATACTGGACGACAGCAAAGACTTACCGTGGATCACATTTTGATTTTGGTTTTTGAGTCTTTTGTGTTTTCTATTTGTCTTGGACTCTTTCGGTTCCTGGTTGCACTTCCTTGTTTTGTTGTGTTACCATAGTTTCTGATTTGTTCCACCTCTGACTTGTTTCCTGACCCGCACCTGGGTTTATTTATTACTTCCTTATTTAAGCCTGCCTTCGCCCTTCGTTCGATCTTGATCTTTTGTTTGCGGTAAGCAACACTCACGTATGCTTCTTGTTCCTGACTCGGTGCTAAGTTTTAGCTTTAGCTTCCCGTGCGTTCGGCACGCATTTTCTTTTGTTGTTTTCTGTCCATTATGTACCAAAGTGGTTATATTTTTTTGTAATAAATCAAGCCTTTACCTGCAGGTCCTGTCCGACTGGTCCTTAGCATCCTGGGGTTGAACAAAACTGCAACACAATGCGTTTCCTACATGACACACAATGTACATTCGAACGTGACATGACAATCAACAATGTCCCCACAAAGAAGGATAAAAACAACTGAAATATTATCGATTGCGAAAACAAAGTAGATGCGGGAAATATCGCTCAAAGGAAGGCATGAGACTGTTAGAGGAAAATACGAAAAAAAAAAGGGAAAAAATCACCAAAATTGGAGCGCAAGACAAGAACTAAAACACTAAACACAGGAAAACGGCAAAAAACTCAGGTCATGACAGTACACATACTTTTGAGACAAGAGCTATACTGATGCAACGATTGCAACTATGACTTTTTGCTGTCAACTCAGTTTAGTTTTTTATTGTTTTCTGCTGGTGGTGTGCCTCCGGGTTTTTTAAACGCAAAAAAAAAATGTGCCCTGGCTCAAAAAAGGTTAAAAATCACTGCCCTAATGAACCATAAGACTGTAGCAGATGAGGGTTCCTGGTTCGATCCCCAGCTTCTACCACCCTAGTCACGTCCGTTGTGTCCTGAGCAAGACACTTCACCCTTGCTCCTGATGGGTGCTGGTTGGCGCCTTGCATGGCAGCTCCCTCCATCAGTGTGTGAATGTGTGTGTGAATGTGGAAGTAGTGTCAAAGCGCTTTGAGTACCTTGAAGATAGAAAAGAGCTATTCAAGTACAACTCATTTACCATTTACCATAATGAAAGATCTGAGGTTGTCCCACTGAGTGTACATGTATGTATCGTTCTTTAACGATGAGTTTTGAAAACCGCATGCCTTTATCCCCTCTATGTGGGGAAATATGGGCTCCGGTTCTGTAGATGACTTCACACCAAGAGGGGGCGGCATAGCCAGTCTGGATGGACTTGGGCGTTCCAAGTATGGTTAGTTATCGACCCATTACCCAAAAACTCATTGATATTATGGAAAATGACCGCCAAATTCAGTTTCAGGACCAAAATATACATAAAGAGTGTGTTTTGTTTAATTAAGCTCTGTAAGGTTTGGACTCCTTTAGTTCCTATTTTGTGCACCTCTGGGTTTGTTTTAGTTTCCATGGGGATTAATTGGGATCACCTGCCTCTGGTTAGTGGTCGGCATGCTCACCTGCTGGGCGGTATAGCTCGGTTGGTAGAGCGGCCGTGTCAGCAACTTGAGGGTTGCAGGTTCGATTCCCGCTTCCGCCATCTTAGTCACTGCCGTTGTGTCCTTGGGCAAGACACTTTACCCACCTGCTCCCAGTGCCACCCACACTGCTTTAAATGTAACTTAGATATTGGGTTTCACTATGTAAAGCGCTTTGAGTCGCTAGAGAAAAGCGCTATATAAATATAATTCACTAATTCACACTGTCGACCGCTAATCAGAGAGCTATTTATTCACTTTGCTCGCCACGCTCGGTCTGGCTTTATCGTTTGCTGTATGCAACAGTCACGTAGCTTGATTTCTTCTTTCCTTGCTGAAGAATCCCGTGCTAAGTTTTTGTCTTAGCTTCCGCATTTTGTTTGTTCCCTGTGTTTTGTATCTCATCTAAGATTTATGATAAATAAATCATTTCCTACCTCACGCTTTCGTCCGGAGTCATCCGTCTGCATCCTGGGAGAACAACCCCGCATAAAGATGCGACCCCAACGTGACAAAGAGAGCTTTTTCATGAAATTATCCTGTCATCTGAACGCTATGGGTCCTTTAACATAAGCAAATTATGACAGTAACACCTAGTAATAAAAAAGAAGTTAACAGTTTCAATGACATTTAGACTACTTCAATCAATAACAGAGTAGCATCTCCTCATCCGTGGCTCACTAATGCAACAACAACGGCGTAAATGTGTCCCGTGAAAAAACGTCCCACCGGAACTCTCTAATAACTCAAGTTCCTTGGGTGAATAATGTAAACTCACTACACCGGTATGTTTTAGTGCTTTCATGGCGCGTTTGCTGACAGATATATAAGTAAGAACTTTACACTATTTTATATTAGAAATGTCATCAGCGGAGGATGAATGCCCCATAACAAGAAGATAGTGAAAAGGAAGAAGTTTATTGACTACAGTATCACCACGGACTACCTGCGCAAATTTTCAGGACTTATGCAGATCTCAAATACACATCAGCAGGTACCAGATGGCAAGAAAAGTTGGTTTTCGATAAAATTGCGAAACAAAACACTAGATAATTTCTGCTAATAGGTCCAATTTTGCGGTCCTTATACACACAGCATAGTAATACTTGTGTGTTCAAAGCGCCCACAATCCATCAAGCGGTGCGGCTTCATTGCTTGCCGAGATAGTACTAAAAACATTTTGACATATGTTTGCGCGCCGAGTGTAATGTTCTTAATTTTCAATGGAAGATTTATAGTTGTTGTGTTGTTTACTGCCATCATATTGTAGTCTACACATATATATTATGTATGACTGCCATCTACTGCTCACACTTATTATTACACCACGTACCAAATAAAATTGTTTCGAGGTCAGTAACCACAACCAGAATTATGCCGTACATTAGGCGCATCGGGTTATAAGGCGTTCTGTCGATTTTTTGGAGTAAATCTAAGAATTTTAAGTGTGCCTTATAGTCCGACGGTATACGGTAATAAACCAATAAAACAATGATAAAACAAGAAATAAAATGACCAAGATATCCTGCAAGACTGGATTTCGTTCAAAGATGAAGCAGCACCTCCAAATCTAAGTCCATGGTTCTCAGTTCACAAAATGAAATGAATGCATTGACCTATTTTCAAGGATATCAAATATGTGCACAAGGCGAAAAAATGTTTTTAAAATGTTCATAAATTGAGAATAAAAGCAACCCAGTAAGAAAACAAAAATGTATTAATGGTGAGGTAGTTGAATGTTTAGGCAACAGCGCCCCCCGCTACCCAAAAAGGAATAAGCGTTAGAAAATGGATGGATGGATGAACAAAACAAGAACTTTTGTCAAAATGCTTCAAACAAGTGAAATGTTTTTTTGCAAAGTACATCCAGCATTTTAATTTTAAGGACTAAAAACAATCCTATATTTGCTTGCATTTATTTTTTTGCAATATAATATCAAAGATAAAGTATGTAAAACATGTATAAATGTCAAGTGGCGGGTCATAAAGTGGAATAACTCATTTATATACAGCATGGGTGTCAAACTCTGGCCCGTGGGCCAAATTTGGCCCGCCGTGTAATTTCATTTGGCCCTTGAGGCAATATCAAATTAAGATTAGAGCTGGCCCGTCAGTCTTATACAGCGGCGGTGTTGCTAAAACACTGCATTCACCACTAATACTCATACTTGCCAACCCTCCTGAGTTTCCCGGGAGACTCACAAATTTCAGTGCCCCTGCAGAAAACTTCCAGGGGGCATTCATTCTCCCGAATTTCTCCCGATTTCCACCCGGTCAACGATATTGGGGGCGTGCCATAAAGGCTTTACTTTAAACGTCCTCTACATTTCTTCGTCACGTCCGCCTTTCCTACATAGAAACAACTTGCCGGCTCAGTCACATAATATATGCGGCTTATACACGCACTGACAAGGGAATGCAAGGCACACTTGGTCAACAACCATACAGGTCACACTGAGGGTGGCCGTATAAACAACTTTAACACTGTTACAGATATGCGCCACACTGTGAACCCACACCATACAAGAATGACGAGTACATTTCGGGAGAACATCCGCACCGTAACACATAAACACAACAGAACCAATACCCAGAACCCCTTTCAGCACTAACTCTTCCGGGACGCTACAATATACACCCCCCGCTACCACCAAACTCCGCCCACCTCAGATTGCCTGAGTTCAAAGTGTGAGCCCCGACATTAATGAACTAGCATCCAAGAAAAGATGGCAGGTATCTGGCTTGGGCACATCAGATTAGATCAGTGTGTCGCAAACTGAGCAGTAAAAAGGCCTGAATGGTTGATTTATTGTTTGTTATTTTATTTTCAAATGTATTAGCCTGTGATATTTACCTCAGGAGGCTGCAAATAGAAAAGAGGCATTTTATTTAACTTTTATTTGATATGCCTTTGATATTTTTTTAATTATTATCTAAAACTCGATTTTGCAAGTCACTATAAAGTTATATAAGCCTTGCTTGTTCAATATTCAATGGAAAACTTGTTTGGGTCCCTATTAAAAGGTTAATTTGTTCAACCTTGGCCCGCATATTTGTGCAGTTTTACATTTTGGCCCACTCTGTATTTGAGTTGACACCCCTGATATACGGTATGTTACCATCCTACATTTTGATACCAGTGCCAGCTGTCGGGTATCTGGGAACCAGCTTGGATCATTTATATGCGGGTATTTTATCTGAGCCTTTGTGGCAACTCCTCTCAGGTTGCATCAATTTGAAAGGAAAGCATCTGTGAACAATGACTAGAAGCTCTCCCCCCCCAGATGTTTCCGTGCAGTGAAACCGGGCTTTGGCAGATGCACTCAGAAGCACAGTCTGTGATGCTTTAACTCGTAAGTGGCTTCCATCTTGCTTCTCTCTTAAGGCTGGACTCAAGGGGACGGTCGTCCTACCATCTGGTTCTTCTGAGATCAGCTCATCAGGACTTTTGAGTTTTGAGTTATGGATTATTCAATTGGGCCACTTGTCAAACCACAAGACTAGCCATACCTGGACAGTATTTTCACCCTTTATATATATATGAAGCCCGTTTACATATGAGTTGGGAAATTGTGTTATTTGTAAATATAAACAGAATACAATGATTTGCAAATCCTTTTCAGCCCATATTCAATTGAATGCACTACAAAGAAAAGATATTTGATGTTCAAACTAATAAAATTAATTTTTTTTTGTTGCAAATAATTAATTTAGAATTTCATGGCTGCAACACGTGCCAAAGTAGTTGGGAAAGGGCATGTTCACCACTGTGTTACATCACCTTTTCTTTTAACAACACTCAATAAACCTTTGGGAACTGATGAGAGACAATTTGGAAGCTTTTCAGGTGGAATTCTTTCCCATTCTTGTTTTATGTACAGCTTAAGTTGTTCGACAGTCCAGGGTCTCCGTTGTGGTATTTTAGGCTTCATAATGCGCCACACCTTCTCAATTGGAGACAGGTCTGGACTACAGGCAAGCCAGTCTAGTACCCGCACTCTTTTACTATGAAGCCACGCTGTTGTAACAAGTGACTTGGCATTGTCTTGCTGAAAACATTGCTTGGATGGCAGCATATGTTGCTCCAAAACCTGTATGTACCTTTCAGCATTAATGGTGCCTTCACAGATGTGTAAGTTACCCATGTCTTGGGCACTAATACACCCCCATACCATCACACATGTGTAAGTTACCCATGCCTTGGGCACTAATACACCCCCATACCATCACACATGTGTAAGTTACCCATGCCTTGGGCACTAATACACCCCCATACCATCACACATGTGTAAGTTACCCATGCCTTGGGCACTAATACACCCCCATACCATCACACATGTGTAAGTTACCCATGTCTTGGGCACTAATACACCCCCATACCATCACACATGTGTAAGTTACCCATGTCTTGGGCACTAATACACCCCCATACCATCACACATGTGTAAGTTACCCATGTCTTGGGCACTAATACACCCCCATACCATCACACATGTGTAAGTTACCCATGCCTTGGGCACTAATACACCCCCATACCATCACACATGTGTAAGTTACCCATGCCTTGGGCACTAATACACCCCCATACCATCACACATGCTGGCTTTTCAACTTTGCGCCTATAACAATCCGGATGGTTATTTTCCTCTTTGTTTCGGAGGACACCACGTCCACAGTTTCCAAATATAATTTGAAATGTGGACTTGTCAGACCACAGAACACTTTTCCACTTTGCATCAGTCCATCTTAGATGAGCTCAGGCCCAGCGAAGCCGGCGGCGTTTCTGGATGTTGTTGATAAATGGGTTTTGCTTTGCATAGTATAATTTTAACTTGCACTAACAGATGTAGCGAGCAACTGTAGTTACTGACAGTGGTTTTATGAAGGGTTCCTGAGCCCATGTGGAGATATCTTTACACACTGATGTCGGTTTTTGATGCAGTACCACCTGAGGGATCAAAGGTCTGTAATATCATCGCTTACGTGCAGTGAATTCTCCAGATTCTCTAAACTTTTGGATGATTTTACGGACCGTAGATGGTAAAATCTCTAAATTTCTTGCAATAGCTCGTTGAGAAATGTTGTTCTTAAACTGTTTGACAATTTGCTTACAAAGTGGTGACCCTCACCCCATCCTTGTTTGTGAATTACTTAGCATTTCATGGAAGCTGCTTTTATAGCCAATCATGGCACCCACCTGTTCCCAATTAGCCTGCACACCTGTGGGATGTTCCAAATAAGTGTTTGATGAGCATTCTTCAACTTTATCAGTATTTATTGCCACCTTTCCCAACTTCTTTGTCACGTGTTGCTGGTATCAAATTCTAAAGTTAATGATTATTTGCCCCAAAAAAATGTTTATAAGTTTGAACGTCCAATATGTTGTCTTTGTAGCATAATTAACTGAATATGGGATGAAAATGATTTGCAAATAATTTTATTCTGTTTATAGTATATATCTATCTATATATATATATATATTTATATACACACAATACAGGTCAAAAGTTTGGACACACCTTCTCATTCAATGCGTTTTCCTTATTTTTTATGACTATTTACATGGTAGATTGTCACTGAAGGCATCAAAACTATGAATGAACACGTGGAGTTATGTACTTAAATAATTCCCGGGCGCGGCCCCGGCTGCTGCTCATTGCTCCCCTCACCACCCAGGGGGTGGTCAAGGGTGATGGGTCAAATGCAGAAAATGGGTACTAACTTTAGCTTTAACTTTAACAAAAAAGGTGAAATAACTGAAAACATGTTTAATATTTTATTTTCATCAAAATAGCCACCCTTTGTTCTGATTACTGCCTTGCACAGTCTCGGCATTCTCTCGATGAGCTTCAAGAGGTAGTCACCTGAAATGTTTTTCACTTTACAGGTGTCATAGTTTCCATGCCTTCACTGACAATCTACAATGTAGATAGTCATGATAATGAAGAAAACTCATCGAAATTAGAAAGTGTGTCCAAACTTTTGGCCTGTATTGTATGTTTAATTGTCTTAGGGATTTTGAATGATGGGCAAAATCCCACAAAAAGTTGTTCCCTTCTAACAATAGAGGTATCCATGAGTTTTGATTGATTGATTCTTTTATTAGTAGATTGCGCAGTACAGTACATATTCCGTACAATTGACCACTAAATAGTAACACCCGAATAAGTTTTTCAACTTGTTTAAGTCGGGGTCCACGTTAATCAATTCATTGTAAACCAGGGGTAGGGAACCTATGGCTCTGGAGCCAGATGTGGCTCTTTTGATGACTGCATCTGGCTCTTAGATAATTCTTAGCTGACATTTCTACGTTATATCCGCTGGTAATCTTTCAGGTTCAAACATTGATGACATTTAATAAACAGACGAGGAGCAAGGAATTATGCAGAGACAGAGTTCAATTTGGCTCAATGAGGAAACGTGTTTTGGGCTGTATTCTAGTAACAGATCCAAACTACGTTCTAAAAGTCCAGCCTGTGTGCTTCCACTATTTATTTGAGAAATCTCGACAACTCCAGTTAAACACAATATATGATTATGCAAAAATGCAAATGTGTTTGTTGTGGTGATATCACCTTGTCTCTCTGCTCTGTCTGCGTCACGGCGGTGTTCGGCCTTGGCAGTCAGCGGGCCGTTCCTGGACACAGACACTGATACCAGGCTGGCTGGCAATCTTTTGGATTGTCAGCTTTGCACAGACAAAGAAAAATACCACTTCAGCAGAATTGACAGTAATTATAGCGACGGCCCTCAAGCATAAAAGTTGTGTGATAATATATACATAATTATTCTAACATAATCACAGTGTTAATAATAACATTCAAAATATAAAACATTCTCATGCATTTTAATCCATCCATCCGTTTCTACCACACCTGTTCAAGAAGTCGCATTAATGGTAAGAAGTGTTTTATTTATTATTGGTTAGTTTCAGAATAAAAATCTTATTGGAAAGAATAAGAGACTTATTATACTATAAAAATGTTGGTCTTACTTAAAAGGGCATGCATTTTGTTGTATTCAGCGTTAAAACATATTATACGGCTCTCAAGGAAACACATTTTAAAATATTTGGCTTTCATGGCTCTCTCAGCCAAAAAGGTTCCCGACCCCTGAGTTAAACCAAACTTTTAGGACCGACAGCCCAATGAAACAAAGCCCAGAAAAATATCCGAGTGTAACAATAATGGTGAAACCCACGCGTGCACTCTGAAAAGAACCACACATTATATAATACGACTGCAACCAAAGAAGACTCAAACTATGTCCTACTGCAGCCTGAAAACCACATGCATTGTGCTTGATTTGCAGTCCTTCCAAAGCTCAACACAAAGCCTGTTTCGTAAAGCGGAAAGCTAAAGCTCTTCTGTAATTGTCTACGTCTGCAGAAGCACCTCCTACCCTTTTACCAAACTGGCACATTTTACATTTGGTATGCGACTTGTTCTTCTCTGCAGTCTGTTTGTGAGTACATGCAGACTTTTCCACACTGCAAACACTGAAATCTAAGTAAGATTAAATATCTGAAATAAGGCTGATCTGCTTATTTTCTGTTTGATAAGATCATTCTTCTCACTAAGCAGATTTTATGTTAGAGTGTTTTACTTGTTTTAAGAGTTTTGGTCCTGAAGGACCAAAAGTAGTTTTGGTCCTAAAGGTGTACTGGAGAGGAGGCTACGCCAGATAGTCCAACCTCGGATCCAGGAGGAACAGTGTGGTTTTCGTCCTGGTCGTGGAACTGTGGACCAGCTCTATACTCTCGGCAGGGTTCTTGAGGGTGCATGGGAGTTTGCCCAACCAGTCTACATGTGCTTTGTGGACTTGGAGAAGGCATTCGACCGTGTCCCTCGGGAAGTCCTGTGAGGAGTGCTCAGAGAGTATGGGGTATCGGACTGTCTTATTGTGGCGGTCCACTCCCTGTATGATCAGTGTCAGAGCTTGGTCCGCATTGCCGGACACATAAGTCGGACACATTTCCAGTGAGGGTTGGACTCCGCCAAGGCTGTCCTTTGTCACCCATTCTGTTCATAACTTTTATGGACAGAATTTCTAGGCGCAGTCAAGGCGTTGAGGGGTTCTGGTTTGGTGACCGCAGGATTAGGTCTCTGCTTTCTGCAGATGATGTGGTCCTGATGGCTTCATCTGGCCAGGATCTTCAGCTCTCGCTGGATCGGTTCGCAGCCGAGTGTGAAGCGACCGGAATGAGAATTAGCACCTCCAAGTCCGAGTCCATGGTTCTCGCCCGGAAAAGGGTGGAATGCTATCTCCGGGTTGGGGAGGAGACCCTGCCCCAAGTGGAGGAGTTCAAGTACCTAGGAGTCTTGTTCACAAGTGGGGGAAGAGTGATTCGTGAGATCGACAGGTGGATCGGAGCGGCGTCTTCAGTAATGCGGACGTTGTACCGATCCGTTGTGGTGAAGAAGGAGCTGAGCCGGAAGGCAAAGCTCTCAATTTACCGGTCGATCTATGTTCCCATCCTCACCTATGGTCATGACCGAAAGGATAAGATCACGGGTACAAGCGGCCGAAATGAGTTTCCTCCGCCGTGTGGCGGGTCTCTCCCTTAGAGATAGGGTGAGAAGCTCTGCCATCCGGGAGGAACTCAAAGTAAAGCCGCTGCTGCTCCACATGGAGAGGAGCCAGATGAGGTGGTTCGGGGATCTGCTCAGGATGCCACCCGAACGCCTCCCTAGGGAGGTGTTTAGGGCACGTCCAATCGGTAGGAGGCCACGGGGAAGACCCAGGAGACGTTGGGAAGACTATGTCTCCCGGCTGGCCTGGGAACGCCTCGGGATTCCCCGGGAAGAGCTAGACGAAGTGGCTGGGGAGAGGGAAGTCTGGGTTTCCCTGCTTAGGCTGTTGCCCCCGCGACCCGACCTCGGATAAGCGGAAGATGGATGGATGGATGGATGGATGGATCCTAAATGATCTCAGTAAGATATTACAGCTTGTTGCTGAGATTTGATGACCTATATTGAGTAAAACATGCTTGAAACTAGAATATCAACTGTTGCGAAGTTGTGTCATCAACACTCACAATTATAAAATTACTTTTTTAAAGTAATACTTTCTTACTTCATGCATGACAAAAAAAATCATGATGCCGAGCGCATATAATTATGTCAAGATGATAGCACTAGCATTTACTTCATTTAAAGGCCTACTGAAATGAGATGTTCTTATTTAAACGGGGATAGCAGCTCCATTCTATGTGTCATACTTCATCTTTTCGCCATATTGACATATTTTTGCTGAAAGGACTTAGTAGAGAACATCCACGATAAAGTTTGCAACTTATGGTCGCTAATAAAAAAGCCTTGCCTGTACCGGAATAAGCGGACGATGTGCGCGTGACGTTACGGGTTGTGGAGCTCCTCACATCTGAACATTGTTTACAATCATGGCCACCAGCAGCGAGAGCGATTCAGACTGAGAAAGCGACGATTTCCCCAATAATTTGAGCGAGAATGAAAGATTTGTGGATGAGGAAAGTGAAAGTGAAGGACTAATTTTTTTCTACCAAGAAAAGTGCACTTGTTTTAGTGAGAATATACTTAATTGAAGGCATTTTGGGGTCCATTGAGGTTAGCTAATTTTACTCGTTTTGGAAAGTCTTGACAAGCCGAATTTTCTTGTTTTATTGGCAGATAATTTTGCTAAGTTCAAATAAAATACCCCTCATTTTTGTATTTTTTTCCTGGTTTTTGAACACTGACTTTTTGCAGTGCATCCACCAGGCACGACATTAGGATCCCCTGCACAATATCAGACCCACCACTCAACATGTTATAATTACTAAGGCAAACCACGGCCTGAAATTGGCAAATCAATACCGTATCATCTGTAATGTTTTCATGAGAATAAAAAAGGAGCGAAAAAAAACTGCCGGCCCAACAGAACAAACATCGCACTCGTGAGCTCAGACATTTTCCGACATGTCTTACTCAACAGGAGACGGGGAGCAATCGATAAACCCTCATATATCAAATCATAGTGCAGTGTGGGCGGCTGTGTCTATAGATACAACTGTCTGCCTTGTATCACATCTTCATCTGCTGTCATTTCATCTGTGATGACAAATTGAGACATTACAGCAGAACACCAACCTACTAGCACCCACGCACCCACACACACACACACACACACACACACACACACACACACACACACACACACACACACACACCCCTAATAACTGCCTTTTTTTAGTGTTATGTGTCAGTGTATTCTGGGCACAAGTAAGCTCGGATCATGTATTCTCCAAAGCTGCCCAATATGTCACATAAAAATAGGTCATTTTTAATTAAAGACATGATGTGGGAGCCAAATAGGATGGATTCCCTTTTACCTAAGAGTATGCACTGCAAAAACTGAAATCTAATTAAGATTAAATATCTCAAATAAGGGCGATATTTGCTTATTTTTCTGTCTGAAAAGATTATTCTTCTCACTAAGCGGATTTTATGTTAGTGTTTTACTTGTGTTAAGGGTTTTGGTCCCAAATTATCTCAGTAAGGTATTAGATGGATCAGTGGTTCTCAAATGGGGGTACAGGTACCCCTGGGGGTACTTGAAGGTATGCCAAGGGGTACGTGAGATTTTTTTAAAAATATTCTAAAAATAGCAACAATTAAAAAATCCTTTATAAATAGATTTATTGAATAATACTTCAACAAAATATGAATGTAAGTTCATAAACTGTGAAAAGAAATGCGACAATGTTCAGTGTTGACAGCTGGATTTTTTGTGGACATGTTCCGTAAATATTGATGTTAAAGATTTATTTTTTGCGGGGAAATGTTTAGAATGAAGTTGATGAATCCAGATGGATCTCTATTACAATCCCCAAAGAGGGCACTTTAAGTTGATGATTACTTCTATGTGGAGAAATCTTTATTTATATTTGAATCACTTGTTTATTTTTCAATAAGTTTTTAGTTATTTTTATATCTTTTTTCCAAATAGTTCAAGAAAGACCACTACAACTGAGCAATAATTTGCACTGTTATACAATTTAATAAATCAGAAACTGATGACATAGTGCTGTATTTTACTTCTTTATCTCTTTTTTTTCAACCAAAAATGCTTTGCTCTGATTAGGGGGTACTTGAATTAAAAAAATGTTCACAGGGGGTACATCACTGAAAAAAGGTTGAGAACCACTGAGATAGTGATTTATTGATTCCTTCAGGAGAGTTCCCTCAGGAAATTTAATATTTACAGCTTGTTGCTGAGATTTGATGACCTATATTGAGTAAAACATGCTTGAAACTAGAATATCAACTGTTGCAAAGCTGTGTCATCAACACAAGTATAAAACTACTTTTTTAAAGTAATAATTTCTTACTTTAAGCATGAAAAAAACAAATGATGCGGAGTGCATATCATTATGTCAAGATAATGGCACTAACATTTATTTAATTTAAGAATATTTTTCAACGTATTGAGCAAAAAGGTCTTTTTTTTCTACCCAGAAAAGTGCACTTGTTAGTGAGGATTTACTTATTTCAAGGCATGTTTGTGTTCATTGAGGTTAGATCATTTTGCTTGTTTTGGAAAGTCTTGACAAGCCAAATGTTCTTGTTCTATTGGCAGATAATTTTGCTGAGTTCAAGTAAAATACATGCTCTCGTCAAGTAAGTTTTTTGGTTTTGTTATGTCACAGTTGTTTAGTTTGGTTTTTGTGTATACTCATGCCATTATGCTGTTTTTGTTTTGAGCGGTCAAGTTTGTTCTCCGCCATTGTGCGCGCCTTTTGTTTGCCTTTTTGTAGTTTTGTTAGAGAATAAATAAAAATGTACCTTCATTCACGCCTGGCTCGTGCCAATCATCCTTTGCGTTGGAAAAACAAAATATCCCATAGTCCAAGTCGTGACAATTCTTATTTGAAGGTATTTTTGTGGTTCTTTGAGGTTAGCTAATTTTACTTGTTTTGGAAAGTCTTGACAAGCCAAATGTTCTTGTTCTATTGGCAGATAATTTTGCTGAGTTCAAGTAAAATACACCTCATTTTATTTAATTTTTTCTTGTTTTTGAACACTGACTTATTGCAGTGCACTGCAATAACTGAAATCTAATGAAGATTAAATATCTAAAATAAGGGTGATATTTGCTTATTTTCTGTCTGATAAGATAGTTATTCTCACAAAGCAGATTTTATGTTTGTGTTTTACTTGTTTTGAGGGTTTTGGTCCTAAATGATCTCAGTAAGATATTACAGCTTGTTGCTGAGATTCGATGACCTATATTGAGTAAAACATGTTGGAAAGTAGAATATAAACTGTTGCAAAGCTTTGTCATCAGCACTCAAGTATAAAACTACTTTTTAAAGTAATAATTTACAACTTCAAGCGATGCCGAGTGCATATTTTGTCAAATAATGTCAAAATAATGGCAGTAGCATTTACTTAATTTAAGAATATTTTTTTAAATATTGAGCAAAAAGGTCAAATTTTTTTCTATCAAGAAAAGTTCACTTATTATTAGTGAGAATATTCTTGTCACGCCTACGGATCATGTTTTGTTTCGGTCATGTTTGGTTTTGTTTTTTGGACCCTTGTTTCCTGTTTTGCACTTCCTAATTTGTTTTCATTACCCTGCCAACTCCATGGTTTCAGCTGCCATGTCACGCACCTGTTCCATCACTGATTATGTCACTGCTTTTTAAGCCATTCTGTTTCTGTTCTTTGTCCTGGCAACTTTACTTACCTCCGTAATCCTCAACACCCTCATGCCAAGCCATGCTATTTCCCTCATGCTCTTGTCAAGTAAGTTTTTTGGTTTTGTTATGTCACAGTTGTTTAGTTTGGTTTTTGTGTATAGTCATGCCATTGTGCTGTTTTTGTTTTGAGTGATCAAGTTTGTTCTCCGCCATTGTGCGCGCCTTTTGTTTGCCTTTTTGTAGTTTTGTTAGAGAATAAATAAAAATGTACCTTCATTCACGCCTGGCTCGTGCCAATCATCCTTTGCGTTGGAAAAACAAAATATCCCATAGCCCAAGTCGTGACAATTCTTATTTTAAAAGGTATTTTTGTGGTTCTTTGAGGTTAGCTAATTTTACTTGTTTTGGAAAGTTTTGACAAGCTAAATTTTCTTGTTCTATTGGCAGATAATTTTGGTTAGTTTAAATAAAGTACCCCTCATTTTTGTATTGTTTTCCTTGTTTTTGAACACTGAGTTTTTGCAGTGTGGATAGCTTATTGTCAGAGAGCCAGGTGCAAATTCAACAGAGTTCAGCACTGAGGATTTGTTCCACCTGTGACTTTTCCTTGCCGGATACCAGCAGGGCCGAGTCATCCGCAAACAGGAACAATTCACAGTCACACGCTGATGACATGTCATTTATGTTTATCAGGAACTGTAAATACCCTAATATACTGCCTTGGGGGACTCCACAGATTACTGAGAGGGGAGGGGCACCTCTACCACCTGTTTCCTCCCCTCCAAGTAAGATTGCATCCAGCTTTTACTTGTTTTAAGGGTTTTGGTCCTAAATGATCTCAGTAAAATATTACAGCTTGTTGCTGTGATTTAATTACCTATATTGGGTAAAACATGCTAGAAACTACAATATCAACTGTTGCAAAGCTGTGTCATCAACACTCACGAGTATAAAACTACTTTTGCAAAAAAATAATTTCTTATTTTGAGCATCAAATAAAAAATCATGACTTTGACACAATTGCGTCTCACAATTAAAACGGATGACAGCCAAATAGACTTTGCTGTTTTATTTTCAATGAAACAATAGAAAAGATGTACTCTTATAGTAGTACAGTTGGCACAGTACAGTAAACAGACAGTTAATATTCAAACATTTGACATTTCAAACAATTTTGATCAGAAATAGTTCATTTACATTCAGATCAATTCTTCAAAATGACAATAAAAATGTCAATACTTGGACTAAGGGGTGGTTGTTTTCCCGAGATGCAAGTGAAATTGGACCGGAGATGGCATGGAGATAAAGACATCTTTTATTTTAACACAATAACAGTACTAAAAAAGGCAAACAAAAGGCGCGCACAATGGCGGTACAAAAACTTGACTATGAAACAAAACTATGAATAAAAACAGAACACTTGCACAATGGCATTAATAAAAAAAACTTACTTGGAAAAAGACAAGGGGCATGGATCATTGGCATGGAAGGCATAGAAGGTGGTAGATGGTGAGAAGGAGGTGATGTAGCCAGGAGGAACAACAGAAACAGACAGGCTTAAATAGCAGTGATATGATAAGTGAAAACAGGGGTGAGAGCGCAACACGTGAGACAGGTGAAAACTAATGGGTAGTCATGGTAACAAAACAAACCAGGAAGTGCAAAAACAGGAACTGAGTGTCCAAGAAACAAAACGTGATCGTACACAGACATGACAAAAAAGAAAAATTGGCCTTGGACAATATGATTTACCTGAGCGGCTACTAGACCCCGAGAGTAACAAACGGTTGCCTTGTTGCCTTTCCATTAAGAACAATAAACTAGTTTTTAGTTTAAGTTTGCTGGTTTCAAGAAATGTAATGCCGAGCGCATATTATTATGTCACGGTAATGGCACTAGCATTTTCTTAATTTAAGAATATTTTTCAACATATTGAGAAAACAGGTCTCATATTTGTTTTTTCTATCAAGAAAAGTGCACTTGTTATTAGTGAGAATATACAAACCCCGTTTCCATATGAGTTGGGAAATTGTGTTAGATGTAAATATAAACAGAATACAATGATTTGCAAATCCTTTTCAAGCCATATTCAGTTGAATATGCTACAAAGACAACATATTTGATGTTCAAACTGAAACTTTTTTTTTGCAAATAATCATTAACTTTAGAATGTGATGCCAGCAACACGTGACAAAGACGTTGGGAAAGGTGGCAATAAATACTGATAAAGTTGAGGAATGCTCATCAAACACTTATTTGGAACATTCCACAGGCGTGCAGGCTGATTGGGAACAGGTGGGTGCCATGATTGGGTATAAAAGCAGCTTCCATGAAATGCTAAGTAATTCACAAACAAGGATGGGGTGAGGGTCACCACTTTGTAAGCAAATTGTCGAACAGTTTTAGAACAACATTTCTCAACGAGCTATTGCAAGGAATTTAGGGATTTTACCATCTACGGTCCGTAAAATCATCAAAAGTTCAGAGAATCTGGAGAAATCACTGCACATAAGCGATGATATTACGAACTTTTAATACCTCAGGCGGTACTGCATCATAAACCGACATCAGTGTGTAAAGGATATCACCACATGGGCTCAGGAACACTTCATAAAACCACTGTCAGTAACTATAGTTAGTCGCTACATCTGTAAGTGCAAGTTAATACTCTACTCTGCAAAGCCAAATCCATTTATCAACTATATCCTGAAACGCCGCCGGCTTGGCTTGGCTGGGCCCGAGCTCATCTAAGATGGACTGATGGAAAGTGGAAAGGTGTTCTGTGGTCTGACGAGTCCACATTTCAAATTATAATTAGGAAACGGAGGACGTGGTGTCCTCCAGAACAAAGAGGAAAATAACCATTCGGATTGTTATAGGTGCAAAGTTCAAAAGCCAGCATCTGTGATGGTATGGGGGTGTATTAGTGCCCAAGGCATGGGTAACTTACACATCTGTTAAGGCACCATTAATGCTGAAAGGTACATACAGGTTTTGGAGCAACATAGGTTGTCATCCAAGCAACGTTATCATGGACGCCCCTGCTTATTTCAGCAAGACAAGTGTTACAACAGCGTGGCTTCGTAAAAAAGGTGTTTGGGTACTTTCCTGGCCCGCCTGCAGTCCAGACCTGTCTCCCATGGAAAATGTGTGGCGCATTATGAAGCGTAAAATACCACAGCGGAGACGGCGGACTGTTGAACGACTGAAGCTCTACATAAAACAAGAATGGGAAAGAATTCCTCTTTCAATGCTTCAACAATTAGTTTCCTCAGTTCCCAAACGTTTATTGAGTGTTAAAAGAAAAGGTGATGTAACACAGTGGTGAACATGCCCTTTCCCAACTACTTTGGCACGTGTTGCAGACATGAAATTCTAAGTTAATTATTATTTGCAAAAAGAAATAAAGTTTATGAGTTTGAACATCAAATATGTTGTCTTTGTAGTGCATTCAATTGAATATGACTTGAAAAGGATCATTGTATTCCGTTTATATTTACAACACAATTTCCCAACTCATGTGGAAACGGGGTTTGTACTTATTTAAGGTATTTCGGGGTTCATTGAGATTAGCTAATTTTACTTGTTTTGGAAAGTCTTGACAAGCCAAATTTTCTTGTTCTATTGGCAGATAATTTTACTTAGTTCAAGCAAAATACCCCTCATTTTTATATGTTTTTCTTTGTTTTCGATCACTGACTTTTTGCAGTGTATTTGGCAAAGTTCCTAAAAATGTACTGTATGATCTCAACAAACGGGGCGTCGTTTAAAAGAGAAATAAACAGGCTTTCCGGGGGTATATAAAAACATTTTGATTCATGCCCGTGTCTCATTAATCTCCACAGTTGCTTCTGCAGGAGGTCTGCCTTGACGGCACCATTAATCAAAAGTTGATGTTTACACTTTAAACAAAATGCTGATTGCTTTCAGTCTATTGATTGAGGGCTGTGAGATTCACCCAAAGTGGAGAACTCTGATGCTTTACATCCGGTCTGTCCTCTCTAAATATTTAATGAAGCCACGCTGACACCTGCCGTCTCTAATTTTTCTTACTCACCTTTGTGTTTTTTTTTTTTTTCTCTCACCACCAGGCCTGTAGCGGTCCCCGTTTGCAAGATCGGAAAGCAACGACTTACTGCATCTCCCCGCACACAGTGAGGAGGAAAGACGCTGGGAAAGAAAAAAAAAAAAGTCTTCACACCCTGACAAATGGAACATGACAATACACACAATCCCCAGCAGCTCAACTGTTGTGTAAAAAAAAAAAGAAAAAAAAATCACTTATCTTCTTGCAACACTTGTCTCCACTTTCTGCATCGCTCCTTTCTCACATCATCTTTAGCTTGTTGGACTCCCTATGACACGCTCTGTCCGATTGATTATCCGAGCCCTTTTCTTTGTGTCATGCTGGCGGCCTGAAAACAAGAAGGAAAAAACATACTTTTTCACCCATAATTTGGGGGTTTAGTCAGCCAGCGATTGTGCAAGTTCTCCCACTTAAAATGATGACAGAGGTCTGTAATTTTCATAATAGGTACACTTAAACTGTGAGAGACAGAATGTGAAAAGAAAATCCAGGAATTCACATTGCAGGAATTTTTAAGAATTTATTTGTAAATGATGGTGGAAAATAAGTATTTGGTCAACCATTCAAAGCTCTCACTGATGGAAGGAGGTTTTGGCTCAAAATCTCACGATACATGGCCCCATTCAATCTTTCCTTAACACGGATCAATCATCCTGTCCCCTTAGCAGAAAAACAGCCCCAAAGCATGATGTTTCCACCCCCATGCTTCACAGTAGTTATGGTGTTCTTGGGATGCAACTCAGTATTCTTCTTCCTCCAAACACCACCAGTTGAGTTGATACCAAAATGGATACATGGATGATACAGCAGAGGATTGGGAGAATGTCATGTGGTCAGATGAAAGCAAAATAGAACTTTTTGGTATAAACTCAACTCGTCGTGTTTGGAGGAAGAAGAATACTGAGTTGCATCCCAAGAACACCATAACTACTGTGAAGCATGGGGGTGGAAACATCATGCTTTGGGGCTGTTTTTCTGCTAAGGGGACAGGACGATTGATCCGTGTTAAGGAAAGAATGAATGGGGCCATGTATCGTGAGATTTTGAGCCAAAACCTTCTTCCATCAGTGGGAGCTTTGAATATTTGACCAAATACTTATTTTCCACCATAATTTACAAATAAATTCTTTAAAATTCCTACAATGTGAATTCCTGGATTTTTTTTCACATTCTGTCTCTCACAGTTGAAGTGTACCTATGATGAAAATTATAGACCTCTGTCATCATTTGAAGTGGGAGAACTTGCACAATCGCTGGCTGACTAAATACTTTTTTGCCCCACTGTATGTCCTGTCCCAGTATCAAGCGACCTGATTGGATTGTCACGTGCATGCGATCTCATCAAATATCAATATTTTATACATCAAATGTCTGATATTGTGAAATGATGAATTGCTTTTGTTCCTTCCGATTGTTTTAGTGGCCACGACTGGTTAGCAAACCCAATTTTTCAAACATACATGAACTACACTCGCGAAAACTAACAAGATGCTCAAAAAAAAACTGGGTTAGAAACCTCAAATAACTCGACGCTGATAACAGCAGAGGTGGGTAGTAACGCGCTACATTTACTCCGTTATATCTACTTGAGTAACTTTTGAGATAATTTGTATTTCTAAGAGTAGTTTTAATGCGACATGCTTTTACTTTTACTTGAGTATATTTATAGAGACGAACCGCTACTTTTACTCCACTCCATTTATCTACATTCAGCTCGCTACTCGCTACTGATTTTTATCGATTTGTTAATGCAGCCTTTGTTTGTTTTGTCAGACAGACCTTCAAAGTAGGATCTATCACATGCCTGCGTTTCACCAATCAAATGCAGTCACTGGTGACGTTTGACTCCGTTTCACCAATCAAATGCAGTCCCTGGTGATGTTTGACTCCGTTTCATCAATCAAATGCAGTCACTGGTGACGTTTAACTCTGTTTCAATCAAATGCAGTCACTGGTGATGTTTGACTCCGTTTCACCAATCGAATGCAGTCACTGGTGACGTTTGACTCCGTTTCACCAATCGAATGCCGTCACTGGTGACGTTTGACTCCGTTTCACCAATCAAACAGAGCCAGGCGGTCACATGATTAACTGCACTTTTTTTTTTTTATAAACCTTTATTTATAAATTTCAACATTTACAAACAGTTGAAAATAATAATCTAAGTAAGTACAAAAACAGTATAAAAATCGTACAAAACAGCGCCAGGGGGTTGTAAATACAAAGTAACTAAAATAGAATGCAATATATATATATATATATATATATATATATATATATATATATATATATATATATATATATATAATAAACAAAGTGCAAAGCCATAGGCTCACTCAATCTCAGTAAATAACTTAAATTTGGAACACAGCATCATCGTTTTCAAAGCTTTTTGGTTGTTAGAGGTAGAGTGTTTTAATAAAGAGTTCTAAATCTTATTTGAAAAGCAGAAAAAACAGGTCGGGTATTGAGAAACTTACATTTATGAATATAACCAATATTATAATGATGTTGCAAAGGTAGAATTGATTTTCAAATTTGTATTCAATACAGTGTAAATCCAAATATTTATTATTTAGTATATAATATTGTTTTAGTTTCTTAAGAGATACTCCTGGCTCTGAATTAGTTCATTGCTATTTTTATGTTTTTGTGCATTACTTGTTGCCGTAATCATTAAACGAACAGGTTACTCATCAGTTACTCAGTACTTGAGTAGTTTTTTTCACAACATACTTTTTACTTTTACTCAAGTAAATATTTGGGTGACTACTCCTTACTTTTACCTGAGTAATAAATCTCTAAAGTAACAGTACTCTTACTTCAGTACAATTTCTGGCTATTCTACCCACCTCTGGATAACATTGTTCAAATATATCCATGCTTAAATGTGTAAAACATACCAGGAGATTTACATTTATATACTAAGTTTGGTGAGTTTACTTAGCTACACGAGAGAAACAATGATACTTTTTAATGATTGATTGAAACTTTTATTCGTAGATTACACAGTACAGTACATATTCCGTACAATTGACCACTAAACGGGTTTTCATTGATCAATTGATTGATTGATTGAAACTTTTATTAGTAGATTGCACTGTGCAGTACATATTCTGTACAATTGACCACTAAACGGTAGCACCCGAATAGGTTTTTCAACTCGTTTAAGTCCGGGTCCACGTATTAGAAATAGTTTGCTGGAGAGCCGTTGTTATTCATTCTTAAAAAACCAAAATAATACATAGCAAAAAAAAAAAAAAGTCAATTATAATAATTTCTTATCTACAGTAAATTAGATTAATTGAACTTTTAAAGATGTTCTAAGTCGTGTTAAAAAAAAAAAGTGTATATTCCAACTAGATCAGTCCAATTGAATGTATTTACTTGTGCAATTAAACACAAAAAAAGTATCCCAATAAAAATTTACTTATGCAGATTAATCACACTTTTTTGTTGTTGTTTTGGAGCGCACATGCTCCTTATATAACTACTCAGTGGCCTGGTGATTAGAGTGTCTGCCCTGAGATCAGTTAGGTCGTGAGTTCAGACCCCGTTCGAGTCATACCAAAGACTATAAAAATGGGACCCGTTGTCTCAGACGTTATTTTGCGGCCCCCCCACCTTAATATGAAAGTTTAATATTAGCGCGGCCCGCAAGTTTTATATGAATGGCACTTGACAGCGTTGTGTTATTTGGGTCCCAAATGGCTCTTTCAACGTTCTGGATTGCCTACCCCTGCATTAGTGGAAAAGCGGCAAGTGAGTGAACGCGACAGAGACGTTGCCATGGAGATGAGGGTTTTCTTACGTGCCCGGCTGCAGTCACACTGCGACACCTGTCCGTCAGTAATAACAGTCCCTGATAAACTGGACCAATTCAAATAGTTATTGTTTTTTTTTTTATTGTTTAATTTGCATTGCCTTACACGATGAACACTACATATATTTCTATATGACGCCGGATAACACGCCAGGCGCCGTCACTTTTTTGCGCTCGCTATCCCGGTACTTTCCCGGCTAATATCCGCCGACCGCCGCGTTGCTGTAGGGAGCGAAAGCGGAAACACACATTGCAGAAATAAAATAATTATCCGTGAGTCGGGTGATTACAAATATATGCTGAGGAGTATACAATTTTTTTTTAGGAAATCTTTTCTTGCGGCTCAGACTCTGCATCCAGTGGCCCCCAGGTAAAGTGAGTTTGAAAGGGTAGGAATTAGGGGTTAAATCACCAAAAATGATTCCCGGGCGCGGACACCGCTGCTGCTCACTGCTCCCCTCACCTCCCAAGAGGTGATCAATGATGGCTCAAATGCAGAGAAAAATTTCACCACAACTACTGTGTGTTTAACTTTAACTTTTTAACTTTACCTGAACCGCCAATGGTTATTATGATCAGGCCAGTGCAAAGATGAGTGATGCTGAAAAATTTCACCCAAACACGATTTTTGGACGAAAAAAATCCAGTGCGTTCTCATGACACATTTAAAACACGTTGCCGCCTGTGGTGCATTCAAGTAACACACTCAAAACGTGTGTGAATGATACATATAATGTCAAGTACTTGGGTATCATCCCAGGTTTAGTAAAGTGCTATATAAATACAGACCATTTACCTATTGGCAGCATATACTGCCATTTAAATCATGTGCAAAAGTATACTGAAACACGCTTTGAAACCGTTTTCAATCAAATATTGAATTTGAGAGTAATAATAATACATTTTATTTGTAAAAAAGCACTTTACATTGAGCAAACGACCTCAAAGTGCCACAGTGTATTAACAAAATAATTAGATACAAATAAATATACAAATATTGAATTTGAAAGTAGTAATAATGATAATATATTTTATTTGTAAAAAAGCACTTTACATTGACCAAACAACCTCAAAGTGCCAAAGTGTATTAAAAAAATAATAAAATAGATACAAATAAATAAATAAAAATAATAAAAGATAATAAAAATAAATAAAATATAAAAGCTAGAACAGGCTAATAGCCAGAACTAGTATGCATATCTATAAAAAAGCTTAATTTTTAAAAAAAGAAGGGTTTTTAAGCCTTTTTTAAACGCATCCACAGTCTGAGGTGCCCTCAGGTGGTCAGGGAGAGAGTTCGCAATGTGAAAAGTACACATTTTATCGTGAAATTCGGAGGTATTGACTACTGGAATTCTGGTTGACACTGAGATTGCATGTGTCGACATACCGGGTCCGTTTTTTTTTTAGGTTACCGTATTTCCTTGAATTGCCGCCAGGGCGCTAATTATTTTAAAACCTCTTCTCACTCCGGCGCTTACCAAAGGCATGCGGTAAAGGCAAGTATGCGCTAATTATTTTAAAACCTCTTCTCACTCCGGCGCTTACCAAAAGGCATGCAGTAAATTTAGGCCTGCGCTTAAAAATTTGAGTGTGATGTAAGGATACCATCATGAAAAGCACATTTAATAAAAAAAAAATGTTCTTACAGTCTTACCTTTACTTATAAATGAAGTCCATGCGCAGCTCCTTCTGATCAAAAGCATTGATAACATGTTTATAGAAATTGTCCTTATCTTTATTCTGTTTGAAAAGTCTCTCTGTCTCGATGGAGATCTTCCTTTATTACCTCCTGCTTCGATTGAAAGTCCAGTTTAGAAAACTGTTTTATTTTAGATATGTAATCCTCCATGTTAAAAGTGCAAGCAAGAGGAAAAAATAAACGATCGCTGCTCACTCTTGCTGCTTGTTGTCACTTCTTCTGCAGCCGAGTAGACGCGAGAAGGATCATTAGCGCCCTCTACCACCAGGAGGCGGGAGTCATTTAATGACTCATATTTGACACACACAGCTACGGTTTATTAATAAAACCTAGCTGCTTATTGTTCTTTTTAGCATATTCAATAGCTTGGACCTTAAATCTTACTGAATAGCTCTTAATCTTCTTCCCTTTATGCGATTTCAAATGATTGAAATCAGCCTCCTCTATTTTGAAAATGATGACAGGTGAAGTGTCACTCGTGACGTGACGAGTTTGACCCGGTGGAAATTCTAGGCATATGCTAATTATTTTGCGAAACGAGTTTGACCCGGCGGAAATTCTAGACATGCGCTAATAAAAATAATATTTTGCCAAACGAGTTTGACCCGGCAGTAATTCTAGGCAGGCGCAATTCAAGGAAATACGGTAATTCAACGTATGCGAGCTAGTAACAACCTGTGATTAATGGTGATTAATCCAATTTGGAAAGTGTGATTAATCTGTATAAAACATTTTATTGTTAGACTGCACTAGTTTTAACTGGTGGACGTCGTAAGATGAGTGGCTAGCACGTAGCACAACGTCATGAACTGGTTTGGTGGATTCTCGAACAGTTCTACAAACATCTGGATTTTTTAAATCGGTGTGATTAATGTGTTAGTGTATCAACCCAGTGACTGACCGAGGACTAGTCCAGGGATAGGCCCCAGCATTAACTATTAACTATTGAATAACAACTGCTACACATTCATCAGTTCATCAGCCATCTGGATTAGTTATCCACGCCTCGTTTTTTCATCCCTCTATCCCCGAAAGCCTCCCCGACACATCCCACCTACCTCCCCCCGTGCCGACAGATGCGGCGAAAAGGCTGAGATGCCCGTCCTGGAAGGTGTAGAGTGTTGGATTTTTATATGTGTTCTTTTCTATTCTCAGCGGGCTGTGTTTGATCTAGTTTCCCTGTTTCAGAGGAGAGCTGGTGCCTGTTTCTTCGTCTGCAGTGGTCGTGGTCTTTTAGGACAAGGTGGTAGCCAATAAGCCTTTAAAGTCGGGAACTCTGGAGTTGTTTCTTCGATTTACCTGTTTTTATTGCATTAGTTGTCATGGAGTGGAAACAGTATATCTTTATTGTAACGGTGTGAACCTTTTAAAATGAAATTGAAAAAAAGTACAATTATTATGAAATTATTTTATTTTTTACCATTGTATAAATATACCGTATTGATTAACTTATGTACTTTGCAAGTTTTTATTTTTTGTTTGGTTTTTTTTTGGTTCCCCCACACAACGAGTGAATAAAACGAGGAACATTTTTGTTTTTCCGTGAACTTTGTGTGTCAGTGTTGACTTTTCCATTGTAACATTCTGGCTTTTTATTATTGTGATTTAATTGCAAGATAGGAAAATCTTGAGTGAATGTTTAAAACAGGCCTGGGCAATTATTTTTGACTCGGGGGGCCACATTTAGAGGGGAACAAAAATGTGTCTGGGGGGCGGTATATCTATTTTTAGGAACACTAATATAATGTCTGATTGAATGCTAAAAACGTTATGAGAAACTGCCTTAAAAAAAACTTCATGGAATTTTCCATTTTTCGATGAACGATAAAACACTGAATATTGACAAAATATGAATGTTACACCCGCTTTCGATCGACATATTTTACAATCAAGTGAAACGCAACAAAAATGTAACAATCAGTGAAATATGAACGCGAACGGTACAAAATAAACACACCTACAATCTGATATTTGCTGAATTTCCCCCAGGGATCAATAAAGTACTTGCTATTTTATTCTATATATCACTAAGCTTTAGAACTTCGTTGTGAAAATACCTTCCACGTCTGTGGAAACGCTTCCCGCCCACACTGCTTGGTGCCTCATCGAAACTGCCTTGACTTACATTACCATAGTAACTATGTAGATGACCATAGTAACTAATTAGATTAGCATAGTAATTGGTATATCATACATAAACACAGATTCCAACCAT
>NC_084622.1:64782817-64882817 GCF_033978795.1 Nerophis ophidion | reverse complement strand
GACTGTCTTATTGTGGCGGTCCCCTCCCTGTATGATCAGTGCCAGAGCTTGGTCCGCATTGCCGGCAGTAAGTTGGACACATTTCCAGTGAGGGTTGGACTCCGCCAAGGCTGTCCTTTGTCACCCATTCTGTTCATGACTTTTATGGACAGAATTTCTAGGCGCAGTCAAGGCGTTGAGGGGTTCCGGTTTGGTGACCGCAGGATTAGGTCTCTGCTTTTTGCAGATGATGTGGTCCTGATGGCTTCATCTGACCGGGATCTTCAGCTCTCGCTGGATCGGTTTGCAGCCAAGTGTGAAGCAACCGGAATGAGAATCAGCACCTCCAAGTCTGAGTCCATGGTTCTCACCCGGAAAAGGGTGGAATGCCATCTCCGGGTTGGGGAGGAGACCCTGCCCCAAGTGGAGGAGTTCAAGTACCTAGGAGTCTTGTTCACGAGTGGGGGAAGAGTGGATCGTGAGATCGACAGGCGGATCGCTGCGGCGTCTTCAGTAATGCGGACGTTGTACCGATCCGTTGTGGTGAAGAAAGAGCTGAGCCGGAAGGCATAGCTCTCAATTTACCGGTCGATCTACGTTCCCATCCTCACCTATGGTCATGAGCTTTAGGTCATGACCGAAAGGATAAGATCACGGGTACAAGCGGCCCAAATGTGGCGGGGCTCTCCCTTAGAGATAGGGTGAGAAGCTCTGCCATCCGGGTAGAACTCAAAGTAAAGCCGCTGCTCCTCCACATGGAGAGGAGCCAGATGAGGTGGTTCGGGCATCTGGTCAGGATGCCACCCGAACGCCTCCCTAGGGAGGTGTTTAGGGCACGTCCAACTGGTAGGAGGCCACGGGGAAGACCCAGGACATGTTGGGAAGACTATTCTTTTCGGGTCTCCCCATGTCTAGCATTAAAATATTACAGTTGGTACAAAATGTGGCTGCTAGACTTTTGACAAGAACAAGAAACTTTGATCATATTACGCCTATACTGGCTCACCTGCACTGGCTTCCTGTGCACTTAAAATGTGACTTTAAGGTTTTACTACTTATGTATAAAATACTACACGGTCTTGCTCCATTATATCTTGCCGATTGTATTGTACCATATGTCCCGGCAAGAAATCTGCGTTCAAAAGACTCCGGCTTATTAGTGATTCCTGAAGCCCAAAAAAAGTCTGCGGGCTATAGAGCGTTTTCCGTTGGGGCTCCAGTAGTCTGGAGTTCGAGATGCCACCTCAGTAGAAGCATTTAAGTCTCACCTTAAAACTCATTTGTATACTCTAGCCTTTAAATAGACCTCCTTTTTAGACCAGTTGATCTACCGCTTCTTTTCTTTTTCTCCTATTTCCCCCCCTCCCTTGTGGAGGGGGTCCCGTCCGATGACCATGGATGAAGTACTGGCTGTCCAGAGTCGGCACCCAGGATGGACCGCTCGCCTGTGTATTGGTTGGGGACATCTCTACGCTGCTGATCCGCCTCCGCTTGAGATGGTTTCCTGTGGACGGGACTCTCGCTGCTGTCTTGAATCCGCTTTGAACTGAACTCTCGCGGATGTGTTGGAGCCACTATGGATTGAACTTTCACAGTATCATGTTAGACCCGCTCGACATCCATTGCTTTTGGTCCCCTAGAGGGGGGGTTGCCCACATTTGAGGTCCTCTCCAAGGTTTTTCCCATAGTCAGCATTGTCACTGGGGTCCCACTGGGTTTGAGTTTTCCTTGCCTTTATGTGGGTTCTTCCGAGGATGTCGTAGTCGCAATGGTTTGCACAGTCCTTTGAGACATTTGTGATTTAGGGCTATATAAATAAACATTGATTGATGTCTCCCGGCTGGCCTGGAAACGCCTCGGGATCCCCCGGGAAGAGCTGGAGGAAGTGGCTAGGGAGAGGGAAGTCTGGGTTTCCCTGCTTAGGCTGTTGCCCCCGCGACCCGACCTCGGATAAGCGGAAGAAGATGGATGGGATTTTAATTTCACATAGTTTGCCAGCATTGAGTATTTTCTCCTTATGATCCCCTGTAAATTATGCCTGGAACCATCATATCCAATAATATTGATTCTAATACCCTCCGTCCGCCATCTCCCGCCGAGCCATTCAAACTCATTAATCCCCTCCTAGATGATCATTTAGCACCTATTAACAGAGGTTCCCTATCTGTAATGACCACTCAATTATCATTTTCCCTCTCATTTGGCTCAGCCTTAGCAAGGTTAAGTAACGCCCTCAACCTGTGACGGATGCTGAATGGGCCATTGGCGGATGTTGCTGGTAATTACAACAGGAATATATTCAACCAAGCCGGAAAGCTTTTATACATGCTGTTCATCACAGGCTATTTTCTGTCACCCTAATGTGTAATCATGTTCACCGACTGGCCTGAACGTCTCGATGAGTTTTAAAAGCAGCCTGAGGCAGCTGCCACCGTAAGTCTACACGCTCGTAAAAATTTACATCTTTCAGTGTTCTTTATGAATCTGATATTTCCATCAAACGTCTACCTTGTAAACTATTAGTGCATGTGTGCAGCGTTGAGGGAAGCCTGCTCAAATGTATTCGGTATTTTTCTCATTTTTATGCCTGAAAGGGACATTGCATGTTTGCACTACTTCGTTCTACTGCACATAAAGCCGACCAACACGCCGGATTGTACTCAGATGGAGGCGTGTCTTAATGAAATTAAACAATGGATGTGTGTTAACTTTTTGTATACTTAAAGTGGAACGTTATCACCATTTCAGAAGGGTTAAAACCAATAAAAATCTGTTCCCAGTGGCTTATTTTATTTTTGGAAGTTGTTTTCAAAATTTTACCCATCCCGGAATATTCCTAAAAAAAGCTTTAAAGTGCCTGATTTTCGCTATCTGTGAAGCCAGCGTCCATTTTCCTGTGACGTCATCCAGTAATGCCAATACGGATAGCACAGCAAGATATAGCGACATTGTCAGAGGTATTTGTTGTTGTTGAACCCCAAGATGCATAGACATAGGCAGGCATGGAATATGAAAACATGATTTAACTAAAACTAAACAAGAACAAACAAAAAGCACACACGTGGGCGGAATAACAAACTAAGGGAGCTAGCACTGGAAGATAAAAAACAAAAAGGAACTTTAGCATGGAAGCTAGTGGATAGCAAACAGAAAAACTGGAAATAACCAGTGCTAACAGAAACAGATTACCGCTACGACGACCAGAACAAAATGTAGCATTACAGGTGGTAGTAGCTGTAACAAAACGACACGACAGGTAGCACGACAAGAGTGACATGTGGTAACGACAATACAAGTCCGAATGACAATACAATGATCCAGCAACTGACACAAGACAAAGCAGTTACAAATAGGAGCAGGCTGATTGGCAACTGGTGTGGCCAGGTGCCAATCAGCCGCAGCTGAGGAGGAACACAGCACTCAGGGAACAAGACAGGAAGCTGACAAAATAAGAGCACTAAACAGGAACTAAAGATAGGAGATACCAAACACAAAGGAAACTGACAAATGCAGAGGAAAAAACTAAAACATAGACAAACTGTTATGGGAAAGCCTGATACTTGGTCATGTATTTGTTATTAACAAGTGGAGCGTACAACACAGTAGCATGAAATGGAGGTTGTAACCGTGGTAAAGAGCGGCTCAGCCTGTCAGAGCTATTTGAAAGCTGGACTTGGAATGCAAAGATGAGAAGATGGTGAATGACTATTAGGCCAACGAAAAGAGTACAGGTCGGATGTGAGTCGGGAAAAGCCAAAAACCTCCAAGAGTGCAAAAGGCTGAAAGCATAACTCTACGGATTAGTCCAATCTCTAACTTCAGGCAACAGTCGAAGAAGAACTTGATGAGCAAGTGGGTCCAGGTGTGTTTCATGTCTTGGCTCGGGACAGGACACTAGTGAAGTGAATTATATTTATATAGCGTTTTTCTCTAGTGACTCAAAGCGCTTTACATAGTGAAACTCAATATCTAAGTTCAATTTAAACAAGTGTGGGTGGCACCGAGAGCAGGTGGGTAAAGTGTCTTGCCCAAGGACACACCGGCAGAGATTAGGATGACGGAAGCAGGGATCGAACCTGGAATCCTCAACTTGCTGGCACGGCCACTCTACCAACTGAGCTATACCGCTCCTAGACTCCTTTGTTTCACAAACTCAAGTGTGTGAAACAAAGAGGAAAAAAATGGCAGACATATAAGAACGTGTAACATTATTGCTAGGAGTGTCCCGGTCCGAGATTAGCATTGTTCCGATTTCAGCGACAAAATAAATTGGTTTGAATGTAAAATTGAGATATAAGCTCTGATACAAAGCAGTCGTGCAGCCTGTTTACTTGTGCAAAGCTGGATAGCCAGTGTGTTTGTCGCATTTATTTTTTTCGAGTTTCGCTTGATTGTAAAATATGTCGATCAAGAGGGGGTGTGACGCTCATATGTTGTCAATATTCAATTGTAGCCTGTATATTACTTAAGTAAAGCACTGTACAAGTATTAAGTAAACAATTAATTATATAACTGGGCTAGATCAGAAGAAACTAAATTCAGCTCTAGGAATGGAGAGTAATGCAGACTGAACACAGGTTTTAAGTTTAAATGCTACCAAATTATATTAAAGAATTATAGGAAAAATAAACAACAAAAATACATGTAAATTGGAATGGCCATTCACATTTTCAACATAAATTACAGAACGTTCAATATTTGCAATGTGATACAGTACTTGATTCAGTCCTTGTTTTTACCAAAGATGGTATAAGCGCAACACGACAGTTCATTAAACGACCTTGCAAAGTCCACGTTGTGGTGGCCGTGTCCAGAGGGGTTTTAGTGAAGGTAACGGGTAAATGTGAAAGTTCAGGGAGGACAGAGATTAACTTGTTGCGTTATAAAAAACCAAAGGGAAAAAACAGAGCGGCTGCTGAGGAGCCTCCTACCTGCCCGGCTCGGTTGGGTGGATTCAGTTCGGTTGGTTCGCTTCCAGGCATAAAGCTTCAGAGTCTAGTTCAGGCTCTAGCTCGCCATCCAACATGTCCTGTACAACAAGGGCAGGACCAGTCAATTTTCCAGTGCGCGCACACAAAATACATTCAAATACTAAATTCTAAATAATACTACTGTAATTAAATAGCAAGCATCCATCCATCCATCATCTTCCGCTTATCCGAGGTCGGGTCCCGGGGGCAACAGCCTAAGCAGGGAAACCCAGACTTCCCTCTCCCCAGCCACTTCGTCTAGCTCTTCCCGGGGGATCCCGAGGCGTTCCCAGGCCAGCCGGGAGACATAGTCTTCCCAACGTGTCCTGGGTCTTCCCCGTGGCCTCCTACCGGTTGGACGTGCCCTAAACACCTCCCTCGGGAGGCGTTCGGGTGGCATCCTGACCAGATGCCCGAACCACCTCATCTGGCTCCTCTCGATGTGAAGGAGCAGCGGCTTTACTTTGAGTTCCTCCCGGATGGCAGAGCTTCTCACCCTATCTCTAAGGGAGGGACCCGCCACACGGCGGAGGAAACTCATTTCGGCCGCTTGTACCCGTGATCTTATCCTTTCGGTCATGACCCAAAGCTCATGACCATAGGTGAGGATGGGAACGTAGATCGACCGGTAAATTGAGAGCTTTGCCTTCCGGCTCAGCTCCTTCTTCACCACAACGGATCGGTACAACGTCCGCATTACTGAAGACGCCGCACCGATCCGCCTGTCGATCTCACGATCCACTCTTCTCTCACTCGTGAACAAGACTCCTAGGTACTTGAACTCCTCCACTTGGGGCAGGGTCCCCTCCCCAACACGGAGATGGCATTCCACCCTTTTCCGGGTGAGAACCATGGACTCGGACTTGGAGGTGCTGATTTATCATTCCGGTCGCTTCACACTCGGCTGCGAACCGATCCAGCGAGAGCTGAAGATCCCGGTCAGATGAAGCCATCGGGACATCATCTGCAAAAAGCAGAGACCTAATCCTGCGGTCACCAAACCGGAACCCTTCAACGCCTTGACTGCGCCTAGAAATTCTGTAGCAATAGCAAGCATATTTCTTAATATTGTACAATAATTCATGAATCCAATTAGAATAAATAATATAATAATTTTTATATCAAAATATTAATTCTCTAATATCAAAATCTACCAATTGCAAGCACCAATAAAGTGCATGGCAGACAGTGGTTGACTGGACTGCATCATAAAATGCATTGGATGCATAGCATTGACAACCATCAAACAATTAACACAAGCCAGAAACAAATCAGACAATTGTTGAGAGTGCTAACGTTTCATTTAGTTGATTATATTCAAAGAAACAAATCAGACAATTGTTGAGAGTGCTAACGTTTCATTCAGTTGATTATATTCAAAGAAACAAATCAGACAATTGTTGAGAGTGCTAACGTTTCATTCAGTTGACTATATTCAAAGAAACAAATCAGACAATTGTTGAGAGTGCTAACGTTTCATTCAGTTGACTATATTCAAAGAAACAAATCAGACAATTGTTGACAGTGCTAACGTTTCATTCAGTTGACTATATTCAAAGAAACCAATCAGACAATTGTTGAGAGTGCTAACGTTTCATTCAGTTGATTATATTCAAAGAAACAAATCAGACAATTGTTGAGAGTGCTAACGTTTCATTCAGTTGACTATATTCAAAGAAACAAATCAGACAATTGTTGAGAGTGCTAACGTTTCATTCAGTTGACTATATTCAAAGAAACAAATCAGACAATTGTTGACAGTGCTAACGTTTCATTCAGTTGACTATATTCAAAGAAACAAATCAGACAATTGTTGAGAGTGCTAACGTTTCATTCAGTTGATTATATTCAAAGAAACAAATCAGACAATTGTTGAGAGTGCTAACGTTTCATTCAGTTGACTATATTCAAAGAAACAAATCAGACAATTGTTGAGAGTGCTAACGTTTCATTCAGTTGACTATATTCAAAGAAACAAATCAGACAATTGTTGAGAGTGCTAACGTTTCATTCAGTTGACTATATTCAAAGAAACAAATCAGACAATTGTTGACAGTGCTAACGTTTCATTCAGTTGACTATATTCAAAGAAACAAATCAGACAATTGTTGAGAGTGCTAACGTTTCATTCAGTTGATTATATTCAAAGAAACAAATCAGACAATTGTTGAGAGTGCTAACGTTTCATTCAGTTGACTATATTCAAAGAAACAAATCAGACAATTGTTGAGAGTGCTAACGTTTCATTCAGTTGACTATATTCAAAGAAACAAATCAGACAATTGTTGACAGTGCTAACGTTTCATTCAGTTGACTATATTCAAAGAAACCAATCAGACAATTGTTGAGAGTGCTAACGTTTCATTCAGTTGACTATATTCAAAGAAACAGACATATAAGTAGATGCTAACAGCTCCATTCAAAATGAATGTAGCGGCTAAGCTACACACATGCAACTCACCAATTCCGCAGATAAATCCCACTTAAACACTCTCGCACGACGACCCACTGCTTCAGTAGTTGGCTCCTGCAGTTCGACATTATCAAATTTCAGTTAAAAGCTTAAGTTAGTAATTAGTGTCAAAACCGAGTCACATACCTGCAGCAACGTCCCTCTCGCACTTCCTGGATTTCATGCTTCCCGCCATAGGTCACGTGACCGCGTGACGCAATGACGCACGCAAAGACACGAAAATAAATAGGATATTTTTTTTTATTATTTTGAACTTACAACCCCCTGGCGCTGTTTTGTACTGTTTTCATAATGTTTTATAATGTTGTATATTGTTGTTTGTCTTACTGTTTGTAATTGTTGAAATTTATAAATAAACCTTTAAAATTAAAAAAAAAAAAAATAAATAAATAAATAAATAAATGGGATATTTAAGTAAAATGATATTTAAATAGAAAGATATTTAATTAGAAATAATATTCAATGGGGTTTTGAGAGGATATTTATATACAATTATTTAAATAGGAAGATTTAATTACAAAGAATATTCAATGGGGTTTTAAAAGGATATTTAAATGAGGATATTTAATGGGGTTTTGTCACCCAAGTTACACAATGTTGTATCCTTCATAGTTAATATTGTAAATCCCACATTCTTTATTTTCATGTACATTCTGGATGTCTCATTCAGTAAAAAAATCAAAATTCCATTCCGTTGTTTTAGGCTGTCTGTCATAACGTTTATTAGCATTCATACATTCTTGTGAGGATTTGTATTAGTGTTCTTAAAAATAGATATACCGGCCCCCAGACACATTTGTTTCTGTAAATTTGGCCCCACTAGGTAAAATAATTACCCAGGCCTGATCAAACCGTCCCGCAACAAACACACACATTTGTATTTTAGTGAAGTCTTTTACACGGTTAAACATGGTAAGCCATAGCCTACTAAGCTACAGTACTAACCACTACACAACAGCCGAGCATACAATAGCACACATGCTGGACATACGCAATAAGTGTCCTTAATTGAACAATATTGCAGTCTAAAACATGACATTTGTCACTATAAGCAATTATCAATTAATGACAGTTTCATATTACTTGCAGATACAAAGTCTGCAAGGCAAAAGCGCATTAGAAGGTATCCAGTAACAAACGTGTCCGCATCATTCAATGTCAGTTAACTTAAATTAATGAAATATTGTGACCACTAGGTGTCAACGGGAATGACACCACTCCACATCAACTTAAAGACAGCATAAGTTGATGTCAGACAGTTAATAATAAATAGGTTGGTGATTTTCATACCTGCCATTGTTCACTTGGTCGGACCTTTTCGTGGTGCGGGTTGCGTTCTCTCGTCGATGCAGCGGAATGTTTCACATCGTTGAGGTAAGGATGATGATTTATTTATTTACTAAAGAACAAACTAAGAACAAAAACTCTTGCACGAAGGCACTAACAAGAAAACCAACAGAACTAGCACGTGAGCTAGAAGGAACAAAAGACGCTAGCATGGGAGCTAGGGAAACAAACAAAAAAATAGCATGGAAGCTAATCAAGTTCAAAAGGTATTTACCACAATGCGGGATAGCGACGTCACCTGTTGCATGAAATACAATTTTACACCGCGAGACCGAATGGCAAACAAAGGCAGGTTTACAGTTTATACAGGCAGAAATTAGGAGGCAGGTGCGCGACAAAAAACAAGAAGCAGTTGACACTAAATGCGTGAGTAGGTAACGAAACAAAACAGGAAGTGCCACCGGGAACTAAGGAAGTCACATAACAAGACGAGATACAAAAACTGAACCAAAATCAGAATATGCCTTGATCCGAGTAGCGGATCATGACAACGTTTTGGTTTTGAGTCTTTTTGCACTATGTTTTGCTAATGTTTGCCTTAGTTCCTGGTTGCACTTCCTTGTTTGATCTTGTCACCATAGTTACTTGTTGGTTTCACCTGCCGCTTGTTTCCGGACGCACACCTGTTTTTGTAATTACTGACCTGATTTAAGCCTGCCTCCTTTCTTCAATCGACCTTGCTTTCTAATTTGTCTTCGCACAACAGTGACCTTGATCCTCGATTCGGTAATCCCATACCTGTACTTGCTAGATTCCGCGCTAAGCCTTTATTCCTCTAGCTCCCTTGCTAGTAGTTTTGTTTTGCATTTTGTGCCTTGTGCAAGTTTTTCTGTTCATAGTCTGTTTTAATTTTAAACAAACCCTTGCTTCTTATTGCTAACGATGGATTCTGATGCGTCATCTATGATGCTGCTTCTGGATCTTAGCGCTGCTTTCGATACCGTCGATCATAATATTTTATTAGAGCGTATCAAAACACGAATTGGTATGTCAGACTTAGCCCTGTCTTGGTTTTACTCTTATCTTACTGATAGGATGCAGTGTGTCTCCCATAACAATGTGACCTCGGACTACGTTAAGGTAACGTGTGGAGTTCCCCAGGGTTCGGTCCATGGCCCTGCACTCTTCAGCATCTACATGCTGCCGCTAGGTGACATCATACGCAAATACGGTATTAGCTTTCACTGTTATGCTGATGACACCCAACTCTACATGCCCCTAAAGCTGACCAACACGCCGGACTGTAGTCAGCTGGAGGCGTGTCTTAATGAAATTAAACAATGGATGTCCGCTAATTTTTTGCAACTTAAAGCCAAAAAAACGGAAATGCTGATTATCGTTCCTGCTAGACACCGACCTCTATTTAATAATACAACTTTAACATTTGACAACCAAATAATAAAACAAGGTGACTCGGTAAAGAATCTGGGTATTATCTTCGACCCAACTCTCTCCTTTGAGGCACACATTAAAAGCGTTACTAAAACGGCCTTCTTTCATCTCCGTAATATCGCTAAAATTCGCTCCATTCTGTCCACTAAAGACGCCGAGATCATTATCCATGCGTTTGTTACGTCTCGCCTCGATTACTGTAACGTATTATTTTCGGGTCTCCCCATGTCTAGCATTAAAAGATTACAGTTGGTACAAAATGTGGCTGCTAGACTTTTGACAAGAACAAGAAAGTTTGATCAGATTACGCCTGTACTGTATATACCTTTATATACATATATACATACATATATACCTATACTGTATATACCTTTATATACATATATACATACATATATACCTATACTGTATATACCTTTATATACATATATACATACATATATACCTATACTGTATATACCTTTATATACATATATACATACATATATACCTATACTGTATATACCTTTATATACATATATACATACATATATACCTATACTGTATATACCTTTATATACATATATACATACATATATACCTATACTGTATATACCTTTATATACATATATACATACATATATACCTATACTGGCTCACCTGCACTGGCTTCCTGTGCACTTAAGATGTGACTTTAAGGTTTTACTACTTACGTATAAAATACTACACGGTCTAGCTCCATCCTATCTTGCCGATTGTATTGTACCATATGTCCCGGCAAGAAATCTGCGTTCAAAAGACTCCGGCTTATTAGTGATTCCTAAAGCCCAAAAAAAGTCTGCGGGCTATAGAGCGTTTTCCGTTCGGGCTCCAGTACTCTGGAATGCCCTCCCGGTAACAGTTCGAGATGCTACCTCAGTAGAAGCATTTAAGTCTCATCTTAAAACTCATTTGTATACTCTGGCATTTAAATAGACCTCCTTTTTAGACCAGTTGATCTGCCGCTTCTTTTCTCTTTCTCCTATGTCCCCCCCTCCCTTGTGGAGGGTGTCCGGTCCGATAACCATGGATGAAGTACTGGCTGTGCAGAGTCGAGACCCAGGATGGACCGCTCGTCGGGACCCAGGATGGACCGCTCGCCTGTGTATGGGTTGGGGACATCTCTACGCTACTGATCTGCCTCCGCTTGGGATGGTTTCCTGTGGACGGGACTCTCGCTCCTATCTTGGATCCGCTTTGAACTGAACTCTCACGGCTGTGTTGGAGCCACTATGGATTGAACTTTCACAGTATCATGTTAGACCCGCTCGACATCCATTGCTTTCGGTCCCCTAGAGGGGGGGGGTTGCCCACATCTGAGGTCCTCTCCAAGGTTCCTCATAGTCAGCATTGTCACTGGCGTCCCACTGGATGTGAATTCTCCCTGCCCACTGGGTGTGAGTTTTCCTTGCCCTTTTGTGGGTTCTTCCGAGGATGTCGTAGTCGTAATGGTTTGTGCAGTCCTTTGAGACATTTGTGATTTGGGGCTATATAAATAAACCTTGATTGATTGATTGATGGACTTCACGGTGGAAGAGGGGTTAGTGCGTCTGCCTCACAATACGAAGGTCCTGCAGTCCTGGGTTCAAATCCAAGCTCGGGATCTTTCTGTGTGGAGTTTGCATGTTCTCCCCGTGACTGCGTGGGTTCCCTCCGGGTACTCCGGCTTCCTCCCACCTCCAAAGACATGCACCTGGGGATAGGTTGATTGGCAACACTAAATTGGTCCTAGTGTGTCAATGTGAGTGTGAATGTTGTCTGTCTATCTGTGTTGGCCCTTGTCCAGGGTGTACCCCGCCTTCCGCACGATTGTAGCTGAAATAGGCGCCCAAAAGGGAATAAGCGGTAAAAAATGAATGGATGATTGATTGATTGATTACCTTCGCGCTGTGTCCGTAGCCCGACTGCATCAAGACAGAACGAACCTGCATCACGATGCCCCGCACTCGTCACATGAAAAACATATTTACCATTTAGTGGTCAATTGTACGGAATATGTACTGTACTGTGCAATCTACTAATAAAGATTTCAATCAATCAATCAAAGTATATAAAAGTATTTAGTAAAGGGTACTGCAAAGGACGTTGACACTCAGATTCCCTTACTGATGAGGGTTCACTTTCTTCGGATACTTCGACATGACAACAAGGGGACTGAGGATCGAACCTGCAACCATCAGGTTGTGGGCCAACCACTCTACCACCTGAGCCATACTGCCCCGAGGATCGTGTGTTGTGTTTCTATGCTGTCATTGCCCTGAAACACATTTGAATACTTGAAAAGTAATCAAGAATTAAGTAAAAAAAACAATGATTGAAAGAAGTCATATTCGATTTGGAAATAATGCTCTATTTAATGTGAATGAATAAGAAAATTGCTCGGATCCTAATGAATATCATCTGGTGGAGTTTCCAGGATTAGAAAGGCAGATGATGATCACATCAATCAAAAGCTAATTTGCCACAGAACCTAACCATGCAGGCACACACTGAATGTCCTCACAGTGTCAGTTTAGTTTAGAACTTGTGTCTATTTTGTCCAGGGTCTTTGTCCTTTATTCCTGCCGGCCACTCGTCTCCTATTCCTCCTCTCAAGGGCAAGCGAGTCCACTTGAATTCTGCCTCGTCATGAATTTGGCCAGACGAGAGAAAGACAAAATGCACCACGGAGGCCAGCGTTCAGACGAGTTGGCCTTTTTCCCCTCAGACATGTTCGCTGCTTTTAAATGAATGGTCTGCAACAGGGTGGCCTCACCCTAGATGCAGAACAAGTAGGGCCCCGTCCTTCTTCTTTTGCGAGTAAAATGTCAATTAATCTCTTAATACATTTCAAACTTTGTCACTGATGAAACTGTAATGGCACATTTCCTCATGGTAGTCCCTTTGGTGCAGTGGAATGGTGGGTGCAAATCCCAGTTGAAGTTGTTAATGAAATAAATCTTCTATTTCACAGTAAAAATATGTATGTGATTAAAAAATGTGCACAGGTGGGCCATCCATGCACCTGTCGCCGATCTCGGAGCCGGCCCCGACACACCCTGCCTCGCTGCTGGTCCGCGGGCCACGCCTCATCACAGACTTCCACCTACCCCCCATTAACCCCCCCACCCCCGTGAGGGAGCGGGACAGAACTGTGCACCCGGTCTCTTATTAATTTCTCCTCCTAGTGGTTAGAGTGTCCGCCCTGGGATCGGTAGGTTGTGAGTTCAAATCCCGGCCGAGTCATACCAAAGACTATAAAAATGGGACCCATTACCTCCCTGCTTGGCACTCAGCATTAAGGGTTGGAATTGGGGGTTAAATCACCATAAATGATTCCCGGGCGCGGCACTGCTGCTGCTCACTGCTCCCCTCACCTCCCAGAGGGTGATCAAGGGTGATGGTTCAAATGCAGAGGACACATTTCACCATACCTAGTGTGTGTGTGTGATAATCATTGGTACTTTAACTTTAACTTTTCTTCCACTAGTTTTTCTTCTTCTTCAAATTCTTCAAATTATTTTTCTTCTTCCAATTTTTCTTTAAATTCTCTTGCCATTTGCAACCCCCAGTCCGCCAACACCTGGAGGATCCGGTTGCTGCTTGATTCCAGCTGGGTGAGCACGCCTACGAGAGCCGACAGAGTGGTCGTCTTCTCCCGGGTCCGGTGGTCCAGCCAGATTGGGCGCCAATTTGTGGAGGACTCGCACCTCCGGGTTCCTCGGACCACCAATGACGGACATGACAGGCTTAACGGTTTGGAGATTTTGTTTATTTTTCAATAAACCTCCTTCTCTGGTCGCTTTTCAACACTCGCCTCTTCACCCCGTCTCACTCTTCCGAACGCTTTTCAGCCATTTGCGTCTTCGTCTCCGTCTTGCTCTCGCTTCCGCTCGGGTTCTGTCCTCACCATCCGTCCCAACTTCACCAACCCTGTCGTTCTCGGCTGCTGCCTTTTTATAGAGTGACAGGTGATTAGACAAATCCGCCCTGTTGGGCCTTCCACGCATCTGTCACCGATTTCGGAGCCGGCCCCGAAATCGTCGTGTTTGGAGGAAGAAGCATACTGAGTTGCATCCCAAGAACACCATACCTACTGTGAAGCATGGGGGTGGAAACATCATGCTTTGGGGCTGTTTTTCTGCTAAGGGGACAGGACGATTGATCCGTGTTAAGGAAAGAATGAATGGGGCCATGTATCGTGAGATTTGGAGCCAAAACCTCCTTCCATCAGTGAGAGCTTTGAATGGTTGACCAAATATTTATTTTCCACCATAATTTACGAATAAATAATTTAAAATTCCTACGATGTGAATTCCTGGATTTTTTTTTCACATTCTGTCTCTCACAGTTGAAGTGTACCTATGATGAAAATGACAGACCTCTGTCATCATTTGAAGTGGGAGAACTTGCACAATCGCTGGCTGACTAAATACTTTTTTGCCCCACTGTTAATGTGTGTGTGTATATATATATATATATATATATATATATATATATATATATATAGACCCATACATACATACACAAACACACACACACACACACATATATATATATATATATATATATATATATATATATATATATATGTATGTATGAAGACCTATACATACATACAAACACACACATATATACATACAAATATATTTACATATATATAAATATATATATGTATGCATGTATGTGTGTATATATATATACATTTATAAATATGTAGACCCATACATACATACATACACACACATATATACATATATACATATATATATATATATATATATGTGTGTATATATATATATATATATATATATATATATATATATATATATATGCTAAAGGTTTACCTGAAGAGCTTTGCACGAGTCTGCAATGGTAGTCCAACGTTATTGTTGTAAGTTCCTTTTTTTCCTCTATTCTCTTATTGTGGGGCAGACTGGCTCGTACATGCGAATGCATTCTTGACTCTTGACATTTCCTATAAAAAAGTAGCGTATAATTCTTTGTTATATCTGGAAGTGGGCTTTATATGGAAGCACTAAAAACGTCACCATGGCTGAAGACAGCAGAGGCAGGCAAAGTCCAGGTAAGTACATAAGACCGTCCGCAGAAAGTCCCGATGAGACGCTCTGAAAGTGGTTTGAAGATGACCTGTAAAACATAAAATATGCAACATTTTGCCTTTCCGTGTTATGTAGACCACAAGGAAGTGTTTTAAAAGTAATAATTTCAGGATTGGGAACGATGAAAAAATTCAGAAGAAAGTGCTGTTCTCCTTACCTATTTATATTGCCATGTTAGCAGTGCTTCTCCAACTGTTTTCACGCAGTTTGAATAGAAACACCGTGTTTGAAAATAGAACAAATAAAACAGTGTACTTGTTAGAATAATTGTATCTAAGTAATCACAATACTTTGTGATGAAATCGGTTCCCGGCGAGAAGACAGAAGCTGTCTTTGAACCTACCAAGAACAAAGAAATGATAAATGATAAATGGGTTGTACTTGTATAGCGCTTTTCTACCTTCAAGGTACTCAAAGCGCTTTGACACTACTTCCACATTTACCCATTCACACACACATTCCCACACTGATGGAGGGAGCTGCCATGCAAGGCGCTAACCAGCACCCATCAGGAGCAAGGGTGAAGTGTCTTGCTCAAGACACAATGGACATGACGAGGTTGGTACTAGGTGGGGATTGAACCAGGGACCCTTGGGTTGCGCACGGCCACTCGTCCACTGCGCCAAGTAGTAGAGTTTTAACTTGCACTTACAGATGTAGCGACCAACTGTAGTTACTGACAGTGATTTTATGAAGTGTTCCTGAGCCCAAGTGGTGATATCCTTTACACACAGATGTCGGTTTTTGATGCAGTGCCGCCTGAGGGACAAGGCTTGTAAAACTCCACTGTGTAGGGGGGAAGCAACATGAAGGTGTCCTGTTTCTTTCATGTATTGCAATCAACAGAAAGATATTGTCTCCACCCATGAACTACAAAAGCGAAAAGGAAGCAGGACCAAATCCCCCCCCCTTCCCCCAGGCAACGCTTCTTTGAACTGTTTTATGACCTTTTCTGTGAACTGTTTACAACCTTTTCTGTGAACCGTTTACGACCCCTGTCCCTTAGAAACAGCTGTTGCCATGTAATCAGGGAACATCCAAATAAAAAGAGGTGGCGTACAATCTTTCGCATATATATATATAGTATATATATATGCAATCTTTTGCATGTATATATAAAGAGCGTGCTGAGACACTGCACAATTGTACAGTATCCAAGCGTCTCTCCTCAAATTGAGCCAAATTGAATTCTGTCTCTGTTTAATTCTTTGCTTCTGGTCTTGTTTAATAGATGTCATCAGTGTTTGAACCTGACAGTACTTTATTCAAGTGACTATTTGGCGTACCACGAAATGGAGCCCGCGTACACCACTGGTACACATTCCACAGTTTGGGAATAATTGTTCCATATCTTAGTCCCTTCCATTGGACTCCACTCAGTTTGTCATTGGTACAATGTCATTCTCACCCATCCCTCATTTTTTTTGTTCTCACAAAAAGGTGTCAAACAGAAGCCAGAGATATGTAAATGAGGTAATAAACGATTTGAGATGTCAGTGTGTTATGCCAATAGCCTGCCATCTGCTTGCACGCGATAGTGCATCATATATTATTACAGGATAAAAGGAACACTGTTGCCTAAATGACGAACGCGTCACTCATCAGCACGGCTATAAAAACAGACAGCATATCGGGCGTGCTGGCAAATAACTTGCACACTTGAAGAAAAGTTGGGATTGTCTGAACTTCTTGTTTTTGTCCTTGCACAAAGTTAGCACACAGTAAAAAAAAACACTTAAGAGCTTAAATAGGGAAATGACTGATTTTAATGCATATTGGTCAAATTATCCGAAGGATCTACGTCGTATTTATTTCACTAAAATGCAATGTCTGTTACTTGAATTATCCCAGTCCTTCTTGAATAGTGGGGGCGGAGCCTGCTGCAGTATAACGCTTCAAAGCACCTTTCAAAAAGCACTGTAGCCATTAATCCCGACATCCTTCCATCCATCCATTTTCTTCTGCTTATCCGAGGTCGGGTCGCGGGGACAGCAGCCCAAGCAGGGAAGCCGAGACTCTCCTCTCCCCAGCCACTTTGTCCAGCTCTTCCCGGTAAATCCCGAGGCGTTCCCAGGCCAGCCGGGAGACATGGTCTTCCCAACGTGTCCTGGGTCTTCCCACGTGCCCTAAACACCTCCTTAGGGAGGCGTTCGGGTGGCATCCTGACCAGATGCCCGAACCACCTCATCTGGCTCCTCTCCATGTGGAGGAGCAGCGGCTTTACTTTGAGTTCCTCCCGGATGACAGAGCTTCTCACCCTATCTCTAAGGGAGAGACCCGCCACACGGCGGAGGAAACTCATTTGTCCTTTCCGTCATGACCCAAAGCTCATGACCATAGGTGAGGATGGGAATGTAGATCGACCGGTAAATTGGGAGCTTTGCCTTCCGGCTCAGCTCCTTCTTCACCACAACGGATCGATACAGCGTCCGCATTACTGAAGACGCTGGACCGATCCGCCTGTCGATCTCACGATCCACTCTTCCCTCACTCGTGAACAAGACTCCTAGGTACTTGAACTCCTCCACTTGGGGCAGGGTCTCCTCCCCAACCCGGAGATGGCACTCCACCCTTTTCCTGACTATTTAGATTTTTTTATGACATTTTCACTTTTGAAAATATCAACTGTTGAAATACAGGCAGAATTATTTAATACGGACTCCGATCTAGAGGTGGATAGCCGAGCGGCAGACGCCGATATGAGCATGTACGTCAACTATATGATTTGCCTGAGAAGCTGGACAGGACGAAAAAAATAAATAACCTTGAGACATCCGATTTCGGGAGGTGGCGGGCGTGGTCGGGGGTTGGGCAAGGGGCGTGGTTGGGGACGGGGCATTGTTGGGGGCGTGGTTAAGAGGGGAGGAGTATATTTACACCTACCCATCCATCCATCCATTTCTACCGCTTATTCCCTTTGGGGTCGCGGAGACGTGAGTTACTAGGTTTTGCCTTTGGACGGGAGACGTGAAAACAGGCTGTCGACACGTCACTCGGGTCCGCTAATTCAGGCGGAGCTGGAGGGGGCGTGGCCTCCAGCTCCGCCTGAATTTCGGGAGATAATTTGGTCTGGGAGAGGCGCGGATTTTCAGGAGTCTCCCGGAAAACCCGGGAGGGTTGGAAAGTATGCCTTTAAGTAAAAAAGGAAAAAACAACCAAATTGTTCTCAGCAGCATTTGTAAAACAGCTCCTTTGCCTCGTTGGGTTTTTTCATCACTCTCTGCTAATAATGTAGCGCCTCGGAGGTTTTAACATCAATTCAGCCGCCTTTCATTGTCGGGCTTTAGGAAGCTTTGGCAACATGACATCTTAGCGTCGGAACGCTGCAGAATCACGTGTTAATTAACGTGTAAGCTACTTTTGCGTGGGACTAAACCCCCTCTGATGTTTGTGTCATTTCTGGCGCTCGGTCAACTTGACAACGAGTCAGTGGTGTTTGCTGCACAAAGCCCACAGAATATTAAATAGATGGTCGCAGGCTTCTTATCTCGCCATATCTCACTGGGAGAGTTCTGAGGCAGCTTTAATGTCCCCCGGCCATTCCTTTCATTACCAATAGAAACCAATGTGTGAAGCCACCCCTCATGTCCTGCTTCTCTTGTAAGGTTCGCACTAACATGGTTTGACCTTTGCATGTTGTTGTAAACACACAAGTAATCCCATTATTCTTCCGTGGTTGCAAACCGCATTGCAACGCCATTTGCTTTGACAAATTGAGGCATCTGAGTCGCCCCCGGTAACAAAATGATTGAAAGAACATCTCAGTCGGAACCTTCCCGGTCAGATGCCTGCTATTCTTCTCCTGGTAGTCATGAAGAGCAAGGCATTCTCAGCATGTGGGTTCCTACACATTTAAAGTCCTACTGAAAGCCACTACTAGCGACCACGCAGTCTGATAGTTTATATATCAATGATGAAATATTAACATTGCAACACATGACAATACGGCCGCTTTACTTTACTAAATTACCATTTTTTAAATTCCCGGGGGTTTCTTGTTGAAAATGCTGACGTGTACGCGTGACGTCCCGGACTGTTAGGGAATATTAGCGCTGCGCACACACACACAGCTAAAAGTCGTCTGCTTTCACCGCATAATTACACAGTATTCTGGACATCTGCGTTGCTGAATCTTTTGCAATTTCTTCAATTAATAATAGAGAAGTCAAAGTAGAAAGATGGAGGTGGGAAGCTTTAGCCTTTAGCCACACAAACACACGGTGATTCCTTGTTTAAAATTCCCGGAGGTGAAGCTTTACTATGGATCAGAGCGGTCAAGCGAACATGGATCCTGACCACATGTCAACCGGCAGTTTTTGGTGAGAAAATTGTGGTAATGCTCCTAGTCATTTCGATATCATTACTTATTTCACTAACTGCTTCTTTGCAATCACTTTTACGATCATATTTGTACATATCGTATGTGCTGGTGTTGTTCTATTGTTGTTGTTGTTATTGTTGTGTTTGCTGTTGTTGTTTTTGTGTCTCTGTCTAATCCCACTCTTATCCCTACAATTTCCCCCTCTGTCTTCCTTTTTTCCTCTTTCTATCCCCTCCTGCTCCGGCCCGGCTGCCCCAAATGATAATATAAATACATAAATAGGGTATAGCTCGGTTGGTAGAACAGCCGTGTCAGCAACTTGAGGGTTGCAGGTTTGATTCCCGCTTCTGCCATCCTAGTCACTGCCGTTGTGTCCTTGGGCAAGACACTTGACCCACCTGCTCCCAGTGCCACCCACACTGGTTTAAATGTAACTTAGATATTGGGTTTCACTATGTAAAGCGCTTTGAGTCACTAGAGAAAAGCGCTATATAAATATAATTCACTTCACTTCACATTTATAAAGTCAAATACAAATAAGGCAACAAAAGAAGTATCTTACACTTCTCTTCTGTAAAGTAAATGTGTACAGCCGATATTGGTCGATATCAACTATAAGATTTGCCTGAGAAGCTAAACAGGGCAAAAAAAACAAAAACCTTGAGACCTCCGATTTCGGAATGCTGACGTGTACGCGTGACGTCAGGGACTGTTAGGGAATATTAGCGCTGCGCACACACACAGCTAAAAGTTGTCTGCTTTCACCGCATAATTACACAGTATTTTGGACATCTGTGTTGCTGAATCTTTTGCAATTTCTTCAATTAATAATGGAAATGTCATAGTAGAAAGATGGAGTTGGGAAGCTTTAGCCTTTAGCCACACAAACACACGGTGATTCCTTGTTTAAAATTCCCGGAGGTGAAGCTTTACTATGGAACAGAGCGGTCAAGCGAACATGGATCCTGACTACATGTCGACCAGCAGTTTTCGGTGAGAAAATTGTGGTAAAAAGTCGCCACTTACCGGGGATCAGCTGAGCTTGTGCCTTCCGTACAGCTGCCATCGACTTCCATCAGACACTGGCATCAACACACCCGTAGACACACCCTTCCGACTATCAGGTACTCCCTTGTGGAGGGGGTCCAGTCCGATGACCATGGATGAAGTACTGGCTGTCCAGAGTCGAGACCCAGGATGGACCGCTCGTCGGGACCCAGGATGGACCGCTCGCTTGTATCGGTTGGGGACATCTCTACGCTGCTGATCCGCCTCCGCTTGAGATGGTTTCCTGTGGACGGGACTCTCGCTGCTGTCTTGGATCCGCTTTGAACTGAACTCTCGCGGCTGTGTTGGAGCCACTATGGATTGAACTTTCACAGTATCATGTTAGACCCGCTCGACATCCATTGCTTTCGGTCCTCTAGAGGGGGGGGGGGTTGCCCACATCTGAGGTCCTCTCCAAGGTTTCTCCTAGTCAGCATTGTCACTGGCGTCCCACTGGATGTGAATTCTCCCTGCCCACTGGGTGTGAGTTTTCCTTGCCCTTTTGTGGGTTCTTCCGAGGATGTTGTAGTCGTAATGATTTGTGCAGTCCTTTGAGACATTTGTGATTTGGGGCTATATAAATAAACATTGATTGATTGATTGATTGATATTAAACTCACTAAAACACTAGCAACACAATAGAAAGATAAGGGATTTCCCAGAATTATCCTAATAAATGTGTCTAAAAACATCGGAATCCGTCCCAATACAATCGCGTTTTTTACTGGATTTTTAATTTTTTTTAATTTTTTCTAGTCCTTCGCTATCAATATCCTCAAACACAAATATTTCATCCTCGCTCAAATTGATGGGGAAATTGTCGTTTTCTCTGTCCGAATAGCTCTTTTTGTTGGAGGCTCCCATTATAAACAATGTGAGGATGTGAGGAGCCATCAACGGGTGACATCATCGTCTGCGACTTCCGGTACAGGCAGGGCTTTTCTCTTAGCACCGAAATGTGCGAACTTTATCGTGGATGTTCTCTACTAAATCCTTTTAGCAAAAATATGGCAATATCGCGAAATGATCAAGTATGACACATAGAAAGGAGCTGCTATCCCCGTTTAAATAAGAAAATCTCATTTCTGTAGGCCTTTAACAGGATTTTTGGTCCTCACGGGGGCCTGTTGATGATGATAATAATAATGATAATAAAAATAGGCAGGCATGAGTATGACTTTGAATCTCCAGGATAAAAACAACGTTTAAACAACTCTTCACCTTCCTTTACCTCCTTTGATGGGTGAGCACGGCGTGAAGAATCACATGCTATTATCCACAATGATCTCGGGAGCACCCTCCAAAATAATCATCTGCGAGAGAACAAGCAAAGCAATGTCAAATTTAAAAAGCGGCAACATTTTCTTTAATTTCCGATACGGCTGAAGGCGCACGCAATGATCCACACGTTGAAGTGTGAAGAACATTGTTAAGTCGACAAGCTACGACAAAAGATTTAGCAAAGCCTTGCTTTTAATGATTGGTTGTTTTTTTTTAAATGTATTTATATCTAGTTACCACTTCACCTTAGTGCGTTTGGTTTGTAATTATGCAGAGCTTCTACAGTAGTTAAGGTTTTATGTATGCCTCATACCTATATACATACATATATATATATATATATATATATATATATATATATATATATATATATCTATATATATATATATATATATATACGTATATATATATATATATATATATATATATATATAGATACATATATATATATATATAGATATATATATATATATATATATATATATATATATATATATATATATATATATATATATATATATATATATGTATGTGTGTGTGTGAGTATGTAAATAAGTATATGTACAAATCCCGTTTCCATATGAGTTGGGAAATTGTGTTAGATGTAAATATAAACAGAATACAATGATTTGCAAATCCTTTTCAAGCCATATTCAGTTGAATATGCTACAAAGACAACATATTTCATGTTCAAACTCATAAACATTTTTTTTTTTGCAAATAATCATTAACTTTAGAATTTGATGCCAGCAACACGTGACAAAGAAGTTGGGAAAGGTGGCAATAAATACTGATAAATTTGAGGAATGCTCGTATAACGCTTATTTGGAACATCCCACAGGTGTGCAGGCTAATTGGGAACAGGTGGGTGCCATGATTGGGTATAAAAGCAGCTTCCATGAAAAGCTAAGTAATTCACAAATTTGTAAGCAAATTGTCGAACAGTTTTAGAACAACATTTCTCAACGAGCTATTGCGAGGAATTTAGGGATTTTACTGTCTATGGGCCATAAAATCATCAAAAGGTTCAGAGAATCTGGAGAAACCACTGCCCGTAAGCCATGATATTAAGGACCTTTGAGCCCCTCAGGCAGTTCTGCATCAAAAACCGACATCAGTGTGTAAAGGATATCACCACATGGGCTCAGGAACACTTCATAAAACCACTGTCAGTAACTACAGTTGGTCGCTACATCTGTAAGTGCTAGTTATATATATAAATATATGTATATATATATATATATATATATATATATATATATATATATATATATATATACTGTATGTGCACACCTATATATATATACAGTATATATATATATATATATGCATGTGCATATATGTGTGTATGTATTTAGTATGATAAAATATATGTACATGCACAATGTTAATTTCAAAGGCGGCGTTTTACCTCAAATCGTCAGTGCCATGCCATATTTAGTTTTTGCCTTGTTACTGTCAACAGTGTTGTATGTGTGTGTGTTTTCTTCTGTTTTTCTATCATTGTTGTATGTTTTGTTTTGCACTGCACTGCCACGCCTGTGTGTGAAAAGTGCCACATGAATAAAGTTTGATTGGATTGGATTTATTGATACGTCCTCTCGTTAAGAGATTGTTGTCCATCCATCCATCCACGCATTTTCTTCCGCTTATCCCAGGTCAGGTCGCGGGGGCAGCAGCCTAAGCAGACAAGCCTAGACTTTCCTCTCCCCAGCCACTTCGTCCAGCTCCTCCCAGGGGATCCCGAGGCGTTCCTAGGCCAACGTGTCCTGGTTATTCCCTGTGTCCTCCTGCTGGTTGGACGTGCCCTAAAAACCTACCTAGGGAGGCGTTCGGGTGGCATCCTGACCAGATGCCCGAACCACCTCATCTGGCTCCTCTCCATGTGGAGGAGCTGCAGCTTTAGTCTGAGTTCTACCCGGATGGCAGAGCTTCTCACCCTATCTCTAAGGGAGAGACCCAAACTCATTTGGGCCGCTTGTACCCGTGATCTTATCCTTTCGGTCATGACCCAAAGCTCATGACCATAGGTGAGGATGGGAACGTAGATCGACCGGTAAATTGAGAGCTTTGCCTTCCGGCTCAGCTCCTTCTTCACCACAACGGATCGGTACAACGTCCGCATTACTGAAGACGCCGCACCGATCCGCCTGTCGATCTCACCATCCACTCTTCCCCCACTCGTGAACAAGACTCCTAGGTACTTGAACTCCTCCACTTGGGGCAGGGTCTCCTCCCCAACCCGGAGATGGCACTCCACCCTTTTCCGGGTGAGAACCATGGACTCGGACTTGGAGGTGCTGATTCTCATTCCGGTTGCTTCACACTTGGCTGCGAACCGATCCAGTGAGAGCTGAAGATCCCGGTCAGATGAAGCCATCAGGACCACATCATCTGCAAAAAGCAGAGACCTAATCCCGCGGTCACCAAACCGGAACCCCTCAACGCCTTGACTGCGCCTAGAAATTCTGTCCATAAAAGTTATGAACAGAATGGGTGACAAAGGACAACCTTGGCGGAGTCCAACCCTCACTGGAAATGTCTTCGACTTACTGCCGGCAATGCGGACCAAGCTCTGACACTGATCATACAGGAAGTGGACCGCCACAATAAGACGTTTTTAAGGCAATTATTTTCTTTTGCTGCGATGAGGTGGCGACTTGTCCAGGGTGTACCCCGCCTTCCGCCCGACTGTAGCTGAGATAGGTGCCAGCGCCCCCCGCGACCCCGAAAGGGATTAAGCGGTAGAAAATGGATGGATGGATGGATATTTTCTTTTGTTATTTTAGACAGATTTGTTCAATTACTCTTGTTCCCGATTGATTTCACAAAATTTTAAATAAGTTTCCTTAATGAGGTCAGTGATATTTGTAATATGTTCAAACACGTGGTTATGTAACCCAGTGCTTCTCAAATGGGGGTACGGGTACCCCTGGGGGTACCTGAAGGGGAAGACCCAGGACACGTTGGGAAGACTATGTCTCCCGGCTGGCCTGGGAACGCCTCGGGATCCCCCGGGAAGAGCTAGACGAAGTGGCTGGGGAGAGGGAAGTCTGGGCTTCCCTGCTTAGGCTGTTGCCCCCGCGACCCGACCTCAGATAAGCGGAAGATGATGGATGGATGGATGCCTTAAAAAAAAAATCTGAATTATTTTGTGCAACTGGTGTCACTACAATACTATTAACACATGAAAAGGTGCAACAAATTCAATTCGAAAGTTTGAGTCTTTTTATCGTGATAGATTTAACGATTGAACGAAAGTGAATTAAACCGACTGGAAAAGGAATCAGTCTCATTATGGCTGCCAGGCTGGATACGTAAAAAATAGCTCGAAACGCCATCAACAAGCTGCAAGTGACGGACGGATGTATTAGCCTGCCATGAAAAGGAACAGCTAATCATGTCGGAGTGTGACTGGGAATCAAACACATTGCCTCCATCTGACGCGCGACACACGTGGGCTGACAGAACTTTTACTCCGCCGCATGTTATTAAAGGTGTAAAGGCCTTTGTACTTCCGGCAAGTCAATTGGCGAGCTGCATGAATTCCTCAATCATCGCACAAAAGGTCTGTCGGTGCTGAATGACTCGAGGTGGAAGTTCATGGCCCAATTCCATTGAACTCTATACTTTGGACAGTTTGCTTTCACTGAATATATATACATTCTACAGCAGGGGGAGGGAACCTATGGCTCTAGAACCAGAAGTGGCTCTTTTGATGGCTACATATGGCTCTCAGATAATTATATTTATATAGCGCTTTTCTCTAGTGACTCAAAACGCTTTACAAAGTGACACCCAATATCTAAGTTACATTTAAACCAGTGTGGGTGGCACTGGGGGCAGGTGTGTAAAGTGTCTTGCCCAAGGACACAACGGCAGTGACTAGAATGGCGGAAGCGGGAATCGAACCTGGAACCCACAGGTTGCTAGCACGGCCACTCTCCTAACCGAGCTAAGCCGAGTAACCGTGTAATACTCTTCCATATCAGTAGGTGGCAGTCGGTAGCTAATTGATTTGTAGATGTGGGAAACAGCGGGAGGCAGAGTGCAGGTAAAAATGTGTCTAATGCTTAAACCAGGGGTAGGGAACCTATGGCTCTAGAGCCAGATGACTGCATATGACTCTCAGATAATTATATTTATATAGCGCTTTTCTCTAGTGACTCAAAACGCTTTACAAAGTGACACCCAATATCTAAGTTACATTTAAACCAGTGTGGGTGGCACTGGGGGCAGGTGTGTAAAGTGTCTTGCCCAAGGACACAACGGCAGTGACTAGAATGGCGGAAGCGGGAATCGAACCTGGAACCCTCGGGTTGCTAGCACGGCCACTCTTCTAACCGAGCTAAGCCGAGTAACCGTGTAATACTCTTCCATATCAGTAGGTGGCAGTCGGTAGCTAATTGCTTTGTAGATGTGGGAAACAGCGGGAGGCAGGGTGCAGGTAAAAATGTGTCGAATGCTTAAACCAGGGGTAGGGAAACTATGGCTCTAGAGCCAGATGACTGCATATGACTCTCAGATAATTATTTTTATATAGCGCTTTTCTCTAGTGACTCAAAACGCTTTACAAAGTGACACCCAATATCTAAGTTCCATTTAAACCAGTGTGGGTGGCACTGGGGGCAGGTGTGTAAAGTGTCTTGCCCAAGGACACAACGGCAGTGACTAGGATGGCGGAAGCGGGAATCGAACCTGGAACCCTCGGGTTGCTAGCACGGCCACTCTTCTAACCGAGCTAAGCCGAGTAACCGCGTAATACTCTTCCGTATCAGTAGGTGGCAGTCGGTAGCTAATTGATTTGTAGATGTGGGAAACAGCGGGAGGCAGTGTGCAGGTAAAAATGTGTCGAATGCTTAAACCAGGGGTAGGGAACCTATGGCTCTAGAGCCAGATGACTGTATATGACTCTCAGATAAATCTTAGCTGACATTGCTTAACACGATAAGTAATAAATAATTCCGCTGGTAATCACAGTTTCAAAAATAACGTTCAAATTATCAAACATTCTCATGCATTTTAATCCAACCATCCGTTTTCTACCGCACCTGTTCAAGATGTCGCATTAATGGTAAGAAGTATTATATTTATTATTGGTTAACTTTTAGAATAACAATGTTGTTAAAAAGAATACTCTACAAATGTTGGTCATACTTCAAAATGCACGAATTTAGTTGTATTCAGTGTTGAAAAATGTTATATGGCTCTTACGGAAATACATTTTGAAACATTTGTCTTTCGTGGCTCTCTCAGCCAAAAAGGTTCCCGACCCCTGTTCTACAGAATGCTCACTCATTTTTTTTGTCGTACATGTTTCTTACACCTTTAATTAGTCCGAGTCAATTGATAACATCACAAAGCAATCTCACCTTTTAACCCTATGGAGCGATCAGTCCTCAGGGGATTATATGACTCGTTCATTTACCTGATAAACAGTATTAATTACAAAGATATTTTTTTAATCTGGGGTTTTATGCTGGCTCGGCTGTTTCAGTGTTGCAATCCCCAGAGAAATTCCTGATAACAAAGTAGATGACAAATTTTTTGTTCAAATGACACAAATGGGCTGATAGAATCGAGGTAGGGGAGCGCTGGTCATTGCATCCATTGTTGGAACGTGTGTGTGTGTGATTAAGCGTAATAAAAGCCCAACATGGTCTTCAATATGCTGCTGTAACAAAGTAAACATTGTAAGAGTCAGCATTTCATTCGTTAATGTATTATCCAACACACAAATATCTGTGCCGAACACATTTCCATGCTGTTATTTGTTAGAGACCATTGTCACATTTTATGTTTGCTGTGGTTGTATGTTCTACTTTCCTTGTGTTTACTTTCTTGTTGCTTTATGCGCTGATTTGACGCTCCTGTTTCTGTTTAGTGATTAGTGTCCTCACCTGTTGCTGCCACTAATCACTCCCCTTTATGTTTCATTGTCTCCCTGCCTAAGTCGCTGGATCAATGCTTTCAGGTTAGCTAATGCTTTGATATTGTTCCATGTTAAGTCTCCCGAGATTATTCCCCCCCATGCCTTCTCGTGCGCAATTGTTTTGATTTTTTTCCCCCTGTTTGATAAATAAATGTCCAGAGAAAAACTACAATGGTTTTAATTATGTATTTGAGTACTCAAATTACAAAGGAGAAATAGTTTTTGCTGCTACAGAAAGGTAAAAGAGCAAGAGAGAAAGGGAGAGACAAATAACTTTTCCACAACTTTAGGACTTTTGGGAATGAGAGGAGTAGGAATAAGGGGTTGGTGTGAAACTTTCTGTCTCCTAGGAGGCGGAGAGAGAAGCACAAAGCATACTTTATCTGGTTGGGATATTAGCAAAAAAAACGGACATTTTTTGGTTAAAAATTGGGTAAGGCAGTTCACAACATCAATCATAAAACAAACCCAATTGGAGGATACCATTCGACTAAAAATACAAATACAACTTCATTTAGTGACCATGCCACATCACAGCAATCTTTGTCTTATTCACCAAATAGACCATGGGTGTCAAACTCTGGCCCGCCGTACAATTTCATTTGGCCCTTGAGGCAATATCAAATTAACATTAGAGCTGGCACTGCCTTTAGCGTTGTCTACAATATGTTGTCACGTCCGCTTTTACTCCATACAAACAGCGTGCAGGCCAAGTCACATGATATATGCGACTTGTACACACACTTAAGTGAATGCCCAGCATACTTGCTCAACAGCCATACAGGTCAGACTGAGGGTGGCCGTATAAACAACTTTAACACTGTTACAAATATGCGCCACACTGTGAACCCACACCATACAAGGATGACTAACACATTTCAGGAGAACATCTGCACCGTAAGACAACATAAACACAACAGAACAAATACCCAGAACCCCTTGCAGCACTGACTACCACCAACCCAACCCATCTCAGTATTATTTTATTTCAAGATTTATTAGCCTGTGGAAAAATGTAATGTTGATATTTACCTCAGAAGGCTGCAAATAGAAAAGAGGCATTAAATGTTTTATTTAAATTGTATTTATTTGACCTTTTTTTTTGTTTGTTTGTTTTTTGAATGTGGATTTTGCACTATTAAGTTATATCATTATTGCTTGTTCCATATTCATTGTTCAAGCAAATCAGTGTAGCAAACTGAGCAATAATTAACTATTTATTCATGCACTTTCTCTTGTTACTTCAGGGCTTGAATGTTTGATTCATTCATTATTGTTATTTTATTTTGAAATGGGCCCTGCGATGAGGTGGCGACTTGTCCAGGGTGTACCCCGCCTTCTGCCCGATTGTAGCTGAGATAGGCGCCAGCGCCCCCCGCGACCCCAAAAAAGGGAATAAGCGGTAGAAAATGGATGGATGGATATTTTCAAATGTATTATTAGCCTGTGGATGAAGTTTATTTTGATATTTACCTCAGAAGGCTGCAAATAGAAAAGAGGCACTCAATTTTTATTTAAATTTTATTTGATATGCAATTGATATTTTTGTATTATTATTATCATTATTTGAAACTGGATTTTACATGTCACTATAAAGTTATATAAGCCTTGCTTGTTCAATATTTAATGCAAAACTTGTTTGGGTCCCTATTAAAAGGTTCATTTGTTCAACCTTGGCCCGCGGCTTTGTTCAGTTTTAAATGTTGGCCCACTCTGTATTTGAGTTTGACACCCCTGAAACAGACTCTAAAAATGCACCAGCCATAAAAGTTTCTTATCTCTGAAAAAACCCAGGACCTGCAGTTAAGGCATTTAAACCACAAAGCAAACACTGAGACTCCAAACCTCTGTAATGTAACATTCTGTTTCATCAATAACTTGTCAAAACGTGGACTTTGGGGTTTGTTTTTCAGGAATGCAAAGGAAAGTTGGCACGAACAAGACGTGAATGTAAGTACATATTTATTTCTTATACTAACAAACAACGAAAAGGAAGCAAACAAAAGGCGCGCACAAGGGCGGAAGTACAAAACTTGGCTATACAACAAAAACTAGCACTATGGCATGACTATGGACAAAAAAAACAAAACTCAATAACTGTGACATAAAAAACAAAAACTTACGTGGCACGGGAAGGAGGGAAACTATGGACAGTGTGGTTAACAGGCATCGCATGGCATGAAGGGAGTTGAGGTAAAGTCGCCAGGCTGACCACCTGGCAAATACAGGTTTGAATAATGGACATGATTAGTGCAAACAGGTGTGAGACATGAGGACAAGGTGAATGAGTTGCTATGGTAACAAAACAAACCAGGAAGTGCAAAAACAGGAACTGATTGTCCAAAAAACATAACCGAACATGACCAAAACAAAACATGATCACATAGATGTCAATCAATCAATCAATGTTTACTTATATAGCCCTAAATCACTAGTGTCTCAAAGGGCTGCACAAACCACCACGACATCCTCGGTAGGCCCACATAAGGGCAAGGAAAACTCACACCCAGTGGGACATCGGTGACAATAATGACCCAGTGGGACGTCGGTGATAATGATGACTATGAGAACCTTGGAGAGGAGGAAAGCAATGGATGTCGAGCGGGTCTAACATGATACTGTGAAAGTTCAATCCATAATGGATCCAACACAGTCGCGAGAGTCCAGTCCAAAGCGGATCCAACACAGCAACGAGAGTCCCGTTCACAGCGGAGCCAGCAGGAAACCATCCCAAGCGGAGGCGGATCAGCAGCGCAGATATGTCCCCAGCCGATACACAGGCGAGCAGTACATGGCCACTGGATCGGACCGGACCCCCTCCACAAGGGAGAGTGGGACATAGAAGAAAAAGAAAAGAAACGGCAGATCAACTGGTCTAAAAAGGGAGTCTATTTAAAGGCTAGAGTATACAAATGAGTTTTAAGGTGAGACTTAAATGCTTCTACTGAGGTGGCATCTCGAACTGTTACCGGGAGGGCATTCCAGAGTACTGGAGCCCGAGCGGAAAACGCTCTATTGCCCGCAGACTTTTTTTGGGCTTTGGGAATCACTAACAAGCCGGAGTCCTTTGAACGCAGATTTCTTGCCGGGACATATGGTACAATACAATCGGCAAGATAGGATGGAGCTAGACCGTGTAGTATTTTATACGTAAGTAGTAAAACCTTAAAGTAGATGTGACAGTTTTATTGGAATATGCTGGTTTTTTTGCTCTGTTTGGACAGAAAAAGTATGGGAGGTGAGGCACAAGCTTATTTACATTTAAAAGTCCCCATAATTTTGTTTAAGTAACAATCTAACTCAAAGCAACTGACTCGGGTCTCGTGAACAAACCAGGAGAACCAGATTTGGAGTTGGGGTTATCTGGGTCAGGCGAGTTGTAGGGGTCTTATTCAGGGTATGTTCAGGCTATAGTAGCAACCTGAAACCAGCCATTAAAAATCAGATGGCCACAACCGAAATTAGAGCGATTACCCCTCCCCAACAAAACCTTGCCCTCAAAATGTAAATTTGCCTTTAACATGGCCATCCTTGACCCAACCAACCCAATCAGCCTTGTCGGCGGTTTGTCAAGTCAGTATTGATAATAATGACCTTAGAGCAGGGATGGGCAAACTACGGCCCACGGGCCACATCTGGCTCGTTGGTTCCTTTAATACTAAAACCGAATTGAGCAAATATCCGTTTTGAGAATTGCCCGAACCAAACTGATACTAGATTTCGACGCACTGGCACTGGCAACACTGCTCCCGCTAAAAGATAATGTATGTGTTTGTCATGTCTTGGTGATCATGTTCTGTTTAGTAATGTTCTGGTTTGTTTTTGACTCCATTAGTTCATGTTTTTGCACACCCTGGTTTGTTTTAGTTTCCATGACAACCAGTAGTTGCTCCTGGCTCATTTGTTTGGCCTCACGCACCTGTCAATAATCACAGCACCATTTAAGCCTGTAGTTGCCAGGCAGTCAGCCTGGCGACATCACCCTCTACGCACCCGTGATACCTGATTGCTCACTACTTGCCATAGATTCATGCTTTTCCCGTCACAGTAAGCGTTTTCGTTTTTGTTGTTTATAGTTCTGCCATTGTGCAAGTTTTGGTTTTCAGAGCCCGGTTTTTGTACCTGCTCTGTGAGCGCCTTTCGTTTGTACCGTTTTTGAGTTAAGATTAAAAGATATCATTACCTTCACGCCATGTCCCGTCCAGTCGATTTGCACCACGGGAAAACAAACCACACCAAAGTCCACGCCTTGACGGTGTTAACCCTCTGATTGTTGCGATCCGAGACTCGGATCTTCACATGTTTATTTTTCCATCTTTGTTCTCATTCTCCGTCTGACCGGTTTATTTCCTGTTTTGTCCATCACTATGGTTACTCATTAGTTCAGCTGCTACACTCGGTCCGCACACCTGCTTCAGCTAGTCACCCTCCTTCATAAGCCAGCCTCTTCTGTTTATTCTTTCTTGGACTCTAGTTTGTTTTCACACAACGGTACGTCTGCTTTGCACTTTTGCTTACATGCAATTCCTGTAGTATTCTCGCAATTTTATTCATTCTTAGCTCTCATGCTAAATGTTTGGTTTTCCCCTTTGTGTGCCTATGTGCCAGTTTAATTTACTATTTGTTTATCCTAGCGTTCATGCTAGCGTCTTTTGTTTGCCTTTCCTTAGCTCCAGTATTTTTGTTATCTAGCACCTTTTGTTATTCAAATAAATAGTTAAACCTTACCTTTGCTGTGTTCTATTTCGACGCATCCTCGAGGGAATTGAACCCGGCACCACGATGCCGAACAGACGTAACACTGATACCATTTTTTATGTTTCTTTGATTTTCTAATATGATATTTTTTCAAAATATTCACAAATATTTTTTGTTTGATTGATTGAAACTTTTATTAGTAGATTGCACAGTACAGTACATATTCTGTACAATTGACCACTAAATGGTAACACCTGAATAAGCATTTAAGTCTCATCTTAAAACTCATCTGTATACTCTAGCGTTTAAATAGACCTCTTTTTTAGACCAGTTGATCTGCCGCTTCTTTTCTTTCTCCTATGTCCCCCCCTCCCTTGTGGAGGGGGTCCCGTCCGATGACCATGGATGAAGTACTGACTGTCCAGAGTCGAGACCCAGGATGGACCGCTCGTCGGGACCCAGGATGGACCGCTCACCTGTATCGGTTGGGGACATCCCTACGCTGCTGATCCGCTTGGGATGGTTTCCTGTGGACGGGACTCTCGCTGCTGTGTTGGAGCCACTATGGATTGAACTTTCACAGTATCATGTTAGACCCGCTCGACATCCATTGCTTTCGGTCCCATAGAGGGGGGGGTTGCCCACTTCTGAAGTCCTCTCCAAGGTTTCTCATAGTCAGCATTGTCACTGGCGTCCCACTGGATGTGAATTCTCCCTGCCCACTGGGTGTGAGTTTTCCTTGCCCTTTTGTGGGTTCTTCCGAGGATGTTGTAGTCGTAATGATTTGTGCAGTCCTTTGAGACATTTGTGATTTGGGGCTATATAAATAAACATTGATTGATTGATTGATTGATTTTTCAATTTGTTTAAGTCGGGGTCCATGTTAATTAATTCATGGTAAGTCAGGGTCCACGAATGTTCGCAACTTCACGTAATTTCACTATAATAGTCGGTATGCGATGATAATTGTTAGATAATTTATATGAATGCAATTGTTGATGAAATATATGTCAATGTGTATATTTGATGTTGTCCTTTAGTTAAGGACACAATGTTTTAATAGCACTGTATTGTGTTTTGGAGCTGTGTGCTGCACTTGAATGACCCTGCCCCGTTTTTCTACGTGCAACACAACCGTTAGATAACCCGCTCCACACCCGCTCCATCATTGACACACTTAGCGGCTCCTCATTTCCGAGAGGCCAGATGCAAACGCTCATTTGTCAAGGAGGATTTCATGTCAGAGTAACGGCGTTAGTCGTTTTTTATCATCATAAATCGTTTTCCAACATCAATACACATCGTCTAAAGGTTTAAACCGGGTGGAAATGTTTACTCAACGCTGACATGTTTTGCAATGCTTATGCATTTATTGTAGAGCACATTTGGCATGGAATACAAACAAAAACAGGGAATATTTGTTTGGTTGTCAGCTTTCTGAGAACAAACAGCATTCTTCCATTCCACGAACTCACAAATTCTGCCCACTAAATGGGGTATAGCACACAATAACATATTTACATTGTTATCAGCCAGCTTGGTCCTTGGTCCTGTTGTACGGTTAGGTGACTTTCACAGTCTTCCATTCTAAAGACAATTTAAAAACTCTGCATGAGTGGCCGCTGTCTTCCTTTGCCAAACAGAACGCTGGTTTATGTCAAGCATTTTCTTGTCTTGGAGTCATGTGAACAAACATTTGTGTCCCGAAGGTGTTTGATAGGGTTGAAGACCAGGGATCAGTGTATACTTTGGCTAAAGTTTCAAAAGAGCTAGCAGGTGACGCTCAGTAAACACACGGCAACATCATTCCCGGCTAACTAATCAGCTTCTTATGCGGTGTCCGTCTTCCGTCACATACTTCAATCAATCAATCAATGTTTATTTATATAGCCCCAAATCACAAATGTCTCAAAGGACTGCACAAATCATTACGACTACGACATCCTTGGAAGAACCCACAAAAGGGCAAGGAAAACTCACACCCAGTGGGCAGGGAGAATTCACATCCAGTGGGACGCCAGTGACAATGCTGACTATGAGAAACCTTGGAGAGGACCTCAGATGTGGGCAACCCCCCCCCCCCCCCCCCCCCCCCTCTAGGGGACCGAAAGCAATGGATGTCGAGCGGGTCTAACATGATACTGTGAAAGTTCAATCCATAGTGGCTCCAACACAGCCGCGAGAGTTCAGTTCAAGCGAATCCAAGACAGCAGCGAGAGTCCCGTCCACAGGAAACCATCTCAAGCGGATCAGCAGCGTAGAGATGTCCCCAACCGATGCAGGCGAGCGGTCCATCCTGGGTCCCGACGAGCGGTCCATCTTGGGTCTCGACTCTGGACAGCCAGTACTTCATCCATGGTCATCGGACCGGACCCCCTCCACAAGGGAGGGGGGGGACATAGGAGAAAGAAAAGAAGCGGCAGATCAACTGGTCTAAAAAGGAGGTCTATTTAAAGGCTAGAGTATACAGATGAGTTTTAAGGTGAGACTTAAATGCTTCTACTGAGGTAGCATCTTGAACTGTTACCGGGAGGGCATTCCAGAGTACTGGAGCCCGAACGGAAAACGCTCTATAGCCCGCAGACTTTTTTTGGGCTCTAGGAATCACTAATAAGCCGGAGTCTTTTGAACGCAGATTTCTTGCCGGGACATATGGTACAATACAATCGGCAAGATAGGATGGAGCTAGACCGTGTAGTATTTTATACGTAAGTAGTAAAACCTTAAAGTCACATCTTAAATGCACAGGAAGCCAGTGCAGGTGAGCCAGTATAGGTATACATGTATGTATATATGTATATAAAGGTATATACAGTATAGGTATATATGTATGTATATATGTATATGAATGTTAAATGTTGTCAAATGTTAAAGTTGTATTATTAAATAGAGGTCGGTGTCTAGCAGGACCGATAATCAGCATTTCCGTTTTTTTGGCATTAAGTTGTAAAAAGTTAGCGGACACCCATTGTTTAATTTCATTAAGACACGCTTCCAACTGACTACAATCCGGCGTGTTGGTCAGCTTTAGGGGCATGTAGAGTTGGGTGTCATCAGCATAACAGCTGGTCACGCTCAGTAAACACACGGTAACATCATTCCCGGCTAACTAATCAGCTTCTTATGCGGTGTCCGTCTTCCGTCACATACTTTGCCTGATCTTTTATCCATTCCTGTGAAGGAGTGAGTTTCGATTTTTGTTTGGTCGTGCCAACATTCCTAATTGCTCAAGAACATATATTTACAAGCTGATGAAGCCCGTGTGTCTCCACACCACTCTGAAGACCCCAACACAGAGGAAAAATAAATAAGAATTATAGCAACAACGGTACTTTAAAAGGAGTGAGGGCAAATAAATATGGATGCACTAGAGATAGGCGGTTTGCGGTCTCATCCGCGGAGTCCTTGGGTTAAACCGTGGCTCGGGCGGTTGACATGACGAAAAAATAGATTTTAATTAGATTCGGGCGGGTGGCGGTTGAACCATCCGGAGATATTTGATATACATGGTTCAGGGATCGGTATCCTTTGCCATTCAAAGAGACATTTAAGACCCGTGTCATAAAGCGAAGAAGACAATAGGAGACGCTATTATTCTCTTGAACGACTGCCGGAAGTCACCCCGGTGTGACTCGGCCGGGGTTTGAACTCTCAACCTACCAATCTCAGGGCGGACACTTTAACTACTAGGCCACTGAGTAGGTGTGTAATAGTGACATGATTAACACAGGTGCCCATCCATCCATCCATTTTCTACCGCTTATTCCCTTTTGGGATGGCGGGGGGCGCTGGCGCCTATCTCAGCTACAATCGGGCGGAAGGCGGGGTACACCCTGGACAAGTCGCCACCTCATCGCAGGGCCAACACAGATAGACAGACAACATTCACACACTAGGGACCATTTAGTGTTGCCAATCAACCTATCCCCAGGTGCATGTCTTTGGAAGTGGGAGGGGCCTATCCCCAGGTGCATGTCTTTGGAAGTGGGAGGAAGCCGGAGTACCCGGAGGGAACCCACGCAGTCACGGGGAGAACATGCAAACTCCACACAGAAAGATCCCGAGCCTGGATTTGAACCCAGGACTGCAGGACCTTCGTATTGTGAGGCAGACGCACTAACCCCTCTTCCACCGTGAAGCCCGATTGGACTCACAGGTGCGTGAGTCCAAAACAAATCAGATGCCTAAGTCCAAATGAGTACAGGTGAACTAATCGGTCGTCATGGTGACAAAACAATGGAGCGTAAACAGGAACTAAAAAGAGTCTTAAACCAACAGAACATAACGGAAAAAAACGTGACCACGGAACATGACATTATTAGTGAGAATGTACTTATTTTAAGGTATTTTGGGGTTCATTGAGGTTAGCTAATTTTACTTGTTTTGGAAAGTTTTCACAAGCCAAATTTTCTTGTTCTATTGGCAGATAATTGTGCTTCCCGTATTTCCTTGAATTACTGCCGGGTCAAACTCGCTTCCCAAAATAATTAGCGCATACTAAGTATCACCGCCTGGTCAAACTCGTGACGTCACGAGTGACACTTCACCTGTCGTCATTTTCAAAATGGAGTAGACTGATTTCAATACCGGTAATTTGAAATCGCATAAAAGGAAGAAGATTAAGAGCTATTCAGTAGGATTTAAGGTCCAAGCTTACATCCCACTCAAATTTTTACTGCATACCTTTTTTACAGTTGTGATCAAAATTATTCAACCCCCACACAATTTTGGTGTTTTAGCAAGTTGGACATTTATTCCGTATTTTGTTTACAGTCATATCAAATAAAGATGTGTCAAATAGACAAATGCAACTTAAATTGTAACACTGTATTTTACAAAATACCAAAAAAGGACCTTTTTTTTGATATCTCATTGACAAAATTATTCAACCCCTTGAAAATCATAATTCTTAAGAACAGAATTTGATTAAGGTCTTTTCAATCAGGTGTTGAAAACACCTGTAGATGTGATTAGAACCATAACGAGCAACAATTAAACTGATTGAAAAAGACTGTGACGCTCAGCTTCTTGTAGATGGTCAATGGTGTATTTGCAACATGGTGAAGTCCAGGGAGTGGTCAAAGAAGTCAAGAGAGGAGGTCATTTATCTTCATAAGAAAGGATATGGATATAAGAAAATAGCAAAGACATTACACATTCCAAGAGACACAGTTGGGAGCATAATTTGCAAGTTTAAAGCTAAAGGCACAGTGGAAACACTACCTGGGCGTGGTAGAAAGAGGATGCTGTGTGCGTACAGTGGTGAAAAACCCCCGGGTAACAGCTGAAGAACTACAACAGGACATTGCAGAGGGGGGAACGCAGGTTTCGTCCCAGACAATAAGGCGCACTACGAGATGAAGGCCTCCATGCCAAAACTCCCAGGCGCACCCCACTTCTGACTACCAGGCACAAGGAAAATTGACTCCAGTATGCCAAAAATCATCTGGACAAACCCCAAAGGTTTTGAGAAACTGTTCTATGGAGTGATGAGACAAAACTGGAACTCTTTGGGCCTATGAATCAACGTTATGTCTGGAGGAGAAAAAATTAAGCTTACAAAGGGAAGAACACCTTTCCTACTGTTAAGCATGGTGGGGGGTCAATCAAGCACTGGGGCTGTTTCTCTGCCTCAGGTACCGGGAATCTCCAGCGCGTTCAAGGCATTATGAATTCTATTTCCTAGCAGGATATATTAGCTGCAAATGTCTTGAAGTCAGTGATGAAGCTGAGGCTTGGGAGACGTTGGACCTTCCAACAGGACAAGGATCCCAAGCATACCTCCAAATCAACATCAGAGTGGTTGCAGAAGAAGGGCTGGAAGACTCTGGAGTGGCCTTCACAGTCGCCAGACCTAAATCCTCTAGAAAAGCTGTGGTGGGACTTGAAGAAGGCAGTTGCAGCACACAAGTCCAAGAATATGAATGAACTGGAGGCCTTTGCCCAAGAGGAATGGGCTAAAATATCTGTAGATGCTTGCAAGAAGCTTATGTATCACCTTTGAAGGATGTCATTACTGTTCTACTAAGTACTAAAGATGCATGGAACTAGGGGGTGGAATCATTTTGTCAATGAGATATTAAGAAAAATGTCCTTTTTTGGCATTTTGTAAAATACAGTGTTACAATTTAAGTTGCATTTGTCTATTCGACACTTGATATGACTACAAACAAATAACGGAATAAATGTCCAACTTGCTAAAACACCAAAATTGTGTGGGGGTTGAATAGTTTTGATAACAACTGTAAGAGGTTTTAAAAGAATTAGCGCATGCTTACTTTTACCGCATGCCTTTGGTAAGCGCAGGAGTGAGAAGAGGTTTTAAATTAATTAGCGCATGCTTACTTTTACCGCATGCCTTTGGTAAGCGCAGGAGTGAGAAGAGGTTTTAAATTAATTAGCGTCCCGGCGGCAATTCAAGGAAATATGGTACCGTATTTTCCGCGCTATAAGCCGCACCTAAAAACCAAAAATGTTCTCAAAAGATGACAGTGCGGCTTATAACCCGGTGCGCCTTATATATGTATTAATATAAATATTTATTTTCATAGAGTTTAGGTTTCGCAACTACGGTAAACAGCCGCCATCTTTTTTCCCCGTAGAAGAGGAAGCGCTTCTTCTTCTACGGTACGCAACCGCCAAGGTAAGCGCCCGCCCCCGTAGAAGAAGAAGCGCGCGGCTAATCCGATTCATTTAATTTGTGTGTTTCTGTAAAGACGACCACAAAATGGCTGCTACTAAAAGACACGCGTACAACGCAGAATTCAAACAAGGAAATAAGTCACGCAGAAGAACACGGAAATAGAGCAGCAGCGAGAGAATTGAACATAAATGAATCGATGGTGCTTAGGTGGAGGAAGCAACAAGATGACCTGCGCCAAGTAAAGAAGACGACACAGAGTTTGAGGGAACAAAGCAAGATGGCAACAGTTGGAGGACAAACTGGAACAGTGGGTAGTTGAGCAGAGAGCAGCAAGCAGAAATGTCAGCACCATCACTATTCCAATGAAGGCAACAGCGCCAGCAAGCGAACTTCAATCAATCAATCAATGTTTATTTATATAGCCCCAAATCACAAATGTCTCAAAGGACTGCACAAATCATTACGACTACAACATCCTCGGAAGAACCCACAAAAGGGCAAGGAAAACTCACACCCAGTGGGCAGGGAGAATTCACATCCAGTGGGACGCCAGTGACAATGCTGACTATGAGAAACCTTGGAGAGGACCTCAGATGTGGGCAACCCCCCCCCTCTAGGGGACCAAAAGCAATGGATGTCGAGCGGGTCTAACATGATACTGTGAAAGTTCAATCCATAGTGGCTCCAACACAGCCGCGAGAGTTCAGTTCAAAGCGGATCCAGGACAGCAGCGAGAGTCCCGTCCACAGGAGACCATCTCAAGCGGAGGCGGATCAGCAGCGTAGAGATGTCCCCAACCGATACACAGGCGAGCGGTCCATCCTGGGTCCCGACGAGCGGTCCATCCTGGGTCTCGACTCTGGACAGCCAGTACTTCATCCATGGTCATCGGACCGGACCCCCTCCACAAGGGAGGGGGGGACATAGGAGAAAGAAAAGAAGCGGCACATCAACTGGTCTAAAAAGGAGGTCTATTTAAAGGCTAGAGTATACAGATGAGTTTTAAGGTGAGACTTAAATGCTTCTACTGAGGTAGCATCTCGAACTGTTACCGGGAGGGCATTCCAGAGTACTGGAGCCCGAACGGAAAACGCTCTATAGCCCGCAGACTTTTTTTGAGCTCTAGGAATCACTAATAAGCCGGAGTCTTTTGAAGGCAGATTTCTTGCCGGGACATATGGTACAATACAATCGGCAAGATAGGATGGAGCTAGACCGTGTAGTATTTTATACGTAAGTAGTAAAACCTTAAAGTCACATCTTAAGTGCACAGGAAGCCAGTGCAGGTGAGCCAGTACAGGTATATATGTATGTATATATGTATATAAAGGTATATACAGTATAGGTATATATGTATGTATATATGTATATAAAGGTATATACAGTATAGGTATATATGTATGTATATATGTATACAAAGGTATATACAGTATAGGTATATATGTATGTATATATGTATATAAAGGTATATACAGTATAGGTATATATGTATGTATATATGTATATAAAGGTATATACAGTATAGGTATATATGTATGTATATATGTATATAAAGGTATATACAGTACAGGCGTAATATGATCAAACTTTCTTGTTCTTGTCAAAAGTCTAGCAGCCGCATTTTGTACCAACTGTAATCTTTTAATGCTAGACATGGGGAGACCCGAAAATAATACGTTACAGTAGTCGGGACGAGACGTAACAAACGCATGGATGATTTTAAAGGTGCTGCTTCTTGGTGTTTCCGGTTCATGAAAAGACGCAATCTCTCCATCCGCACACGGACTACTATTTCACAGCAACTGCCAAAAGACTTTCAACAAAAGCTGGCTACTTTCCGTGCATATTGTAAAAACAAGATAGCTAAAAAAAAGATCCGGCCAGGAAGGCAGGATTCATGGAACTGCCGGACAGCAACAGCGACACTGACTCTGATGACTTTGACGAGACGGAGCCCGCCATTTTGGATGCCGTATTCGCCCATTTTTTTAATTCAGACACCGAAGAAGAAAAATTCGAGGGATTTATGGATGAGAAATAACTTCTGAAGGTGAGCTTTAAATGTTTATTTTGTGTGCTGTGACATTAATGTTCGAACAAAGTTGAGTTATTGATGTTGCTATTGCTCTGCAATATTTTGAGTGTTACTATTGTTGTGATTGCACATTCGCACACTGGTTTGTATTATTAAAGTTGGACTGACCTGACTGTTTTTTTGACATTCCCTTTAGCGCAGCGTGGGCGCGGCTTATGACCCGGTGCGGCTTATAGGTTTATAAAGTTTTTAAATATGCCATTCATTTAAGTCTCATCTTAAAACTCATCTGTAAACTCTAGCCTTTAAATAGACCTCCTTTTTAGACCAGTTGATCTGCCGCTTCTTTTCTTTCTCCTATGTCCCCCCCTCCCTTGTGGAGGGGGTCCGGTCCGATGACCATGGATGAAGTACTGACTGTCCAGAGTCGAGACCCAGGATGGACCGCTCGCCTGTATCGGTTGGGGACATCTCTACGCTGCTGATCCGCTTGAGATGGTTTCCTGTGGACGGGACTCTCACTGCTGTCTTGGAGCCACTATGGATTGAACTTTCACAGTATCATGTTAGACCCGCTCGACATCCATTGCTTTCGGTCCCCTAGAGGGGGGGGGGTTGCCCACATCTGAGGTCCTCTCCAAGGTTTCTCATAGTCAGCATTGTCACTGGCGTCCCACTGGATGTGAATTCTCCCTGCCCACTGGGTGTGAGTTTTCCTTGCCCTTTTGTGGGTTCTTCCGAGGATGTTGTAGTCGTAATGATTTGTGCAGTCCTTTGAGACATTTGTGATTTGGGGCTATATAAATAAACATTGATTGATTGATTGATACTATTGTTGTGATTGCACATTCGCACACTGGTTTGTATTATTAAAGTTTGACTGACCTGACTGTTTTTTTGACATTCCCTTTAGCGCGGCGTGGGCGCGGCTTATGACCCGGTGCGGCTTATAGGTTTATGAAGTTTTTAAATATGCCATTCATTTAAGTCTCATCTTAAAACTCATCTGTATACTCTAGCCTTTAAATAGACCTCCTTTTTAGACCAGTTGATCTGCCGCTTCTTTTCTTTCTCCTATGTCCCCCCCCTCCCTTGTGGAGGGGGTCCGGTCCGATGACCATGGATGAAGTACTGACTGTCCAGAGTCGAGACCCAGGATGAACCGCTCGCCTGTATCGGTTGGGGACATCTCTACGCTGCTGATCCGCTTGAGATGGTTTCCTGTGGACGGGACTCTCACTGCTGTCTTGGAGCCACTATGGATTGAACTTTCACTGTATCATGTTAGACCCGCTCGACATCCATTGCTTTCGGTCCCCTAGAGGGGGGGGGTTGCCCACATCTGAGGTCCTCTCCAAGGTTTCTCATAGTCAGCATTGTCACTGGCGTCCCACTGGATGTGAATTCTCCCTGCCCACTGGGTGTGAGTTTTCCTTGCCCTTTTGTGGGTTCTTCCGAGGATGTTGTAGTCGTAATGGTTTGTGCAGTCCTTTGAGACATTTGTGATTTGGGGCTATATAAATAAACATTCATTCATTCACATTCAAGGTGCGGCTTATAACACGGGGCGGCTTATAGCGCGGAAAATACGGTAGTTCAAATAAAATACCACTCATTTTTGTATTTTTTATTCTTGTTCATGAACACTGACTTTTTGCGGTGTGCAGAGCTCCAGAAGACTGGTGCTAGGGCTCAGGCTGTGAAATGAACCCACCGAATCAGCAGTAAAATGAATCTGCATGTAGTGTACCACAACACTATTAGTGCACCATCAGGGCAACTACGGAAAGCAAAGCAAACACAGTAAAATGCGTGCGATTTATGCATCGAAATGTTAACCCCCATTTTTTGCCGATAAATATTCATGTCTTTGGTGTTAAACTGGGAACGAGAAGTAGAAAGCGATTGGAAGATGAAGTGCAGAAGCGGTTTATGGGGAAGGTGGTGGTGGGGGTTGGGGGGCAGGCCAGGGATGAATAAGGATGATAAAATAGCCGTGCCAGAGCAAAGTGTGTCCCCAAGGCTCGGAGCATGTTTCAGTGCCTCCAGTCTGGAGGCCCCTTTGGAAAAGTTGGGGTCATGTAGAAGCCCAAATCGATGAGCTGAGAAGGGGCTGAGGGGCGCCATGCTAATACCGGCGCCATGGTAATACCGCGTGTTCCGTCCCTGCTGGGTAATGTCATCCATCAAGCCGCCGCTGCCACCGGGACCGAGAAGGAAGAGATGGCCAACGATTGCTTTACAATCTTTCCTCCATATCCCAGAGCTGGTTTTAATACAAGGAGGTAATAAGGAAGTCCCGGCACTGTGTCTCTGTCCCTTCAGAAAGAGAGATAAATGTTTCGCGGGTCTACCGGGACAAAAAGAATGTTAATCCCTCTATTACATCGGGCTCGGCCAGACCTCAGCATCACAGCCTTCATACATCATAGCATTTATTGATCAGCTCCTGCTCTGACAAGGGATGCTAAATGAGATGTTTCATTCTTCTGAAGGAAACTAATGCCTGCGTGTACTTCTACTTACATTTACTTGAACTGTAGGAAGTTTACTCCGGTTAGAGGATTTATTTTTAAAGCTCTTCATAGCTATTAGTTTATTAGATTTTCCACTTTTAAAGGGCTACTGAAACCCACTACTACCGACTAGAGATGCGCGGATAGGCAGTTATATCATCCGCATCCGCATCACCAAAATCATCATCCACCCGCCGTCCACCTGAACCAGAGGTGAAGTGAAGTGAAGCGAATTATATTTATATAGCGCTTTTCTCTAGTGACTCAAAGTGCTTTACATAGTGAAACCCAATATCTAAGTTACATTTAAAGCAGTGTGGGTGGCACTGGGAGCAGGTGGGTAAAGTGTCTTGCCCAAGGACACAACGGCAGTGACTAGGACGGCGGAGCGGGAATTGAACCTGCAACCCTCAAGTTGCTGGCTCGGCCGCTCTACCAACCGAGCTAAGTCATCCCTTTTTGCAAAATTCAACATATTTCATTCAAAATCATTTAAATCAAGGGAACAGAGGTGGGTAGTAACGCGCTACATTTACTCCGTTACATCTACTTGAGTAACTTTTGGGATAAATTGTACTTCTACGAGTAGTTTTTATGCAACATACTTTTACTTTTACTTGAGTATATTTATAGAGAAGAAATACTACTTTTACTCCGCTCCATTTATCTACATTCAACTGGTTTCTCGCTACTTTTTTTTTATCGATCTGTTAATGCACGTTTTGTTTGTTTTGATTTTGTCAGACGCGCATTCAAAGTAGGAACTACGCATGCCTGCGTTTCACCAATCAAATGCAGTCACTGGTGACGTTGGACCAATCAAACAAAACCAGGCGGTCACATGACCGTCACACGTCGAATCTGACCTCAAAAAGTTGAAAAACTTATTGGGGTGTTACCATTTAGTGGTCAATTGTGCAGAATATGTACTGTACTGTGCAATTTACTAATAAAAGTTTCAATCAATCAATCAAAAGTGTAAAGGAAAAAAGACACTTTTTATTTCAACCGTACTTCCCGTCAAAAGCCTAAAGACTGATCGCACAGTTCCTGTCTTCACAATAAAAGCGCCGCTCCATCGCGCCTGCGCTAACAAAATAAGAGTCTCCGAAAGCCAGCGCAAACAAGCTAGCAAGCTACGGAGTTTGCCGCCAATGTATTTCTTGTAAAGTGTATAAAAACGAATATGGAAGCTGGACAAATAAGATGCCAAAAACCAACCACTTTCATGTGGTATTAGACAGGAAGTAGGAACTTTTTTTTCTCCTCCATTTAAAAACGTGGACATTATCAGCACTATACTGTCTGATTCCAATCAATGCAAGTCATCAGAATCAGGTAATACACCAACTTATATTCTTGTCTTCATGAAAGATAGGAATCTATATGTTAAACATGCATGTATATTCATTAAAACACCTTCAACATGTCAACAAAAACGGCAAAATAAAAAACTATAAATTATATACTGTATAAATGTGTGTATGTATATATATATATGATATGTACTGTGTATGTATGTATGAGGTAGATCACCTCGACTTGGTCATTTATTAAGTAATTGATTAACGTTGAAAAACTTATTGGGGTGTTACCATTTAGTGGTCAATTGTACAGAATATGTACTGTACTGTGCAATCTAATAATACAAGTTTCAATCAATCAATCAATCAATCAATCAATCAATGCCTATTGAGCCTATGGTGCTGTTAAGTTATTGTGGCTCAATTTGCCTTATTTTTTTTATTTTAATGTATTATTATTTAATAGATTATTGTTTTAGTTGCTTAAGAGATATTCCTGGCTCTGAATTTGCTCATTGCTATTTTTATGTTTTTGTGCATTACTTGTTGCCGTCATCATCAAACAAACAGGTTACTCATCAGTTACTCAGTACTTGAGTAGTTTTTTCACAACATACTTTTTACTTTTACTCAAGTAAATATTTGGATGACTACTCCTTACTTTTACTTGAGTAATAAATCTCTAAAGTAACAGTAATCTTACTTGAGTACAATTTCTGGCTACTCTACCCACCTCTGACCTGAACCAACTTTTTATCGGGACCGTACCCGCCCGCCAACCGCCCGCTGAATTACATCAGAGGTTGGCCACCATTACCACTCAGAGCTATTTAAAACTGTGTCACAGAGTAATGTAGTCAATTGGAGCCACTAACGTTCTCGCAAATAGTTAATAACATTCATCCTGATGACAAGAATGTGGACGTGCTATGAAACCATTGCCTTAGACACCTTCAACAACATGTACGAACCGATTGTTGGTCCAGCAACATGTTGTGTGCAGCTTCCGCAATCACACGTATGAGATTGAAAGGCATACTGGGTGATACAGAGTACACTGATGGTTGTGATATAAACAACTTTAACACTTAGTAATATGCGCCACGCTGTGAAGCCACACAATACAAGATTGACAAACACATTTCGGGAGAACATCCTCACAGTAACACAACATAAACGCAACACAACTAATACCCAGAATCCTTTGTATTCATGACACTTCCTGAATATATTTTAAACCCCCGCGCCCCCAACCCCGCCCACCTTATGGATGCACGGGGAGGACGGGACGGGGGGGTTGGCGGGATTTGGGGTGTATAAAATAGTCAGGAAGTGTCATGAATACAAAGGATTATGGGTATTAGTTGTGTTGCGTTTATGTTGTGTTACTGTGAGGATGTTCTCCCGAAATGTGTTTGTCGTTCTTAATTGGTGTGGCTTCACAGCGTGGCGCATATTACTAAGAGTGTTCAAATTGTTTATATCACAACCATTAGTGTACTCTGTGTCACCCAGTATCCCTTGCAGTCGTGTGCGTGTTGCCGGGGAAGCCACACACAACATGTTGCTGGGCTGACAACCAGATCGTACATGTTGTAGAAGGTGACAAAGCCAATGGCTTCATGGCACGCACTAATATTTAGTATCTGGGTGACTGCCGGCAGTCATTCAAGAGAATAATAGTGTCTCCTATTGACTACTTCGCTTTATGACACAGGTCTTAAATGGCTCTTTGAATGGCAAAGGATACCGATCCCAGAACCATGTATATCAAATATCTCCGCATGGTTCAACCACCACTCGCCCGAATCTAATTAAAATCTATTTTTCCGTCATGTCAACCGCCCAACCCGTGGTTTTCCCCCGGACTCCGCGGATGAGACCGCAAACCGCGCATCTCTACTACCGACCACGCAGCCAAAAAAAAAGCAAACTAAAGGCGCGCACAAGGCAGAGAACAAACTTGGCTGAAAAACAAAAACTACTACAAAGGAAAAACTATGGATATGAAACAAAAGACTCGCTAAACGTGACATGAATAAACAAAACTTACTTGGAAGGAAATGCACGGAGCAATACATAAGCAGAGTGAACAGAGCATGGAGCAACAACAATGACGCCAGCCTGACTGCCTGGCAACCACAAGCTTAAATAATAGTGACATGATTAACACAGGTGCGTGAGTCCTAAACAAATCAGGTGTGTGAGTCCAAATGAATTCAGTTGAACTAATCGGTCGTCATGGTGACAAAACAATGGAGCGTAGACAGGAACTAAAAATATCTTAAAGTCCTACTGAAAGCCACTACTACCCACCACGCAGTCTGATAGTTTATATATCAATGATGAAATATTAACATTGCAACACATGACAATACGGCCGCTTTAGTTTACTAAATTGCAATTTTAAATTTCGCGCGGAGTTTCTTGTTAAAAACGTTGCGGAATGATGATGTTTGTGACGTTATTGGTTGGAGGGGACATATTAGCCCAGCAACACTTGCGGCTAAAAGCATTCTGGACATCTGTGTTGCTGAATCTTTTGCAATTTCTTCAATTAATAATAGAGAAGTCAAAGTAGAAAGATGGAGGTGGGAAGCTTTAGCCTTTAGCCACACAAACACACGGTGATTCCTTGTTTAAAATTCCGGGAGGTGAAGCTTTACTATGGATCAGAGCGGTCAAGCGAACATGGATCTCGACCACTTGTCAACCGGCAGGTTTCGGTGAGAAAATTGTGGTAAAAAGTCGCCTCTTGCCGGACATACTGTGTAGAACTCTGGGGAACCACTTTTAAAACCATAATTAATGATATTGTTTTGCTCCAAAAAAAAGCTGTACGGCTAATAAACAAAGCAGGATATTATGACCATACCCATCCATTATTTGTTAAATCAAAACTTATGAAATTTCAAGATATTGTTTATTATAAAATAATACAGATAATGTTCAAAGCAAAAATAAATACTCTTCCAGAAGGAATTCAAAAATACTTCTCTCTACAGACCAGCAAATACAATCTAAGAGATGAATCCAAGTTTATTTTACTAAAAGCAAGATTAGTTGTTAAAGGTAGATGTTTATCTGTTCTCGTGTCAATTTGTGGAATTCTGTTGGTAGAGAAATAAAAATGAGTGACTCAGTATTTAATTTCAAAAAGAACATGTCACAATGTATTATAAAAAGTTGTGTGAACTAGAAATGTATGTTTGTTTGGTTAAATGTTGTATTTAGAAGGTATGTATGTTTATCTATTTACAAAAAAGTGCATGTGTGTAAGTACATATTTTTGTATTATTTCTTAAAGGGCAACTTAAATGTAAATGCTGAATGACTATATTTATTTTTGTATTACAAAATTATTAGAAAAGGTAACTTAATTGAATGTGAAAAATTTTATGTTGGGCATATAAGCTTTTTTGCTTCTGCCTGTTTCAGTCATGTTATTCATTTTTGAATCGTGATCCATGTTGGAATATGTTTTTGTTGGACTGAAAATAAACTGAAACTGAAACTGAGATCAGCGGAGCTTCTGTCCTGCTGCAGCTTCGTGACTTCTCTCTGGGACTGGCGTCAACACACCCGTGGACACACCCCTCTGACTATCAGGTACTATTTAACTCACTAAAACACTAGCAACACAATAGAAAGATAAGGGATTTCCCAGAATTATCCTAGTCAATGTGTCTAAAAACTTCTGAATCGCTCCCAATGCAATCGCCTTTTTTTTTTTTTTACTTTTGTTTTCTAGTCCTTCACTCTTAATTTCTTCATCCACAAATCTTTCATCCTCGCTCAAATTAATGGAGAAATTGTCGCTTTCTCAGTCCGAATCGCTCTTGCTGCTGGTGGCCATGATTATAAACAATGTTCAGATGTGAGGAGCCCTACAACCCGTGACATCACGCACACATCGTCTGCTACTTCCGGTACAGGCAAGCCTTTTTTATTACCGACCAAAAGTTGCAAACTTTATCGTGGATGTTCTCTACTAAATCCTTTCAGCAAAAATATGTCAATATCGCGAAATGATGAAGTATGACACATAGAATGGAGCTGCTATCCCCGTTTAAATAAGAACATCTCATTTCAGTAGGCCCTTAAAGTACCACTCATTGTCAGAGAAACACTAAGTGTGGTGAAATTATTCTTTGCATTTGACCCATCTGTCATGTCTTTGTGATCTTGTTTAGTTTGCCTACGTATGTTCTGTTTGGTTTTTGGATTTTGTCAATCCCTGTTTTTTCACTCCTTGCTTCGTTTCCATGACAACCCATTAGTTTTCACCTGTCCTCATGCCACACACCTGATTCATTTGGACTCATGCACCTGTTGTCAATCACTACATCACTATTTAAGCCTGTAGTTGCCAGGCAGTCAGCTGGCGACATTATTCATCGGCATGAATAACCCTTGTTAGTCATGCTGATGATCCAAATACTTTTGTCAGAATAGTGTACTCTCTGAACTTTCAAACCCAATCACAAAATCTGCATTTTGATGGAGCATGACAACACTGGAACTTTCTCCAACAATGTACCTGCGTATTATTTGTTGCAGAAATAGGCCTCAAAGGACAAAAGTCTTTTCCTTGTTGGTGAAGACAATTGTTCCAAAAAGTCAACCTGTGTGTCGTTACCTAATAGATGGATGTGGAGGTTGTCCTCCTGTGGGTCCTCCGGACCACCAAGCATCGATGCAACGCTGGTTTGTTTGCCATCGTTTTGCTTTTCAGCACAAAGTCTCTCTCTCGCGCTCTGGCCCCAGCTCCAACCACATTTTCTTTCTCCCGGCTGCTGCTTAAACAGAGGTTCAAAGGTTCAAGGTTCAAAGTTGTATTCATCACATGCAGAGTACACCACAGTGAAAGGCTTTAGTTCCATGCTCTACAGATATTGTGTGCAGTGGGATCCAAACACAAGTTGCATGATCTAATACACTAAATACAAAAAATACAACAATTTGAGTAGCTCTGATGGACATTAATTACAAGACAATCAAGTTGCACAATAAGTCACAGTAGTTAATGTAGAAGTATTAGTACAAGTAAAGTGGTCAAATACAGTACCAGTGAAATATCAAATAGTATAACAGTATATACTGTATAGGAAGCAACACATTTTAAGGTGTCGACAGGTGATTAGATAATAAGGCCCACCTGGGCCATCTACACACCTTTCACTGACTTCAAGGCCGTTCAAAAGACTCCGGCTGATTAGTGATTCCTAGAGCCCAAAAAAAGTCTGCGGGCTATAGAGCGTTTTCCGTTCGGGCTCCAGTACTCTGGAATGCCCTCCCCGTAACAGTTCGAGATGCTACCTCAGTAGAAGAATTTAAGTCTCACCTTAAAACTCATCTGTATACTCTAGCCTTTAAATAGACCTCCTTTTTAGACCAGTTGATCTGCCGCTTCTTTTCTTTTTTCTCCTATGTCCCCCCCTCCCTTGTGGAGGCGGTCCGGTCCGATGACCATGGATGAAGTACTGGCCGTCCAGAGTCGAGACCCAGGATGGACCGCTCGTCGGGACCCAGGATGGACCGCTCGCCTGTATCGGTTGGGGACATCTCTACGCTGCTGATCCGCTTGAGATGGTTTCCTGTGGACGGGACTCTCGCTGCTGTCTTGGAGCCACTATGGATTGAACTTTCACAGTATCATGTTAGACCCGCTCGACATCCATTGCTTTCGGTCCCCTAGAGGGGGGGGGGGGGTTGTTGCCCACATCCGAGGTCCTCTCCAAGGTTTCTCATAGTCAGCATTGTCACTGGCGTCCCACTGGATGTGAATTCTCCCTGCCCACTGGGTGTGAGTTTTCCTTGCCCTTTTGTGGGTTCTTCCGAGGATGTCGTAGTCGTAATGATTTGTGCAGTACTTTGAGAGATTTGTGATTTGGGGCTATATAAATAAACATTGATTGATTGATTGATATTGGCACACCTCGCTTCGGTACAGGCCTACAGGCCACGCCACCCCTCCACAATGGACTTTCAGCCACAGAGTTTACAGTGTCACCTAACAGAGCAACAATACTCACAAATAGTGGATGGCTCCAACATTTCCCTCCACATCTTTGCCACTTCACTTCTGCCAGTAGAAATGTGATTGACACAAAGTCCCATTTTAACACAACTTTATTTTCTGACCATGCCTTTGAATGTCCTCCAACTTTAAGTCGTTGACTAATTGTTTGCCAGGCATGTGATACGGAGCAACATTTTTAATGAATGAAACAGCAATATGCAATTAAAGGGGTTGTGCTCTTTGTTGGATAACAAATCCTCATGTATGGCTGCGGATTAAAGAAATAAAAAAAAGACTTAACACTTGCAAGAGAGAATTGATTCTTATTAGCTTTCGGGAAATGTCTAATGAGCGTCATGTTTTTGGAGGGATTCTTTCTAGCTTTTCAAACTAGAAGAGACTAAGTGGTGTTCTTGGAAGATCAGTAGACTATTCACACGCGCACAAAGACTCTTATTCATGACCTGTAGACCTGAATTTCTCCTGCAGAAAAAATGCATTATCCCTCCCGACAATACCCCAAAATGTTGAAATCACTTTGGCATTTTAAATAACGTCTTAATCCGTTTTATCCTATTAGGTTTTTGTCAATGTATGTCATGAATGATCCAGCCATAAATGTTCAACTTTTATTTTAATGCAGTACTGTTAACTTTTGACCGTTGACCACGAAAATGCAATTAATTTATCCTATTGTAAAAAAGAAAATGTGTGTAATAAAACGCATAAAAATCCTCTCTCGGTCTGGTCTAACGAGGAAAAAAATGTCAAGTTTCATGCTGAGTACGGAGGCCTGAAAAGGGTCAACAGTTTCCTCAATTGTCTTCATCCCTTGGAGACATCTTGAGGCTGTTTTGAATTTTATAGGAGAAAAAGACACCGTCACCGTTTTTTTTTTGTTTTTTTATAATAGTTATCAGGACAAACAAAATGCTTTTCCTTGAGAGCGATAAAATTTTATGGAGTGTTTTGATGATTTTATACACACACACCAAGACACACACACAAACCTTTTAGTCATCCAGTCTTGCTTTGAGGAAAAAAACAAAAAAACCTTGAAATAACCAACATTAGGAATTCACTCTTAACAGGACTTGGGGCAGGAGACTATTCCACTTCACATTTTCTTTGACGGGGAACTAAACTTTTTTTTTAATTCTGTCATTCACAATATCTTATGTGCAATCTAATAATGAAAGTTTCAATCAATCACACGTGTTAGATCCACTATGGACTGGACTCTAACATTATTATGTTAGATCCACTATGGACTGGACTCTCACTCTACTATGTTAGATCCACTATGGACTGGACTCTCACACTATTATGTTAGATCCACTATGGACTGGACTCTAACACTATTATGTTAGATCCACTATGGACTGGACTCTCACACTATTATGTTAGATCCACTATGGACTGGACTCTCACTATTATGTTAGATCCACTATGGACTGGACTCTAACACTACTATGTTAGATCCACTATGGACTGGACTCTCACTATTATGTTAGATCCACTATGGACTGGACTCTCACTATTATGTTAGATCCACTATGGACTGGACTCTCACTATTATGTTAGATCCACTATGGACTGGACTCTAACACTACTATGTTAGATCCACTATGGACTGGACTCTCACTATTATGTTAGATCCACTATGGACTGGACTCTCACTATTATGTTGGATCCACTATGGACTGGACTCTCACTATTATGTTAGATCCACTATGGACTGGACTCTCACTATTATGTTAGATCCACTATGGACTGGACTCTCACTATTATGTTAGATTCACTATGGACTGGACTCTCACTATTATGTTAGATCCACTATGGACTGGACTCTCACTATTATGTTGGATCCACTATGGACTGGACTCTCACACTACTATGTTAGATCCACTATGGACTGGACTCTCACTATTATGTTAGATCCACTATGGACTGGACTCACACTATTATGTTAGATCCACTATGGACTGGACTCTCACTATTATGTTAGATCCACTATGGACTGGACTCTCACACTGATGTTGCTCTACGGTTTTTGTTGTTGTTATTGTTGTGTTTGCTGTTGTTGTTTGTGTCTCTCTGTCTAATCCCCCTCTTATCCCCACAATTCTCCTCCTCTGTCTTCCTTCTTTTCTCCTCCTATCCCTCCTGCTCTGGCCCGGCTGCATTAAATAATAATATAAATACATTTAATAAAGTCAAATTCAAATAAGGCAACAAGAGAAGTATCTTCCACTTCTCTTGTGTAAAATAAATGTGTACAGCCGGGCATCTACATCAACTATATGATTTGCTTGAGAAGCTGGAAAGGGCAAGAAAAAATAAAATAAAATAAAAATAGAAGAAAGAAAAGCAAGAAAAAAACGGAATAAAATATTACTTGTTGAAACAACGTTATTTTTGTTTTGTTTTTATATCATCGACTATTGCTTGGAATCAGTTTCTTCGGTCTACCACAGGGGTGTCAAACTCAAATACAGAGTGGGCCAGAATGTAAAACTGAACAAAGCCGCGGGCCGAGGTTGAACAAATGAACCTTTTAATAGGGACCCAAACAAGTTTTTCATTGAATATTGAACAAGCAAGGCTTATATAACTTTATAGTGACATGTAAAATTGAGTTTCAAATAATAATAACAATAATAATTAAAAAAATATCAATGGCATATCAAATCAAATTTAAATAAAAATGGAATGCCTCTTTTCTATTTGCAGCCTTCTGAGGTAAATATTAACATTAACTTTTTCCAGAGGCTAATACATTTGAAAATAAAATAATGAATATACCAACCATTCAGGCCTTTTTACTGCCCGGTAATGTCGGGGCTCAGGTGGGCGGGGTTAGGGGGCGGGTTTGTTGGTAGCGGGGAGGGGGTGTATATTGTAGTGGTCCGGAAGAGTTAGTGCTGCAAGGGTTTCCGGGTATTTGTTCTGTTGTGTTTATGTTTTGTTACGGTGCGGATGTTCTCCCGAAATGTGTTGGTCATTCTTGTTTGGTGTGGGTTCACAGTGTGACGCATATATGTAACAGTGTTAAAGTTGTTTATATGGCCACCCTCAGTGTGACCTGTATGCTGTTGATCAAGTATGGGGGCTTGCATTTACTTACATGTGTGTAGAAGCCACATATATTACGGCACGCTGTTTGTGAGGAGGAAAAACAGACATGACGACAGGTTGTAGGGGACGCTAAAGGCAGTGCCTTCAAGGCACACCCCCAATATTGTTGTCCGGATGGAATTCGGGAGAATGGTTGCACCGGGAGATTTTTGGGAGGGGCACTGAAATTTCAGAGTCTCCCGGGAAATCGGTGAATGCGGTGTTACAGCGGCACCGCTGTATAACACGGGCGGGCCAGCTCTAATGTTATTTGGATATTACCTCAAGGGCCAAATGAAATTACACGGTGGGCCAGATTTGGCCCGCGGGCCAGAGTTTGACACCTATGGTCTACCATGAGAAGTATTGATATATTTTGGCACATCAATAGCTGATCTCATTCAGGATATGCACTGCAAAAACTGAAATCTAAGTAAGATTAAATATATCAAATAAGGGCGATACTTGCTTATTTTCTGTCTGATAAGATAATTCTTCTCACTAAGCAGATTTTATTTGTTCGAGCGTTTTACTTGTTTCACTTGTTTTAAGGGTTTTGGTCCTAAATGATCTCAGTAAGATATTACAGCTTGTTGCTGAGATTTGATGACCTATATTGAGTAAAACATGCTGGAAACTAGAATATCAACTGTTGCAAAGCTGTGTCATCAACACTCACGGGTATAAAACTACTACTTAAGAAAATAATAATTTCTTATTTCGAGCATAAAATAAAAAATCATGACTTTGACACAATTGCGTCTCAAAATTAAAACGGATGACAGCCAAATAGACTTTGCTGTTTTATTTTCAAGGAAACGATAGAAAATATGTACTCTTATAGTAGTACAGTTGGCACGGTACAGTAAACAGACAGTTAATATTCAAACATTTGACATTTCAAACAATTTTGATCAGAAATAGTTCATGCACATTCAGATCAATTCTTCAAAATGACAATAAAAATGTCAATACTTGGACTAAGGGGTGGTTGTTTTCCTGAGATGCAAGTGAAATTGGACCGGAGGTGGCATAGAGGTAAAGACATCTTTTATTTTAACACAATAACAGTCCTAAAAAAGGCAAACAAAACAATGAATATAAAACAGAACACTTGCACAATGGCATTAATAACAAAAAAACTTACTTGGAATAAGACAAGGGGCATGGATCACTGGCATGGAAGGCATAAAAGGTGGTAGATGGTGAGAAGGAGGTGATGTAGCCAGGAGGAACAACAGAAACAGACAGGCTTAAATAGCAGTGATATGATAAGTGAAAACAGGAGTGCGAGTGCAAAACGTGAGACAGGTGAAAACTAATGGGTAGTCATGGTAACAAAACAAACCAGGAAGTGCAAAAACAGGAACTGAGTGTCCAAAAAACAAAACATGATCGTACACAGACATGACAAAAAAGAAAAATTGGCCTTGGACAATATGATTTACCTGAGCGGCTAGTAGACCCCGAGAGTAACAAGCGGTTGCCTTGTTGCCTTTTAAAGTAATCATTTTTTACTTCAAGCGTGGGGGAAACAAAGACATGATGCCGACCGAGCGCAAATCATTATGTCAAGATTATGGCACCAGCATTTACTTCATTTAACCTTCGTCTTGTGTTAGGGTCGGCACCGACCCGTTTTAGTTTTTAAATGCATAAAAACACCACATACATTTATTTTTTTTGCATCAAAGCTTTATGACTTTGTCAGGAACCTCTTTGTCAACAAAATAAAACATTTTAATTTTTTTCACTAAATTATAAAATGCTCTGGTAGAAATTATGCCCTTGGTGTTGTTAGGGTCGGTTTCGACCCGGTTATAAAAATAAGATGATAAAGCAATGATAAGAGCCAAAACTGAACACACTGACAGCCAGCTCCTCTCCCAATCTTGTGAGCTTTAGTGGATTCTCATTTTACCTTGTTATCCTGTACAAAAACAAACAAAAGACTAAAAGTGTCACTTTTTGCCACTCTGATTTTGTTTTTTATTTGTTTTGGAACTAGTCATCTATTTCTCTTGGTTTCATTTGCTTGATTGGTTGTTTGTTTGATGTTGGATTTCTGTTGCTGAAAAAAATACTTTTTAGCCTTTTTCTTGAAGTAAATATATATGGGTCGAAATTGACCCGTAACACCATAGATGTTACTATAGTTAAAATTCTTAAAATGAAAAAATAAATAAAACACATTTATTTAAGAGATGTGTTCTAATACCCCTTAGTAATAGTTAGGTAACACAACAACCTTTTTTTTATGTATATGATTCTCTTGAGGTTCGTTTTACCATTTTTAAAAATTGAAATCGAGGGGTATACTGACAAAAAAAGGCCCAATGGCCCAAACCAAAAATATTAAAACCAATATTTTCAAGGATGAGGAAGCCTAACGAGGTAACCAAGAGATGAGAAACAAATTGGATGATAGGTAATTGTTTTTTGTGTATTTTACAGCTGATTTAAAAACCGACCCATTAACATAAGAGATGCTAACAGAAAGCTAACACAAGAGGAAGGTTAAGAATAGTTTTCAAAACATTGAGCAAAAAGGTCTATTTTTCTTCTACCAAGAAAAGTGCACTTGTTATTAGTGAGAATATACTTATTTTAAGGTATTTTGGGGTTAATTGAGGTTAGCTAATTTTACTTGTTTTGGAAAGTCTTGACAAGCCGAATTTTCTTTGTTCTATTGGCAGATAATTTTGCTTAGTTCAAATAAAATACCTCTAATTTTTTATTTTTTTTTCTTGTTTTTGAACACTGACGTTTTGCAGTGTGTCAAGAGGTCTCTCCAGGTAAAAAAAAAAAAAAAAATTGGGGTTTTACAGTACTAAGAAGCCCTGCAGATGCTGAGGCTGAAACAGGGGCAAAGCTCCCATGTCTGGGTAGAGCCGCCGCAAGGAAGAACAGGGAGGGGGCTTAATTAAAAATCACCCAGATGAAAAATTTTGCAGGGAAAAAAAATCAACATTTTGTTGGGAAAGCTGCTGGCACCTCCAGGGCTGTGGAAGCAACTGTGTCTCTATCTAATCCCAGCCTTGGAATGGGACGCATGAAGAAGAGTCCACCAGCCAACTGACTAATGTAGATTGAAAAATGAACACAATTAGCGTGCAGCTGCCCGGCCTTACAGACGGATGCAGACACGTTCTTCTTAAAGGGGAACATTAGCACAATTTCAGAAGGGTTAAAACCAATAAAAATCAGTTACCAGTTCGAATTTTTTTGCACAATTTTACCCATCATGGAATATCCCGAAAAAAGGCTTTAAAGTGCCTGATTTTCGCCATCTGTAAATCCGCCCGTCCATTTTCCTTTGACGTCACATAGTGATACCAATACAAACAAACGTGGTGGATAGAACAGGAAGATATAGCGACATTAGCTCGGATTCAGACTCACATTTTAGCGGTTTAAGCGATTCAACAGATTACGCATGTATTGAAACGGATGGTTGGAGTGTGGAGGCAGATAGCGAAAACGAAACTGAAGAAGAAACTGAAGCTATTGGGCCATATCAAAGGCAACGCGGACTAATTCGGCGATCGCCTTCTAACCAACGATTGCATCTTTTGACCACTGGAGCACCTAAAATCCGTTGATTGGTAAGTGTTTGTTTGGCATTAAATGTGGGTGGAGGGAAAAGCTGGATGCTAATATAGCTACAAATGTACATACAGCTAGCCTAAATAGCATGTTAGCATCGATTAGCTGGCAGTCATGCCGTGCGCAAGTATGTCTGATTAGCACATAAGTTAATAACATCAACAAAACTCACCTTTGTGATTTTGTTGACTTTATCGTTGGAAATGCTTCTGCTTTGAGTGTCGTAGGATATCCACACATCTCTGTCGTAGCGTCGCTATTGTCGAAAAAAGGTGCAGAACAAACGAGGGACTTTCGCATCTTTTGACACTGGTGCAACTTGAATCGGACGATTGGTATGTGTTTGTTTGGCATTAAATGTGGGTGGAGGGACAGGCTAGATGCAAATATAGCTACAAATGTACATACAGCTAGCCTAAATAGCATGTTAACATTGATTAGCTGGCAGTCATGCCGTGCGCGAATATGTCTGATTAGCACATAGGTTAATAACATCAACAAAACTCACCTTTGTGATTTTGTTGACTTTATCGTTGGAAATGCATCTGCTTTGAGTGTCGCAGGATATCCACACATCTCTGTCGTAGTGTCGCTATCGTCGAAAAAAGGTGCAGAACAAACGAGGAACTTTTGCATCTTTTGACACTGGTGCAACTTGAATCTGACGATTGGTATGTGTTTGTTTGGCATTAAATGTGGGTGGAGGGAAAGGCTAGATGCAAATATAGCTACAAATGTACATACAGTTAGCCTAAATAGCATGTTAGCATCGATTAGCTGGCAGTCATGCCGTGCGCAAATATGTCTGATTAGCACATAAGTCAATAACATCAACAAGACTCACCTTTGTGATTTCGTTGACTTTATCCTTGGAAATGCATCTGCTTTGAGGGTCGCAGGATATCCACACATCTCTGTCGTAGCGTCGCTATCGTCGAAAAAAGGTGCAGAACAAACGAGGGACTTTTGCATCTTTTGACACTGGTGCAACTTGAATCTGACGATTGGTATGTGTTTGTTTGGCATTAAACGTGGGTGGAGGGAAAGGCTAGATGCAAATATAGCTACAAATGTACATACAGCTAGCCTAAATAGCATGTTAGCATCGATTAGCTGGCAGTCATGCCGTGCGCAAATATGTCTGATTAGCACATAAGTCAATAACATCAACAAAACTCACTTTAGTGATTTCGTTGACTTTATCGTTGGAAATGCATCTGCTTTGAGTGTCGCAGGATATCCACACATCTCTGTCGTAGCGTCGCTATCGTCGAAAAAAGGTGCAGAACAAACAAGGGACTTTCGCATCTTTTGACACGGGTGCAACTTGAATCTGACGATTGGTATGTGTTTGTTTGGCATTAAATGTGGGTGGAGGGAAAGGCTGGATGCAATTATAGCTACAAATGAGGCATATTGATGCAATATGTACATACAGCTAGCCTAAATAGCATGTTAGCATCGATTAGCATGCTGTGCTAATCGATGCACACTCCACGTAAGTCAACTTGAATCTGTCCCTGATCGTGTTGTTACACCCTCCGACAACACACCGACGAGGCATGATGTCTCCAAGGTACGGAAAACAGTCGACAAAACGGAAAATAATCGATCAATCAATCAATGTTTATTTATATAGCCCCAAATCACAAATGTCTCAAAGGACTGCACAAACCATTACGACTACAACATCCTCGGAAGAACCCACAAAAGGGCAAGGAAAACTCACACCCAGTGGGCAGGGAGAATTCACATCCAGTGGGACGCCAGTGACAATGCTGACTATGAGAAACCTTGGAGAGGACCTCAGATGTGGGCAACCCCCCCCCTCTAGGGGACCGAAAGCAATGGATGTGGAGCGGGTCTAACATGATACTGTGAAAGTTCAATCCATAGTGGCTCCAACACAGCCGCGAGAGTTCAGTTCAAAGCGGATCCAAGACAGCAGCGAGAGTCCCGTCTACAGGAAACCATCCCAAGCGGAGGCGGATCAGCAGCGTAGAGATGTCCCCAACCGATACACAGGCGAGCGGTCCATCCTGGGTCCCGACGAACGGTCCATCCTGGGTCTCAACTCTGGACAGCCAGTACTTCATCCATGGTCATCGGACTGGGAGGGGGGGACATAGGAGAAAGAAAAGAAGCGGCAGATCAACTGGTCTAAAAAGGAGGTCTATTTAAAGGCTAGAGTATACAGATGAGTTTTAAGGTGAGACTTAAATGCTTCTACTGAGGTAGCATCTCGAACTGTTACCGGGAGGGCATTCCAGAGTACTGGAGCCCAAACAGAAAACGCTCTATAGCCCGCAGACTTTTTTTGGGCTCTAGGAATCACTAATAAGCCGCATCATGTTGTATGCTTGCATGTTCAAAGTAAACTCAAAGTCAAACTCAAAACAGCGGATGTCTCTTCGTTCTTTTACTGCCTTCTAAAGCGTGCGCCTTCACCCTGGCAACATATGGTGTTTATATCAAGGCACCATGAGAGGCATTAAACCCTAAATAGGACTTTACCAAGGAGCAGGTTTGTTCTGATAAATAAAGGCGTTCATCCTTGTCAGTCTAAAATGAAGAAAGCGTTCTGCAAGCACCAAGTTATATGACAATAACACATTTGTTTACTAATCACCTGGCGCTTCTTGGGAGAGGAGAAGCTATTTTTAATGATGTGTTTGTGTGCGGCATACAGAGCTTCGTAGTCACCGGCTTTGAGCATTTAATACATAATATATCACATCAACTACACACGCTGAAGAAACACTGTTGTTTTAAGCCAAGTTTGTTCGACTAAGTATTCAAAACCCAGAACCAGTAAAGTCGGCACGTTGTGTAAACGGTTAATAAAAACAGAAAACTCATTTGTATACTCTAGCCTTTAAATAGACTCCCTTTTTAGACCAGTTGATCTGCCGTTTCTTTTCTTTTTCTCCAATGTCCCACTCTCCCTTGTGGAGGGGGTCCGGTCCGATCCGGTGGCCATGTATTGCTTGCCTGTGTATCGGCTGGGGACATCTCTGCGCTGCTGATCCGCCTCCGCTTGTGATGGTTTCCTGCTGGCTCCGCTGTAAACGGGACTCTCGCTGCTGTGTTGGATCCGCTTTGGACTGGACTCTCGCGACTGTGTTGGATCCATTATGGATTGAACTTTCACAGTATCATGTTAGACCCGCTCGACATCCATTGCTTTCCTCCTCTCCAAGGTTCTCATAGTCATCATTGTCACCGACGTCCCACTGGGTGTGAGTTTTCCTTGCCCTTATGTGGGCCTACCGAGGATGTCGTGGTGGTTTGTGCAGCCCTTTGAGACACTAGTGATTTAGGGCTATATAAGTAAACATTGATTGATTGATTGATTTGCAAATCCTTTTCTACCTATATTTAAGTGGATACAATGCAAAAACAAGATACTTAGCAATCAAACTTTTGCAAATATTAGCTCATTTGGAATTCGATGCCTGCAACATGTTTTTTTAAAAAAAAGCTGGCACAAGTGGCTAAAAAGACTGAGAAAGTTGAGGAATGCTCATGAAACATTTGAAGAGTTCATACGCAAAAAACGATAAACGCCATTTTGATCAAGTTTAGCCCAGCCTGGGTATTGGGGCGGCATAGCTCGGTTGGTAGAGTGGCCGTGCCAGCAACTTGAGGGTTGCAGGTTCGATTCCCGCTTCCGCCATCCTAGTTACTGCCGTTGTGTCCTTGGGCAAGACACTTTACCCACCTGGTCCCAGTGCCACCCACACTGCTTTAAACGTACCTTAGATATTGGGTTTCACTATGTAAAGCACTTTGAGTCACTAGAGAAAAGCGCTATATAAATATAAATAAATGATAAATGGGCTGTACTTGTATAGCGCTTTTCTACCTTCAAGGTACTCAAAGCGCTTTGACACTACTTCCACATTTACCCATTCACACACACATTCACACATTGATGGAGGGAGCTGCCATGCAAGGCGCCAACCAGCACCCATCAGGAGCAAGGGTGAAGTGTCTTGCTCAGGACACAACGGACGTGACGAGGTTGGTACTAGGTGGGATTTGAACCAGGGACCCTCGGGTTGCACACGGCCACTCTTCCACTGCGCCACGCCGTCCCCAAATATAATTCACTATTGTGCTATACCAAAATCAATTTCTTTGCAAATGCGGACAAATGCCGCTTTTAACGTCATTTAGTTCAGCGCTTTATTGCAAAGGCCGATAAGCGCCATGGATCATCTACCACAAAAGCCGATATATCCGTTTGCCCGACCAGCGCTGCAGTACGGGATCACGTGACAAACAGAATGGCGGTGCGCACGGACTCTCTCAGTGTTGTTATCCACGCATGAATCATTTGGAAGCTTCTCCTGTGAACAAAACTGTTAAGACAGCGAAAAAAACTGACGTGTTGAAGTTATTATTTGATGTTGGCGCTAGCACGCGTGTCCGTGAGTTTTACACCGCTGCGTTAAACGATGTTGTCGAGCATGGAGCTAATGTCGATAGCGATGATGAGTCAGCTGTTATCTGCACAGGAGTGTTTTTGATTGGCAAACCAGGTTGAGCATTTGTGCTTGTTTTATTAATAAAACATTGTCTTCATTGCAACACTGTTTTTTTTTGTTTTTTTCATTTTGTGCTGAAAAGCACAAGGTAAATATGTGAGGTCACAGTTCCAAAAAAGCATGTCCGGTTAGCAAGTACGAAAAAACAATGTTCGCAGGGACAGCTAGATTTATACGTACCGAGGGATCCAAACTGTTAAATAATGAAGTAAAGAAATGTGAACAGTTGTTACCTTGAAATGTGGCTTTCGATAAATTTCACGTTCTGTTTTTCTCTCTATATCTTGAATATTATGCGAAATAACGACCGCAAAGAAAACGATTTTGGAGATATCTGTTTTTGCGACATATCATAATTTGGATATATCTGCTTTTGACGTAAAACCACATCAAACACTCTTACTTGAAACCCATTCATTACATCAGCATTTCTTAAAAGTTTAGGCTTTCATGACTTGCTTATGTTGATATTAAATAAACCATTGCACGCTTGTACATGTACCGACAACACCAGCAGGCAGAAAATCGTTAATATACAGAATCGGTCAAAATGGATTTATCTGCTTTTCATTTATTTGGAACATCCAACAGGCGAGCAGGCTAACTGGGTGCCATGATTGTGTACTAAATTGCCATTTTAAATTTCGCGCGGAAGAATCATGCTAAAACGTCACGGTCTGATGACACGTGCGAGTGACGTCACGCATTGTAGAAGACATTTTGTTCCAGCACCGTTCACAGCTATATGTAGTCTCTTTCCATCGCATAATTCCACAGTATTCTGGACATCTGTTTTTCTGAATCTTTTGCAATTGGTTCAATGAATAATGGAGACGTCAAAGAAGAAAGCTGTAGGTGGGAAGTGGTGTATTGCGGCCGCCTCTAGCAACACAAACACAGCCGGTGTTTCATTGTTTACATTCCTGAAAGATGATGTGAAGCTTTACTATGGAACAGAGTGGTCAAGCGAACACGGTTGGATTGGACCACACACACAAAGTACAGTGTATTATGCAGCGTTCATTTTGAAAGATCGTGTTTCGAAGAGGATCCCTTGCGAACGGCAGAGATGAACATCGCCACCACCCGTCGACTGGTGCTGAAGAAAGGTGCGGGGCCGACCTTCAGGTTGTACAGGTACCACCATATAATCTCACTAAAACACTAGTAACACAATAAGCAGGGACGGGATTTTCCCGAATTATCCTAGTCAATTTGTCTAATAACATCTGACTGTATGGTCTTTTTTTTTCTTCTAGTCCTTCACTCTCACTTTCCTCATCCACGAATCTTTCATCCTCGCTCAAATTAATGGGGAAATTGTCGCTTCCTCGGTCCGAATCGCTCTCGCTGCTGGTGGCCATGATTGTAAACAATGTTCAGATGTGAGGAGCTCCACAACCCGTGACGTCACGTGCACATCGTCTGCTACTTTTAATACAGGCAATGCTTTTTTATTAGCGACCAAAAGTTGCAAACTTTATCATCGATGTTCTCTACTAAATCCTTTCAGCAAAAATATGGCGAGATGATCAAGTATGACACATAGAATGGACCTGCTATCCCCGTTTAAATAAGAACATCTCATTTCAATAGGCCTTAAAATATGTTATTCAATCAGCTTACATCTAACCTTCGTCCAGGCATCAGAGTTCGTCCACTTAGTCCCCTATCATGGTCAAGGTCAAAGTTTATGTATAAAACACCTTTAAAACACCTACTCAACCAGCCCCAAAGTGCTGTACAAGTTCGGTAAAAAACATACAACAATGAACCAATAAATACTTTCATGCAAGTCTGAGTTATTTTTTCGAAAAATATTTTATTCACTTTTCAGGTCCATTCCTGGAACAGATTGTGCATTTCTGTGTGGCAGACACATTCCTAAAAATCTTTCAAATGCCATTAATCAGTGGTTCTCAAATGGGGGTACGCATACCCTTGGGGGTACTTGAAGGTATGACAAGGGGTACGTGAGATTTTTTTTTAAATATTCCAAAAATAGCAACAATTCCAAAATCCTTTATAATTACATTTACTGAATAATTCTTCAACAAAATATGAATGTAAGTTCATAAACTGTGAAAAGAATACAACAGTGTTGACAGCTAGATTTTTTGTGGACATGTTCCATAAATGTTGATGTTAAAGGGGAACATTCTCACAATTTCAAAAGGGTTAAAAACAATAAAAATCAGTTTCCAGTGGCTTGTATTTTTTCAATTTTTTTTCAAAATTTTACCGGTCCCGGAATATCCCTAAAAAAAGCTTTAAAGTTCTTGATTTTCGCTATTTGCGATGCGACTATCCATTTCCCTGTGACGTCATACAGTGCTGCCGATACAAACAACATGGCGGTTACCACAGCAAGATATAGCGACATTAGCTCGGATTCAGACTCGGATTTCAGCGGCTTAAGCGATTCAACAGATTACGCATGTATTGAAACAGATGGTCGGAGTATGGAGGCAGATGGCGAAAACGAAATTGAAGAAGAAATTGAAGCTATTGAGTGAATAGCTATTGATGCTATTCGGCCATAGCGTGGGTGTACCTAATGAAGTGGCCCATAGCATGGCTGCCTTATTAGCATCGCCGGTAAAATGTGTGGACCAAACGATCAGGACTTTCGCATCTTGTGACACTGGAGCAACTTAAATATGTCGATTGGTAAGTGTTTGTTTTGCATTAAATGTGGGTATTTAGTTTCAAATGTACATGCAGCTAGCGTAAATAGCATGTTAGCATCGATTAGCGTATTATGTTAGCATCGATTAGCTGGCAGTCATGCCGTGACCAAATATGTCTGATTTGCACATAAGTCAACAACATCAACAAAACTCACCTTTGTGATTTGGTTGACTTAATGGTTGCAAATGCATCTGCAGGTTATCCATACATCTCTGTGCCATGTCTGTCTTAGCATCGCCGGTCAAATGTGAAGACACTCTGGTACATTCAATGGGGGTCTGGCGGCAGATTTCTTGCCAGTGGTGCAACTTGAATCCCTCCCTGTTAGTGTTGTTACACCCTCCGACAACACACCCACCAGGCATGATGTCTCCAAGGTTCCAAAAAATAGTCGAAAAAACGGAAAATAACAGAGCTGAGACCCGGTGTTTGTAATGTGAAAATGAAAATGGCGGGTGTGTTACCTCGATGACGTCACGTTCTGACGTCATCGCTAAAAGACCGATAAACAGAAAGGCGTTTAATTTGCCAAAATTCACCCATTTAGAGTTCGGAAATTGGTTAAAAAAATACATGGTCTTTTTTCTGCAACATCAAGGTATATATTGACGCTTACATAGGTTTGGTGATAATGTTCCCCTTTAAAGATTTCTTTTTTTGTGAAGAAATGTTTAGAATTGTTTATTTTTCAACAAGTTTTTAGTTATTTTTCTATCTTTTTTTCCAAATAGTTCAAGAAAGACTACTACAAATGAGCAATATTTTGCACTGTTATACAATTTAATAATTCAGAAACTGATGACATAGTGCTGTATTTTACTTTATTTCTTTTTTTCAACCAAAAATGCTTTGCTTGTATTAGGGCTTGGGTAGGGAACCTATGGCTGTGGAGCCAGATGTGGCTCTTTTGACGACGGCATCTGGCTCTCAGATAAATCCCAGCTGATATTGCTCAACAGGATAATTAATGATAAATTCCACTGGTGATCTCAGTGTTAAAAATAACATAAAAAAATATATAAAACTTTCTCATGCATTTTAATCCATCCGTCCGTTTCTACCACACCTGTTCAAGAAGTCACATTGATGGTAAGAAGTATTTTATTTATTATTGGTTAGTTTCGGAACAACAATGTTATTAAAAAAGAATTAGTGAAGTGAATTATATTTATATAGCACCTTTCTCGATTGACTCAAAGCGCTTTACATCTACGTCAATCCATCCATTTTCTACCGTTTATTCCCTACGGGGTCACGGGGGGTGCTGGAGCCTATCTCCGCTACAATCGGACGGAAGGCGGTGTACACCCTGGACAAGTTTCCACCTTATCACAGGCGCTTAACATAGTGAAAGCCGATATCTAAGTTACATTTAAACCAGTGTGGGTGGCACTGGGAGGTAAAGGGTCTTGCCCAAAGACACAACGGCAGTGACTAGGTCGGCGGAAGCGGGGATCGAACCTGGAACCCTCAAGTTGCTGGCTCGGCCACTCTGCCAACCGAGCTATACCATCCCTACATAAGAGGCTTAATATAAACGTAAAATGTTGGTCTTACTTAAAAATGCTTGCATTTAGTTGTATTCAGTGTTAAAAAAAATATTGTATGGCTTTTACGGAAATACTTTTTAAAACATTTGGCTTTCATGGCTTTTCCGGCTTATTAGTGATTCCTAGAGCTCAAAAAAAGTCTGCGGGCTATAGAGCGTTTTCCGTTCGGGCTCCAGTACTCTGGAATGCCCTCCCGGTAACAGTTCGAGATGCTACCTCAGTAGAAGCATTTAAGTCTCATCTTAAAACTCATCTGTATACTCTAGCCTTTAAATAGACCTCCTTTTTAGACCAGTTGATCTGCCGCTTCTTTTCTTTCTCCTATGTCCCCCCCTCCCTTGTGGAGGGGGTCCGGTCCGATGACCATGGATGAAGTACTGACTGTCCAGAGTCGAGACCCAGGATGGACCGCTCGTCGGGACCCAGAATGGACCGCTCGCCTGTATCGGTTGGGGACATCTCTACGCTGCTGATCCGCTTGAGATGGTTTCCTGTGGACGGGACTCTCACTGCTGTCTTGGAGCCACTATGGATTGAACTTTCACAGTATCATGTTAGACCCGCTTGACATCCATTGCTTTCGGTCCCCTAGAGGGGGGGGGTTGCCCACATCTGAGGTCCTCTCCAAGGTTTCTCATAGTCAGCATTGTCACTGGCGTGCCACTGAATGTGAATTCTCCCTGCCCACTGGGTGTGAGTTTTCCTTGCCCTTTTGTGGGTTCTTCCGAGGATGTTGTAGTCGTAATGATTTGTGCAGTCCTTTGAGACATTTGTGATTTGGGGCTATATAAATAAACATTGATTGATTGATGGCTCCCTCAGCCATAAAGGTTCCCGACCCCTGGATTAGGGGGTACTTGAATTAAAAACATGTTGCCAAAAAGGTTGAGAACCACTGCCATAAATCATCGAAATTAACCCGTTTTGTTATGTCATTCCCATTCCCAAAGCTCTGGTAAGCTAAAGCCAACTAATTACAATCGTACACATCGTCCCAACAAAGCTGGTGGAGGGAGGGGAGTTGAAGAAAAACACGGTGGTGAAATCTATTTGTCTGAAGCCAGTAAACAGCTGGACCTGGCTGTGCTGAACACAAAAGAAGAGAATAGGCCAATCTTTGACAAAATGATGGCAATTCCCAGTACATTTTCCCCAGGAGTTTTCATCAAGAGACACCACTGCTCGGAACAGCTTGACTTTGCATCTTTACTTTGCCTGAGAGGAGAAGATAAAGGGGGACCAGGAGTAACGCAGAGGGATAAGACTTAAACCATCGACTGGTTAAAACAATGGCACGGAAAGCGACTAAATGAGCGCCGCAGGGATGTTGGAACTGTCCGAAGCTGAAATGAGATATTTCCCCAGTCCCTTTTTAAGAAGAGTTCTTGTGTAATGGCCTTGGTGAACACGGCTACACTGCAGAAAGTGGAATCTAAGTAAGATTAAATACCTCAAATAAGAGTGATATTTACTCACAGTTGTGATCAAAATGATTCAACCCCCTAGTTCCATGCATCTTTAGTACTTAGTAGAACAGTAATGACATCCTTCAAAGGTGATACATAAGCTTCTTGCAAGCATCTACAGATATTTTAGCCCATTCCTCTTGGGCAAAGGCCTCCAGTTCATTCATATTCTTGGGCTTGTGTGCTGCAACTGCCTTCTTCAAGTCCCACCACAGCTTTTCTAGAGGATTTAGGTCTGGCCACTGTGAAGGCCACTCCAGAGTCTTCCAGCCCTTCTTCTGCAACCACTCTGATGTTGATTTGGAGGTATGCTTGGGATCCTTGTCCTGTTGGAAGGTCCAACGTCTCCCAAGCCTCAGCTTCATCACTGACTTCATGACATTTGCAGCTAATATATCCTGCTAGGAAATAGAATTCATAATGCCTTGAACGCGCAGGAGATTCCCGGTACCTGAGGCAGAGAAACAGCCCCAGAGCATGATTGACCCCCCACCATGCTTAACAGTAGGCAAGGTGTTCTTCTTTTTCTAAGCTTCATTTTTTTCTCCTCCAGACATAACGTTGATTCATAGGCCCAAAGAGTTCCAGTTTTGTCTCATCACTCCATAGAACAGTTTCCCAAAACCTTTGGGGTTTGTCCAGATGAATTTTGGCATACTGGAGTCAATTTTTCTTGTGCCTGGTAGTCAGAAGTGGGGTGCGCCTGGGAGTTTTGGCATGGAGGCCTTCATCTCGTAGTCTGGGACGAAACCTGCGTTCCCCCCTCTGCAATGTCCTGTTGTAGTTCCTCAGCTGTTACCCGGGGGTTTTTCACCACTTTACGCACACAGCATCCTCTTTCTACCACGCCCAGGTAGTGTTTCCACTCTGCCTTTAGCTTTAAACTTGCAAATTATGCTCCCAACTGTGTCTCTTGGAATGTGTAATGTCTTTGCTATTTTCTTATATCCATATCCTTTCTTATGAAGAGAAATTACCTCCTCTCTTGACTTCTTTGACCACTCCTTGGACTTCACCATGTTGCAAATACACCATTGACCATCTACAAGAAGCTGAGAGTTGCAGTCTTTTTCAATCAGTTTAATTGTTGCTCGTTATGGTTCTAATCACATCTACAGGTGTTTTCAACACCTGATTGAAAAGACCTTATTCAAATTCTGTTCTTAAGAGTTATGATCTTAAAGAGGTTGAATAATTTTGTCAATGAGATATTAAGAGAAATGACACTGTTTGGTATGTTACAAAATATAATGTTGTAATTCAAGTTGCATTTGTCTATTTAATGCATCTTTGTTTGATATGACTATAAACAAAATACGGAATAAATGTCCAACTTGCTAAACACCAAAATTGTGTGGGGGTTGAATAATTCTGATCACAACTGTATTTTCTGTCTGATAAGATAATTCTTCTCACTAAGCATATTTTATGTTAGTGTATTACTTGTTTTAAAGGGGAAAATTATCACCAGACCGATGTAAGCGTCAATATATACCTTGATGTTGCAGAAAAAAGACCATGTGTTTTGTTAACCAATTTCCGAACTCTAAAAGGGTGAATTTGGCGATTTAAACGCCTTTCAATTGTTCGCTGTCGGAGCGATGACCTTTCACTCGTGACGTTACAACGGGAAGCAATCCACCATTTTCTCAAACACATTACACACACAAGTCAAATCAGTTCTGTTATTTTCCGTTTTTTCGACGGTTTTCCGTACCTCATACCTCGTCGGTGTGTTGTCGGAGGTGTAACAACACCATCAGGGACGGATTCAAGTTGACTTACGTGGAGTGTGCATCGATTAGTATGCCGTGCTAATCGATGCTAACATGGCAGAAATGGCAAGAATGTGTGGATATCCTGCGACACTAAAAGTAGATGCATTTCCAACGATAAAGTCAACGAAAACACAAAGGTGAGTTTTGTTGATGTTACCTCATTAGAAGCATTTAAGTCTCACCTTAAAACTCATTTGTATACTCTAGCCTTTAAATAGACTCCCTTTTTAGACCAGTTGATCTGCCGTTTCTTTTCTTTTTCTCCTATGTCCCACTCTCCCTTGTGGAGGGGGTCCGGTCCGATCCGGTGGCCATGTACTGCTTGCCTGTGTATCGGCTGGGGACATCTCTGCGCTGCTGATCCGCCTCCGCTTGGGATGGTTTCCTGCTGGCTCCACTGTGAACGGGACTCTCGCTGCTGTGTTGGTTCCGCTTTGGACTGGACTCTCGCGACTGTGTTGGATCCATTATGGATTGAACTTTCACAGTATCATGTTAGACCCGCTCGACATCCATTGCTTTCCTCCTCTCCAAGGTTCTCATAGTCATCATTGTCACCGACGTCCCACTGGGTGTGAGTTTTCCTTGCCCTTATGTGGGCCTACCGAGGATGTCGTAGTGGTTTGTGCAGCCCTTTGAGACACTAGTGATTTAGGGCTATATAAGTAAACATTGATTGATTGATTGATATTTTCAATCTGCATCCTGAAATTGAGTGAAATTGAAAATGAATGCAACAATATGACCAGTTAGTGTTTCAGTTGATTTGGGATGCAATAAAAGCTAAGATGCCAGCTTGGCAGCCCGATGTTGAAGCAGCTGCTTCACATTTTGGTTCTACAATTTTTGGAGTGTGGAGTGTGTAACAGTTTGACTTTCTCAGCTGTTTGCAGCCTCTCTCCATACATTAAAGATGCAAGATGGACGTGCAGTACACCACATTTTCTGCATTTCTCATCAGTTTGTCGTGAATTGGCGTGCTCTTCATTGACACATAAAGACCGACATTGGGATATAAAGATATTATTACAACAGGCAAAATATAAGAGAATATATGGAGTTTGTCTTACCTTGCCAACATTTCCAGAAGGTTTTCTACTAGGGCTGCAGAAGATAACGCGATGAAATCAATCAATCAATCAATCATTCAATCAAGGCAGTAATCAAGAGGAACAGGTGTAAAAGAAAACAAGGGGCAGGTGAGAACTAATGGGCAACCATGGTAACAGACGAAACAAGGAACTAAGGCAAACATTGGCAGACTAGAATATAAAATATGGAATGATCCGAGCAGCGGATCATAACACTGAGACTGTCATTATATGCAACCTCAATGCTATTAATCCTGATTATATATTATATTTTTTGACAGCCCTACTTACTACAAATAGTTAGTGGGTCTGAGAGCTGTTGTCATCCAGAATAAAATACATGATTAAGGCTCACAGTCTAACAGAGCTGCGTAATGAATAAGGCTATATAAACTGTACACTGATTATTTTTAAAGTATGCACAAAGGTTGCTGAAACGTGAAGAGCATTCTAACTTTGGGAGATTCATGTTTTGTCGAAGTCAGTGGTTCTCAAATGGGGGTACGAGTACCCCTGGGGGTACTTGAAGGTATGCCAAGGGGTACGTGAGATTTTTAAAAAATATTCTAAAAATAGCAACACTTCAAAAATGTATTCAATCAATCAATGTTTATTTATATAGCCCCAAATCACAAATGTCTCAAAGGACTGCACAAATCATTACGACTACAACATCCTCGGAAGAACCCACAAAAGGGCAAGGAAAACTCACACCCAGTGGGACGCCAGTGACAATGCTGACTATGAGAAACCTTGGAGAGGACCGCAGATGTGGGCAACCCCCCCTCTCTAGGGGACCGAAAGCAATGGATGTCGAGCGGGTCTAACATGATACTGTGAAAGTTCAATCCATAGTGGCTCCAACACAGCCGCGAGAGTTCAGTTCAAGCGGATCCAAGACAGCAGCGAGAGTCCCGTCCACAGGAAACCATCTCAAGCGGATCAGCAGCGTAGAGACGTCCCCAACCGATACAGGCGAGCGGTCCATCCTGGGTCCCGACGAGCGGTCCATCCTGGGTCTCGACTCTGGACAGCCAGTACTTCATCCATGGTCATCGGACCGGACCCCCTCCACAAGGGAGGGGGGGACATAGGAGAAAGAAAAGAAGCGGCAGATCAACTGGTCTAAAAAGGAGGTCTATTTAAAGGCTAGAGTATACAGATGAGTTTTAAGGTGAGACTTAAATGCTTCTACTGAGGTAGCATCTTGAACTGTTACCGGGAGGGCATTCCAGAGTACTGGAGCCCGAACGGAAAACGCTCTATAGCCCGCAGACTTTTTTTGGGCTTTAGGAATCACTAATAAGCCGGAGTCTTTTGAACGCAGATTTCTTGCCGGGACATATGGTACAATACAATCGGCAAGATAGGATGGAGCTAGACCGTGTAGTATTTTATACGTAAGTAGTAAAACCTTAAAGTCACATCTTAAGTGCACAGGAAGCCAGTGCAGGTGAGCCAGTACAGGTATATATGTATGTATATATGTATATAAAGGTATATACAGTACAGGCGTAATATGATCAAACTTTAGTATTGAATAATACTTCAACAAAATATGAATGTAACTGTGAAAAGAAATGCAACAATGCAATATTCGGTATTAACAGCTGCATTTTTTGTGGACGTGTTCCATAAATATTGATGTTAAAGATTTCTTTTTTTGTGAAGAAATGTTTAGAATGAAGTTGATGAATCCAGATGGATCTCTATTACAATCCCCAAAGAGGGCACTTTAAGTTGATGATTACTTCTATGTGTAGAAATCTTTATTTATGATTGAATCACTTGTTTATTTTTCAACAAGTTTTTAATTATTTTTATATCTTTTTCCCAAATAGTTCAAGAAAGACCACTACAAATGAGCAATATTTTGCACTGTTATACAATTTAATAAATCTAAAACTGATGACATAGTGCTGTATTTTACTTCTTTATCTCTTTTTTTCAACCAAAACTGCTTTGCTCTGATTAGGGGGTACTTGAATTAAAGGTGGAACATTGTCACCAAACCTATGCAAGCGTCAATATATACCTTGATGTTGCAGAAAAAAGACCATGTATTTTTTTTACCGATTTCCGAACTCTAAATGGGTGAATTTTGGCAAATTAAACGCCTTTCTGTTTTTCGGTCTTTTAGCGATGACGTCAGAACGTGACGTCACCGAGGTAACACACCCGCCATTTTCATTTTCACATTACAAACACCGGGTCTCAGCTCTGTTATTTTCCGTTTTTTTGACAATTTTTTGGAACCTTGGAGACATCATGCCTGGTGGGTGTGTTGTCGGAGGGTGTAACAACACTAACAGGGAGGGATTCAAGTTGCACCACTGGCAAGAAATCTGCCGCCAGACCCCCATTGAATGTACCAGAGTGTCTCCACATTTGACCGGCGATGCTAAGACAGACATGGCACAGAGATGTATGGATAACCTGCAGATGCATTTGCAACCATTAAGTCAACCAAATCACAAAGGTGAGTTTTGTTGATGTTGTTGACTTATGTGCTAATCAGACATATTTGGTGGCAGCATGACTGCCAGCTAATCGATGCTAACATGCTACACTAATCGATGCTAACATGCTATTTACGCTAGCTGTATGTACATTTGAAACTAAATACCCACATTTAATGCGAAACAAACACTTACCAATCGGCGGATTTAAGTTGCTCCAGTGTCACAAGATGCGAAAGTCCTGATCGTTTGGTCCGCACATTTTACCGGCGATGCTAATAAGGCAGCCATGCTATGGGCCACTTCATTAGGTACACCCACGCTATGGCCGAATAGCATCAATAGCTATTCGCTCAATAGCTTCAATTTCTTCTTCAATTTCGTTATCGCTATCTGCCTCCATACTCCGACCATCTGTTTCAATACATGCGTAATCTGTTGAATCGCTTAAGCCGCTGAAATCCGAGTCTGAATCCGAGCTAATGTTGCTATATCTTGCTGTGGTAACCGCCATGTTGTTTGTATTGGCAGCACTGTATGACGTCACAGGGAAATGGATAGTGGTTTGGAAGATAGCGAAAATAAGGCACTTTAAAGCTTTATTTAGGGATATTCCGGGAGGTGTAAAATTTTGAAAAAAAACTTCGAAAAATAAAACAAGTCACTGGGAACTGATTTTTATTGTTTGTAACCCTTTTGAAATTGTGATAATGTTCCCCTTTAAAACAAATGTTCACTGAAAAAAGGTTGAAAAACACTGGTCTAAGTAATCCTTGGTTTTTCCGCCACAAACCTGCCGCTGATATGAACTGTTTTTCGGGCCGATCTGATGGCAGATGACTGAGGTACAATTTGGTGTTTCAGGCTTAAGAGCAAAAATACAATCGGTGGTTTATATGCATTGAACGGACACAGCTGTGATGTCTATAATTATGTATCTATGAGCCAGGAGAACTGACAGACTGGGTTGTTCCCTGTCCTTTTGTGGATCTGCATGTGGATCTGCATGTGGAACAGCGCGGCGCGGCTTTGACTGAGAGAGAAAGGCTGTTTTCGGTTTGTAGGCGTTCAAAGTGAGGATCGAAATCAGAAGCTTGAAAGGATTTCTCTCAGTCTGCATGACTATATTGAACTGGATATGAACTCTCGTGAAATGACTGACAGGAATGGGATTAGAGAAATAAGCAAACTATATTAGTTTCCCTTGCAGTCCTGGCATTTCAACACAAGTCCAGGAGCTCTGAAATCCAGAGACAAGACGGACTTGATGGAGTCCTCCTGCTCACCCCCATCAAAATTATCAACTAGGGCTCGCTTCTCTGGCAGAGCCCCAGTTCATGCCCGCCTCCCTGTGGAGCTATTCTGGGCACATGCAATCGTGGAGACCCCGGGGCAGAACCAGAGCATGCTGCAGGGATTACATATCCCATCTGGCCGGGATGCGCCTTGGGGTTCACCCAGAAGAGCAAGACAACGTGACAGCAAAGACAGATGTATGGCCTCCAGTAGCCTTGTGCTGCTGCACCTCGGAAATGTGCATTGATTACATTTCCTGCCAACATCTGCCAACATTCGGGTCTGAAAATGAGATAACTGGGTGGTAAAACATTGATTGGACGTGGTTGTCGTATTATCGGGATGTTGGGTTGCACTGAAGCCTGTTAGTGGCATGTGGCATGGCTAGACCGAGTTACCTTCATTCACATCTACCGTATTTTTCGGAGTATAAGTCGCTCCGGAGTATAAGTCGCACCTGCCGAAAATGCATTATAAAGAAGAAAAACAAACATATATAAGTCGCACTGGAGTATAAGTTGCATTTTTGGGGGGAAATTTATTTGATAAAACCCAACACCAAGAATAGACATTTGAAAGGCAAATTAAAATAAATAAAGGCTGAATAAGTGTAGGTTATATGAGGCATAAATAAGCAACTGCTATGTTAACCTAACATATCATGGTAAGAGTCATTCAAATAACTATAACATATCAATCAATCAATCAATGTTTACTTATATAGCCCTAAATCACTAGTGTCTCAAAGGGCTGCAAAAACCACTACGACATCCTCGGTAGGCCCACATAAGGGCAAGGAAAACTCACACCCAGTGGGACGTCGGTGACAATGTGACTATGAGAACCTTGGAGAGGAGGAAAGCAATGGATGTCAAGCGGGTCTAACATGATACTGTGAAAGTTCAATCCATAATGGATCCAACACAGTCGCGAGAGTCCAGTCCAAAGCGGATCCAACACAGCGGCGAGAGTCCCGTTCACAGCGGAGCCAGCAGGAAACCATCCCAAGCGGAGGCGGATCAGCAGCGCAGAGATGTCCCCAGCCGATACACAGGCAAGCAGTACATGGCCACCGGATCGGACCGGACCCCCTCCACAAGGGAGAGTGGGACATAGAAGAAAAAGAAAAGAAACGGCAGATCAACTGGTCTAAAAAGGGAGTCTATTTAAAGGCTAGAGTATACAAATGAGTTTTAAGGTGAGACTTAAATGCTAGAACATGCTATACCTTTACCAAACTATCTCTCACTCCTAATCGCTAAATCCCATGAAATCTTATACGTCTAGTCCAGGGGTAGGGAACCTATGGCTCTAGAGCCAGATGTGGCTCTTTTGATGACTGCATCTGGCTCTCTGATAAATCTTAGCTGACATTGCTTAACACGATAAATAATGAATAACTCCACTGGTAATCACAGTGTTAAAGGCCTACTGAAATGAGATTCAAACGGGGATAGCAGGTCCATTCTATGTGTCATACTTCATCATTTTGCGATATTGCCATGTTTTTGCTGAAAGGATTTAGTAGAGAACAGTGACGAAAAAGTTTGCGACTTTTGGTCGCTAACAGAAAAGCCCTGCCTTTACCGGAGGTCGCAGACGATGACGTCACCCGTTGATGGCTCCTCACATCCTCACATTGTTTATAATGGGGCCTCCAACAAAAAGAGCTATTTGGACCGAGAACACGAAAATTTCCCCATTAATTTGAGCGAGGATGAAAGATTCGTGTTTGAGGATATTGAGAGTGAAGGACTAGAAAAAAAAACACGATTGCATTGGGACAGATTCAGATGTTTTTTAGACACATTTACTAGGATAATTCTGAGAAATCCCTTATCTTTCTATTGTGTTGCTAGTGTTTTAGTGAGTTTAATAGTACCTGATAGTCGGAGGGGTGTGTCCACGGGTGTCGGATGGAAGTCGACGGCAGCTGTACGGACAGCACAAGCTCAGCTGATCTCCGGTAAGTGGCGACTTTTTACCACAATTTTCTCACAGAAAACTGCTGGTTGACATGTAGTCAGGATCCATGTTCGCTTGACCGCTCTGATCCATAGGAAAGTTTCACCTCCGGGAATTTTAAACAAGGAATCACCGTGTGTTTGTGTGGCTAAAGCTTCCCGACTCCATCTTTCTACTTTGACTTCTCCATTATTAAGTGAACAAATTGCAAAAGATTCAGCAACACAGATGTCCAAAATACTGTGTAATTATGCGATGAAAGCAGACGACTTTTAGCTGTGTGTGTGTGCAGCGCTAATATTTCCCAACATTCCCTGACGTCACGCGTACACGTCAGCATTCCGCGACGTTTTCAACAGGACACTTCGGGAGAAATTTAAAATTGCAATTTAGTAAACTAAAGCGGCCGTATTGGCATGTGTTGCAATGTTAATATTTCATCATTGATATATAAACTATCAGACTGTGTGGTGGCTAGTAGTGGCTTTCAGTAGGCCTTTAAAAATAACGTTCAAAATATAAAAAATTCTCATGCATTTCAATCCATCCATCCAGTTTCTACCCGCACCTGTTCAAGAAGTCGCATTAATGGTAAGAAGTATTTTATTTACTGTTGTTTAGCTTCAGAAAAAAAAATGTATTAAAAAGATTACAAGGCTTATTTTTCTCAAAAAATTGTTGGTCTTACTTAAAAATGCACGGATTTAGTTGTCAGTGTTAAAAAAATAAAAAATATATGGCTCTCACCGAAATACTTTTAAAAATATTTGGCTTGTGTGGCTCCCTCAGCCAAAAAGGTTCCCCAGCCCTGTTCTAGTCTCTTAGGTGAATGAGCTAAATAATATTATTTGATATTTTACGGTAACGGCTTCACGGTGGCAGAGGGGTTAGTACGTCTGCCTCACAATACGAAGGTCCTGCAGTCCTGGGTTCAGATCCAGGCTCGGGATCTTTCTGTGTGGAGTTTGCATGTTCTCCCCGTGACTGCGTGGGTTCCCTCCTGGTACTCCGGCTTCCTCCCACTTCCAAAGACATGCACCTGGGGATAGGCCCCTCCCACCTACAAAGACATGCACCTGGGGATAGGTTGATTGGCAACACTAAATTGGCCCTAGTGTGTGAATGTTGTCTGTCTATCTGTGTTGGCCCTGCGATGAGGTGGCGACTTGTCCAGGGTGTACCCCGCCTTCCGCCCGATTGTAGCTGAGATAGGCACCAGCGCCCCCCGCAACCCCAAAAAAAGGGAATAAGCGGTAGAAAATGGATGGATTTTACGGTAATGTGTTAATAATTTCACACATAATTCGCTCCTGAGTATAAGTCGCACCATGAAAAAAAACTGCGCCTTGTAGTCCGAAAACTACGGTATTGGTTTTTGTCTGTGCAGAATGCAACACAACTTTTGATGTTTAGAATCTCAAGCAAGAATCCTCTCAGCTCATTTGCAATTGTGATTGGTGTTTGGTTCTTTTTTCGATCTTTTTCCACCTTTTTCAAAGTGAACTCCCAAATTTTGGGACTATCCCGAACCTGAAGTGGTCCTCAGAATGGCTGATACATGTTACGCAGGGGTGTAACATAATTAACACAAATCATGATCATGACTTAATAAAAGTTAATTGTATTTTTTAATTTACTTTTCGTAAATATATAAAAGTATCTATCATGTTCTCTTCATGTCTTATTAGCCTCCAGTGTTGCTGTTTTTAAGCTAGAGCTTTTATCCAATCAGAATTCAGCTTACTTGTTGCCAGCGCTGTATGAATTCTGCCGGAGACCTTCTGAACCAACATTAGCCGCGGCTGTGCAGTGGAAACGGACAAAGGAGGTGTAGTTATCAGACCGTTGCGATCAAATCACAAGTTGTGGACAGTAACCCATCTAGCTAGCCTTACGTTGGTTCAGTTCGAGATGCTACCTCAGTAGAAGCATTTAAGTCTCACCTTAAAACTCATCTGTATACTCTAGCCTTTAAATAGACCTCCTTTTTAGACCAGTTGATCTGCCGCTTCTTTTCTTTCTCCTATGTCCCCCCCCTCCCTTGTGGAGGGGGTCCAGTCTGATGACCATGGATGAAGTACTGGCTGTCCAGAGTCGAGACCCAGGGTGGACCGCTCGCCTGTATCGGTTGGGGACATCTCTACGCTGCTGATCCGCCTCCGCTTGAGATGGTTTCCTGTGGACGGGACTCTCGTTCCTGTCTTAGATCCACTTTGAACTGAACTCTCGCGGCTGTGTTGGAGCCACTATGGATTGAACTTTCACAGTATCATGTTAGACCCGCTCCACATCCATTGCTTTCGGTCCCCTAGAGGGGGGGGGGGGTTGCCCACATCTGAGGTCCTCTCCAAGGTTTCTCATAGTCAGCATTGTCACTGGCGTCCCACTGGATGTGAATTCTCCCTGCCCACTGGGTGTGAGTTTTCCTTGCCCTTTTGTGGGTTCTTCCGAGGATGTTGTAGTCGTAATGATTTGTGCAGTCCTTTGAGACATTTGTGATTTAGGGCTATATAAATAAACATTGATTGATTGATACGTTGAACGTGACTGTGATTGGATACTCACTTGTCACTCCCAAGTATCCAATCACAAGTTAATATATTTATTGAATAATACTTCAACAAAATATGAATGTAAGTTCATAAAGTGTGAAAAAAAATGCAACAAAGCAATATTCAGTGTTGACAGCTAGATTTTTTGTGGACATGTTCCATAAATATTGATGTTAAAGATTTATTTTTTGCGGGGAAATGTTTAGAATGAAGTTGATGAATCCAGATGGATCTCTATTACAATCCCCAAAGAGGACACTTTAAGTTGATGATTACTTCTATGTGTGGAAATCTTTATTAGGCACCGCAATGTCCCTTTGGTTCAATGGGACAGAGGACACTATTGTATTTCTAAGGTTTTATTCTTTCTTTATTCTTTCTTTATTATTCTTAATTATTATTCCGCACCTTCGCGCTGCAATTTGACCCCCTTAACATGCTTCAAAACTTACCAAATTTTACACACACATCGGTATGGCAAACCTTGCCATCTAATAAAACAACCATACACCAAAAATCTAAATTGCGTTCTAGCGCTCCCGAGGAAAAAACACAGACAAAACTGCTTGTAACTTCTGTTAGGAATGTCGTAGAGACATGAAACAAAAACCTCTATGTAGGTCTGACTTAGACCTAGATTTCATACAGCAAAAATCAACAGGAAGTTGGCAAAAACCCCTTCAAAACTAAATGTTCCTAAAAAAATTCTTTTTTGCCACTTTGAGCTGTAATATAACCCCCTTAAAATGCTTCAAAACTCACACTGGACATACACATCAGGACTAGCGAAAATTGCGATCTAATAAAAAAATAAAAAAATAAATCAAAGTTGCGCTCTAGCGCCCCCTAGTAATAAAACACAGACAAAACTGCTCCTAGGAAGAAAACACAGACAAAACTGCTTGTAACTTCCGGTAGGAATGTCATGAAACAAAAACCTCTATGTAGGTCTCACTTAGACCTACATTTTAATAATTGACATCCTTCAGCAAAACATGGACAGGAAGTTGGCAAAAAACCCTTTTTTCAAACATTATGGGTGACAGAAAGAAGCACCAGTGTGACCCCAGGATGCAGGGAAGGTAGGTAACATGCAGGGCAAAGATATGTTGAACGGGTAAAGGCAGGAAACACCGCAAAAGTCGGTCCCGTCCATCGCTGCTTGCAGCTTTAATTTATAATTGAATCACTTGTTTATTTTTCAACAAGTTTTTAGTTATTTTATATATATATTTTTTCCAAATAGTTCAAGAAAAACCACTACAAATGAGCAATATTTTTGCACTGTTATACGATTTAATGAATCAGAAACTGATTGTCCAGAGTCGAGACCCAGGATGGACCGCTCGCCTGTATCGATTGGGGGACATCTCTACGCTGCTGATCCGCCTCCGCTTGGGATGGTTTCCTGTGGACGGACTCTCGCTGCTGTCTTGGATCCGCTTGAACTGAACTCTCGCGGCTGTGTTGGAGCCGCTATGGATTGAACTTTCACAGTATCATGTTAGACCCGCTCCACATCCATTGCTTTCGGTCCCCTAGAGGGGGGGGGGTTGCCCACATCTGAGGTCCTCTCCAAGGTTTCTCATAGTCAGCATTGTCACTGGCGTCCCGCTGGATGTGAATTCTCCCTGCCCACTGGGTGTGAGTTTTCCTTGCCCTTTTGTGGGTTCTTCCGAGGATGTTGTAGTCGTAATGATTTGTGCAGTCCTTTGAGACATTTGTGATTTGGGGCTATATAAATAAACATTGATTGATTGATTGATAATAAAACAACCATACACCAAAAATCTAAAATGCGTTCTAGCACTCCCTAGGAAAAAACACAGACAAAACTGCTTGTAACTTCTGTTAGGAATGTCGTAGAGACATGAAACAAAACCTCTATTTAGGTCTGACTTAGACCTAGATTTCATACAATAATTTCCTGCAGCAAAAATCAACAGGAAGTTGGGAAAAACCCCTTCAAAACTAAATGTTCCTAAAAAAATTATTTTTTGCCACTTTGAGCTGTAATTTAGCCCCCTTAAAATGCTTCAAAACTCAAACTGGACATACACATCAGGACTAGCAAAAATTGCGATCTAATAAAAAAAAAAAAAAAAATCAAAGTTGCGCTTTAGCGCCCCCTAGTAATAAAACACAGACAAAACTGTTTGTAACTTCCGGTAGGAATGTCATGAACAAAAACCTCTATGTAGGTCTCACTTAGACCTACATTTAATAATTGAAATCCTTCAGCAAAAATCGACAGGAAGTTGGCAAAAAACCCTTCAAAACAAAAGTGGGTTTTTTTTCAAAGATTATGGGTGACAGAAAGAAGCACCAGTGTGACCCCAGGATGCAGGGAAGGTAGGTAACGTGAAGGGCAAAGATGGGTAAAGGCAGGAAACACCGGCAAAAGTCGGTCCCGTCCATCGCTGCTTGCAGCTTTAATTTATAATTGAATCACTTGTTTATTTTTCAACAAGTTTTTAGTTATTTTATATATATATTTTTTCCAAAGAGTTCAAGAAAGACCACAACAAATGAGCAATATGTTTGCACTGTTATACGATTTAATGAATCAGAAACTGATTGTCCAGAGTCGGGACCCAGGATGGACCGCTCGCCTTTATCGATTGGGGACATCTCTACCCTGCTGATCCGTCTCCGCTTGGGATGGTTTCCTGTGGACGGGACTCTCGCTGCTGTCTTGGATCCGCTTGAACTGGACTCTCGCGGCTGTGTTGGAGCCACTATGGATTGAACTTTCACAGTATCATGTTAGACCGCTCCACATCCATTGCTTTCGGTCCCCTAGAGGGGGGGGGGGGTTGCCCACATCTGAGGTCCTCTCCAAGGTTTCTCATAGTCAGCATTGTCACTGGCGTCCCACTGGATGTGAATTCTCCCTGCCCACTGGGTGTGAGTTTTCCTTGCCCTTTTGTGGGTTCTTCCGAGGATGTTGTAGTCGTAATGATTTGTGCAGTCCTTTGAGACATTTGTGATTTGGGGCTATATAAATAAACATTGATTGATTGATTGATTGATTGATGACATAGTGCTGTGTTTTACTTCTTTATCTCTTTTTTTTTCAACCAATATGATTTGCTCTGATTAGGGGGTACTAGAATTAAAAACATGTTCACAGGAGGTACATCACTGAAAAAAGGTTGAGAACCACTGTTTTATTGCCTGTTCCTAAAAGGTGTGTGTATTCAAATTAGGCTTTTCCATTTTCATCTTCTTTCAGGTCAGAGAGGTGTCGAAGCTGTCATCCGTCAAATTGTCTGTTTTTTTTGTTTTTTTTTTCGTTCTTTTATCTGATCCTGTTCTTCAGGTTTATTCATTTATATGTTTTTTCCACCTTTGGAATCTCCCAATATGAAAAGCACATCATCCCCGGTGTTCTTGTGTTGTGCAGACCTGCTTCCTCCCTCCTTTTCTCCCCCTCACTGTCCATCACATGACCACAGAGGAGGATATTTGAAATCCATCCTTCTTCCAAGATATGTGAGTTCTGACCTCAACTGTGTTTCATTTATTGAAAGACACCACCACACATATGAGCATTTGAATAGATATTGGACATTTAATGCTTCCGCATATCTGTAGGTGTTACAGAAATGAATTATTACCATTTTAATGAAAATAAATCGGATTTGATGTGAGGACGGTGTGTGCACCCTCACATGCGTGCACTGGCTTGGTGGGGTTTTTTCCACGTGTTCTTCCTGCCAGCCACTCCCGGGTAGCGCCACTCGCTTGATTTGATATGCTAATGCAGGATGTCATCCGTGGGCATTGTAAATCATTCATTTAGCGCTTGACTTCTTCCGTTTTTCTATTGACATTCGTGCAACATCTCAGGGACAAGGCTTGTGCATGTCTCTCTTAACTCAGCGTATTTGAAATTAACCATAAAGTAATTCTGTCTCCCACACAATTGATCCCGCAGGAGCCGGTGGTTGCAACTTGGTTCCGCTTTTACACCTTCAGCCTATTCTCATATGAAGTACAAACCCAGTTTCCCTATTAGTTGGGAAATTGTGTTTGATGTAAATATAAATGAAATACAATGATTTGCAAATCATTTTCAACCCATATTCAGTTGAATGCACTACGAAGATAATGTTAAAACTCATAAACTTTATTATTTTTTGCAAATAATAATTAACTTAGAATTTCATGGCTGCAACACGTGCCAAAGTAGTTGGGAAAGGGCATGTTCACCACTGTGTTACATCACCTTTTCTTTTAACAACACTCAATAAACGTTTGGGAACTGAGGAAACTAATTGTTGAAGCTTTGGAAAGTGGAATTCTTTCCCATTCTTGTTTTATGTGGAGCTTCAGTCCTTCAACAGTCCGGTCGTATTTTACGCTTCATAATGCGCCACACATTTTCCATGGGAGACAGGTCTGGACTGCAGGCGGGCCAGGAAAGTACTCGCACTCTTTTATTAAGAAGCCACGCTGTTGTAACACGTGCTGAATGTGACTTGGCATTGTCTTGCTGAAATAAGACGGCGCTTAGATGGCAGCATATGTTGTTCCAAAACCTGTATGTACCTTTCAGCAATAATGGTGCCTTCACAGATGTGTAAGTTACCCATGCCTTGGGCACTAATACACCCCCATACCATCACACATGTGTAAGTTACCCATGTCTTGGGCACTAATACACCCCCATACCATCACACATGTGTAAGTTACCCATGCCTTGGGCACTAATACACCCCCATACCATCACACATGTGTAAGTTACCCATGTCTTGGGCACTAATACACCCCCATACCATCACACATGTGTAAGTTACCCATGCCTTGGGCACTAATACACCCCCATACCATCACACATGTGTAAGTTACCCATGTCTTGGGCACTAATACACCCCCATACCATCACACATGTGTAAGTTACCCATGTCTTGGGCACTAATACACCCCCATACCATCACACATGTGTAAGTTACCCATGTCTTGTTCACTAATACACCCCCATACCATCACACATGTGTAAGTTACCCATGTCTTGTTCACTAATACACCCCCATACCATCACACATGTGTAAGTTACCCATGTCTTGGGCACTAATACACCCCCATACCATCACACATGTGTAAGTTACCCATGCCTTGGGCACTAATACACCCCCATACCATCACACATGTGTAAGTTACCCATGTCTTGGGCACTAATACACCCCCATACCATCACACATGTGTAAGTTACCCATGTCTTGTTCACTAATACACCCCCATACCATCACACATGTGTAAGTTACCCATGTCTTGGGCACTAATACACCCCCATACCATCACACATGTGTAAGTTACCCATGCCTTGGGCACTAATACACCCCCATACCATCACACATGTGTAAGTTACCCATGTCTTGGGCACTAATACACCCCCATACCATCACACATGTGTAAGTTACCCATGTCTTGGGCACTAATACACCCCCATACCATCACACATGTGTAAGTTACCCATGTCTTGTTCACTAATACACCCCCATACCATCACACATGTGTAAGTTACCCATGTCTTGTTCACTAATACACCCCCATACCATCACACATGTGTAAGTTACCCATGTCTTGTTCACTAATACACCCCCATACCATCACACATGTGTAAGTTACCCATGTCTTGGGCACTAATACACCCCCATACCATCACAGATGTGTAAGTTACCCATGTCTTGGGCACTAATACACCCCCATACCATCACACATGCTGGCTTTTCAACTTTGCGTCGTTAACAGTCTGGATGGTTCGCTTCCCCTTTGGTCACAATGTCGAATATTTCCGATAACAATTTGAAATGTGGACTCGTCAGACCACAGAACAATTTTGCACTTTGCATCAGTCCATCTTAGATGATCTCGGGCCCAGAGAAGCCGGCGGCGTTACTGGATGTTGTTGATAAATGACTTCCGCTTTGCATAGTAGAGCTTTAACTTGCACTTACAGATGTAGCGACAAACTGTATTTAGTGACAGTGGTTTTCTGAAGTGTTCCTGAGCCCATGTGGTGATATCCTTGACAGATTGATGTCGGTTTTTGATACAGTGTCCGAGGAATCGAAGGTCACGGTCATTCAATGTTGGTTTCCGGCCATGCCGCTTACGTGGAGTGATTTCTCCAGATTCTCTGAACCTTTTGATGATATAATGGACCGTAGATGTTGAAATCCCGAAATTTCTTGCCAATACACTTTGAGAAACGTTGTTCTTAAACTGTTTGACTATTTGCTCACGCAGTTGTGGACAAAGGGGTGTACCTCGCCCCATCCTTTCTTGTGAAAGACTGGGAAGCTGTTTTTATAGCCAATCATGTCACCCACCTGTTCCCAATTAGCCTGCACACCTGTGGGATGTTCCAAATAAGTGTTTGATGAGCATTCATCAACTTTATCAGTATTTATTGCCACCTTTCCCAACTTCTTTGTCACGTGTTGCTGGCATCAAATTCTAAAGTGAATGATTATTTGCAAAAAAATATATTTTTTATAAGTTTGAACATGAAATATGTTGTCTTTGTAGCATATTCAACTGAATATGGCTTGAAAATGATTTGCAAATCATTGTATTCCGTTTATATTTACATCTAACACAATTTCCCAACTCATATGGAAACAGGGTTTTTTATCTTATTTGGACTCATCAAACGTCTCTCTAATTGTTCATGAGAACAGGCTAACTGTTTGAAATCCAACACTTTCAAATCTGTTACACATTAAACTTTTTTTCTTTACAGCATAAAAAAAACATTTTGGATTGGGTCAATTTTGGGCCATTTTTCCAGTTAAAAGTTGCCGCTAGCAAAGCAGTACTTCAGCGGGGCTTCAAAACCTTGAATCAGCAGCGGACAACCTTTGAACATCTAAAAATAGCATCAAATATTACTTTTGAAAGGGGGTCATTTTATGCCATTTTTAGTTCCATGGCTGCCACAAAATAGGACGTAAGGCTTCGTATCAGCCAGGACGACCTTAAAACCTCCCGAAAACACACCAGGATCCCCAACTAGACCCAGAAACCTTGCTCTTTACAGGAGAGTGTTGTCCTGATACCAATGTTTTAGTACTGGTATCGGCACAAAAAGAATTTCAACACTTTTTGATACTTTTCTAAATAAAAGGGGACTACAAAAAATTGCATTACTGTCTTTATTTTAACGAAAAATCTTAGGGTGCATTAAACATATGTTTTTTTATTGCAGTTAAGTCCTTAAATAAAACAGTGTTCGTACGAGACAACTTGTCTTTTAGTAGTAAGTAAGCAAACAAAGGCTCCTAATTTAGTCTGCTGACGTATGCAGTAACATATTGTGTCATTTTACATTCTATTATTTTGTCTAAATTATTAAAGACAAGTGGTAGGAAATGAAATAATAATCTACTTGTTCATTTACTGTTAATATCTGTGTGGACGACATTCCCTGTAGCCGCTCGGGTTCCACTGACCACCCAGGAAGGACATCGCTTTTAGCAGGTTTGACTCTTTTATTTTTCAATAAGGCCGCTATCTTTTGCGCCGTCGTCGCTCCTCCGTGTCTCGCTCTCCGGTCTTGCCACCTGTCGTTCTTGCTCTTTATTCGCTCCTTCCCGATCTCTCCTCCTTCTCCCCTTTTATACAACATGAGGAGATTGGTTAATTGTGTCCCGGTGTGTGAGCCACGCGCCTGAATTAGATTGCGGCGGCGTCGCTCCCGACACTCCCCGCCTCTCCGCTCCGCCGCATTCTCCGCCTCCTTTCCGCCATCTTGGGCAGGGCTGCAGCGTGCCCTGCCCAAGATGTCGGCCCGTTGGCTCCGCCTCTCCACAATCTGCTTGCTTTCTCTTTCAACATGTTCTATCTACACTTCTGTTAAAATGTAATAATCACGTGTTCCTCTGTTGTTTGGATGCTTTACATTAGTTTTGGATGATATCACCAATTTGGGTATCAATCTGACACCAAGTCGTTACAGGATCATACATTGGTCATATTCAAAGTCCTCATGTGTCCAGGGACGTATTTCCTTACTTTATGAACATAATATACATTTTAAAGAAACGAAAGAAGATGTGGTGCCAAAAAATATCGATGTAGTCATAATATTATTGTACTTAGTATCATTAGAGTGGATGTTATGATCCGCTGCCCGGATCATATCATATTTTGGTTTTGTTCCGTTTTGTATCATATTCTGTTAGTGTTTGACTTCCTTAGTTCCTGTTAGTTCTGTTACCATGGTTGCTTATTAGTTTCACCTGCCCCTTGCTTTAGACGCACACCTGTTGTTGTTAATCACTGCCTCTATTTAAGCCTGCCTTCTTTGTTCATTCTTTCTCGCTTCCTACTGTAATGCCTGCCGGGCATTGTGATGCGGAGGCGTTCTTTCAAGGATGCAGTCGGGCTCGAACACAGGGTGGAGGTAAGAAATAATGATTTATTTACAAATAAAAACAGACTTAGTCAAAAACGAACAGAACTAGCATGGGAGTTAGAAAATAACCAAAAGTGCTAGCATGAGAGCTAGAGAAATACCAGAAAAAACTTGCACGAGGCACCAAAGGTAAAACAAAACTACTAGCATGGGAGTTACAAGAACAAAAGGCTTAGCGTGGAAGCTAGCAAGAACAAACATGGAATTGGAGTCGTCACTTGTTGAGTGTAATTAGGAAGCGAGAAAGAATGAACAAAGAAGGCAGGCTTAAATACAGGCAGTGATTAACAACAACAGGTGTGTGTCTAAAGCAAGGGGCAGGTGAAACTAACAGAATATGATACAAAACGGAACAAACACAGAATATAAAATGATTCCGGGCAGCGGGTCATTACAGTGGATGTCAGGTGTAGATCCACCGATGGCGTTTATTTACATTTTGACGCCGGTGAGCTACGGTGTGTAGTGAAGCATTTTTAGCTATTCCTCGTCCTGCAGGGATGATACTTGTAAGAAACGTACTTTATTTGTTGCCACGGAGCCCAGGATTAGTGATTTAGAAGTAGCTAAAACACTGCTGACTGAGAATGAAAGTTTGCCGCTAGGTAGCTAGGTAGCCATGTCTTAAAGCACCTCTTCCTGAGGGCATTTCAGTGCTATAACTTCACCTTTATCGTTAGTTCTTAAGCCCAAATGCGTCCGTTCCATCTTTCCTGTCTACACACTGTGTCCGTTTGTAAGTACTCCGTGATTGTGCGCTGCCGAACATGCTCGTCTGCTCGTAAACCAGCAATGTCAAGACGTGACGACGACGGGCGCAAAGGAAGGTGGTGGACCGGTACTTTTACGAGGGGGTATAGTACCGAATATGATTCATTAGTATCACGGTGGTATACTAGTACCGTACAACCCTAGAACACCATGACTTCTATGGAGAATAACCATGGATGGTGTAATGATCCCATTGGAATTCTGACAGAGGGTTCTTGATTTTAAATTTGAATTTTCAAAGAGTCTTTTATCTCTTTGTATAGGAATTAGTTTTTATCTGTCTTAGTTTGCTCTTCCCCAGGTAATTGTGGAGGAACATGGCATCTTTAGGATATCCACTCCCTGTTTTTCTTCTTTAACTTTAATTGGATGTTTGCCTATTTTGCCTCCAGAATTAAAAAAAACAACATATCTTCGATTGGATCTCATTAGCGAATGTACTTCATTCCGCTAAGTGTCTGGCGAGTGCAAAATTAAAATGTAGTATAGTACTTCAGTCAACCAATCAAAGTTTATTGATTTAGCCCCTTAATCACAAATGTCTCAAAGGGCTGCACAAGCCACAACAAATCCTCAGCTCAGATTCTAGAATAGAGTTTTATTGTCATCATTATTGCAGTGAACTGGTTCAAAGAACAACGAAATTGGAGCAGATTCTACATCAGGCCCAGAAAAAACCCAATGGGCACAATGAGAAACCTTGGAGGGGACCGCAGATGTGGGGAACCCCCCCTCTAAAACTTTGCCCATGTGATGGTTTTAGAACGGTTTTCCCAACGTCCTGACTTAAACATGTTGACAATGCTGAAGAAACAAGTCCATGCCAGAAAAACAACGAATTGAGCTGAACTGCACCAATTTTGTCAAGCGGAGTGGTCAAAAATTCAACCGGAAGCTTGTGGATGGCGACCAAAAGCGCCTTATTGGAGTGAAACTTGCCAAATATTAACACTGCCGTATGTATACTTTTGACCCAGAAGATTCGCTCACAAAAGAAATTCACAAAAGAACCAAACTTCATGAATGTTTTTTTTGTGCTCCAATCACTCTATCACACAAAAAAAAATAAGAGTTGTAGAAATTATCGGAAACTCAAGACCGCCTTTGCATTATGCTCTTTACAATTGTATGTAATCTTTGGACCACGGCTGTAAACGACAGACATTTAGCTATGGGAAAGCTGCTGATGGTGTCTTTGACGGAAAAGCAGTTGGAAGGAGATACAGTACATCATCATTGTTATTATTTCATTACATAAAATAACTGTAGTTGTTAGTAATTTAATGTATTGTATTAAATTTGTCAGAGTTTGTTGTTGACGAACCCCAAGCTGCAGAGATGGAGGGAGGCACTTTGCAGGAAAACATGATTTAATTAAACACTAAGACAAAAACAAACAAAGGCTTCAAACAAAAAGCGCGCACGTGGGCGGATAACAAACAAAAGACCTAGGCTGGAAGCTAACAGGTATCTACCAGGAAATAGAAGTCTTATAATAAGAAAACAAACTGGAAGCAGGGAACAAAAGACAGTAAGCTAAAAACATCTAACTAAATATAGTTTACCGCAACGCTGCATTGACTCGACAAGATACGACACGACACGGCAGGTAGTAATGACAAGAGCGACAAGACGTAACATCGACAAGATAATAAATAATCCAGCACTGACTGGAGGAACAAAGCATGTAAAACAGGAACTGGCTGATTGACACCAGGTGTGGCCAGGTGCCAATCAGCCACAGATTAGGGGAAACAAAGCACTCAGGGAGACAAACAGGAAACTGAACGAAAATAAGAGTGCTGACAGGAACTAAGGACAGGAAATACTAAACACACAGAGGAGAAACTAAAACACAAACAAACTGTCAGTGGCAAGCCTGACAATTTTAATACAATGTTTCTTGTGTAAAAGTTGTACTATTTTAAAAGGCCGATTTTTTTATTTTCCATCCATCCATCCATTTTCTACCGCTTATTCCCTTTCGGGGTCGCGGGGGGCGCTGGCGCCTATCTCAGCTACAATCGGGCGGAAGGCGGGGTACACCCTGGACAAGTCGCCACCTCATCGCAGGGCCAACACAGATTTTTTTATTTTATTTTATTTTATTCTAATCTTCTATTTTTTTCTCCCATCCCCGCCCACTTGTTTACCTGTATCTCATCTTTTTTGTAAGGGACGCTGGGAGTCGGGAGACCCGGCAGCGATCCTGTTCTGTCTCCCTGTAATGTTTTGTCGGATTTGAATGGGATTGTGCTGAAAATGTTAATTTTCCTGAAGGAATAAATGAAGTACTATCTAATCCAGTGGTTCGCAAATGGGGGTACGCGTACCCCTGGGGGTACTTGAAGGTATGCCAAGGGGCACATGAGATTTTATATTCTAAAAATAGCAACAATTAAAAAAAATCCTTTATAAATGTATTTATTTGTTGATGACTGAAGTTCTGATATCAACCAAAGCTCCTCATCCCACCCCCCAGATTGTAAGTAATGTAAATAATTCAATGTATATACTATGATGATTAACTTGTGTGATGACTGTATTATGCTGATAGTATATATTTGTACCATGAATTGATGAACGTGGACCCCGACTTAAACAAGTTGAAAAACTTATTGGGGTGTTACCATTTAGTGGTCAATTGTACGGGTTTTGTACTGTACTGTGCAATCTACTAATAAAAGTATCAATCAATCAATTGAAAAATAGCAACAATTCATAAATCCTTTATAAATATATTTATTGAATAATACGTCAACAAAATATGAATGTAAGTATCATAAACTGTGAAAAGAAATGCAACAATGCAATATTCAGTGTTGACAGCTAGATTTTTTGTGGACATGTTCCATAAATATTGATGTTAAAGATTTATTTTTTTTGTGAAGAAATGTTTAGAATGAAGTTGATGAATCCAGATGGATCTCTATTACAATCCCCAAAGAGGGCACTTTAAGTTGATGATTACTTCTATGTGGAGAAATCTTCTTTTATAATTGAATCACTTGTTTATTTTTCAACAAGTTTTTATTTATTTTATATATATATTTTTTCCAAATAGTTCAAGAAAGACCACAACAAATGAGCAATATTTTTGCACTGTTATACGATTTAATGAATCAGAAACTGATTGTCCAGAGTCGGGACCCAGGATGGACCGCTCGCCTGTATCGATTGGGGACATCTCTATGCTGCTGATCCGCCTCCGCTTGAGATGGTTTCCTGTGGACGGGACTCTCGCTGCTGTCTTGGATCCGCTTTGAACTGAACTCTCGCGGCTGTGTTGGAGCCACTATGGATTGAACTTTCACAGTATCATGTTAGACCCGCTCCACATCCATTGCTTTCGGTCCCCTAGAGGGGGGGGGGGGTTTGCCCACATCTGAGGTCCTCTCCAAGGTTTCTCATAGTCAGCATTGTCACTGGCGTCCCACTGGATGTGAATTCTCCCTGCCCACTGGGTGTGAGTTTTCCTTGCCCTTTTGTGGGTTCTTCCGAGGATGTCGTAGTCGTAATGATTTGTGCAGTCCTTTGAGACATTTGTGATTTAGGACTATATAAATAAACATTGATTGATTGATTGATTGATTGATTGATGACATAGTGCTGTGTTTTACTTCTTTATCTCTTTTTTTTAACCAAATATGCAGGGGGGGGGGGGGGGTTGCCCACATCTGAGGTCCTCTCCAAGGTTTCTCATAGTCAGCATTGTCACTGGCGTCCCACTGAATGTGAATTCTCCCTGCCCACTGGGTGTGAGTTTTCCTTGCCCCTTTGTGGGTTCTTCCGAGGATGTCGTAGTCGTAATGATTTGTGCAGTCCTTTGAGACATTTGTGATTTAGGACTATATAAATAAACATTGATTGATTGATTGATTGATTGATTGATTGATTGATTGATTGATGACATAGTGCTGTGTTTTACTTCTTTATCTCTTTTTTTTAACCAAATATGCTTTGCTCTGATTAGGGCATACTTGAATTAAAAACATGTTCACAGGGGGTACATCACTGAAAAAAGGTTGAGAACCACTGATTTATTGGCCTGTTCCTAAAAGGTGTGTGTATTCAAATTAGGCTTTTCCATTTTCATCTTCTTTCAGGTCTTTTTTCCCAAATAGTTGAAGAAAGACCACTACAAATGAGCAATATTTTGCACTGTTATACAATTTAATAAATCAGAAACTGATGACATAGTGCTGTATTTTACTTCTTTATCTCTTGTTTTCAACCAAAAATGCTTTGCTCTGATTAGGGGGTACTTGAATTAAAAACATGTTCACAGGGGGTACATCACTGAAAAAAGGTTGAGAACCACTGATCTAATCTAATCTAATCTAATGAAAACTTTTTTGGCATTTGCCAAGAATGTTTTCATTAATCAAGAACGAAAATCGGAGGTTGGAAGACGATCAGATACCGTCGTACTGTACTTCTGACCATACACGATGCCAAGCATTTTTGTTTTCCCGCTCCAATCAATCGTGCTGGTTTTTGGCAAGGCCGAGGACCAATTAAGTGATTTCGAGATGCAAGTGTTTTTTTGAGTGACGAGCTCCGTCAACGGACCAATTAAGTCGAGGTACGACCGTTCATTGTTCGTCCGTCCGGCATTACCCGATGAATGCCTTGACTTCTATCACGTCATTTCACCTGAAGGGAACATCCATCATTTACCATGCCCGTTAATCCACGCGTGAGCAATCAAGGATTGTGTAAATGAATCTTGAAATAATATGCGGGGAGACAGTCGGGGCTGCGAGTCAAGAGGAAAAGTTCCCAGATGCTCGGGGAGGATTTGATTAAGAGGTAAAAAGCTGACTTCATAATGATCATGGGCTTCGCTCATCAGTCACACCTGGTTGTCCGATACGCTCAACGCGGAGATCGATGAGCTGGCGACGGCAGGACGATGGGAGTGGCTGAGGATGAAGTAGGAATAGATAAAACAGCGATAGTTGATAAATGATTGTGCATGTTGACCTTACCAGCCTTCTACAAACACATTTGTTAGTTTCCTACAACTTTATGCATGATAAAGTATTTGTTCCCAAGTGGTCTTGATTCTATCCCAGTTGATGGTTGCCAATCAGACTTAGACTTTTCTTCATTGCATTCACACATATGGTTTTTATTGTAGTTAAAAAGTTAAAGTACCAATGATAGTCACACACACACTAGGTGTGGCAAAATTATTCTCTGCATGTGACCCATCACCCCTGAGCACACCTGAGGGGAGCAGTGAGCAGCAGAGGTGGCCGCGCCCGAGAATCATTTTATGGTGATTTAACCCCCAATTCCAACCCTTGATGCTGAGTGCCAAGCAGGGAGTAACGGGTTTAATTTCTTATAGTTTTAGGTATGACTCGGCCGGGGTTTGAACTCACGACCTACAATAGGGGGCGGGGTTGGGGGGTGCGGGGGTGTATATTGTAGCCCGGGAGAGTTAGGGCTGCATGGGATTCTGGGTATTTGTTCTGTTGTGTTTATGTTGTGTTACGGTGTGGATGTTCTCCCAAAATGTACTAGTCATTCTTGTATGGTGTGGGTTCACAGTGTGGCGCATATCTGTAACAGTGTTAAAGTTGTTTATACGGCCACCCTCAGTGTGACCTGTATGGCTGTTGACCAAGTATGCTTTGCATTCCCTTGTCAGTGCGTGTATAAGCCGCATATATTATGTGACTGAGCCGGCAAGTTGTTTCTATGTAGGAAAAGCGGACGTGATGAAGAAATGTAGAGGACGTTTAAAGTAAAGCCCCCAATATCGTTGTCCGGGTGGAAATCGGGAGAGATTCGGGAGAATGAATGCCCCCTGGAAATTTTCTGCAGGGTCACTGAAATTTGTGAGTCTCCTGGGAAACTCAGGAGGGTTGGCAAGTATGAGTATTAGTGGTGAATGCAGTGTTTTAGCAACACCGCCGCTGTATAAGACTGACGGGCCAGCTCTAATCTTAATTTGATAATGCCTCAAGGGCCAAATGAAATTACACGGAGGGGCCATATTTGGCCCACGGGCCAAAGTTTGACACCCATGCATTAGGCCACTGAGTAGGCTTTTTATCGTTGTAGTATGTTTTTTTTTTTTCTGTGATATGGATCCCCCTGGGTCTGAAATACATGTCTATAATAATAATAATAATGATAACAGCAGATGTTTGCTGTACCCTGGATGGGAGTTGGTTAATGATCTTCTCCGCTGTCCTCACCACTCTCTGCGGGGACCTCCAGTCAGGTGCACTGCAGGCCTCTGACCTGACAGAGATGCAGATATAGCACCTCTGCAGAAGGTGAGAACAGGAAGAAGAAGGTGTACTTTCTTCATGCGCTGAAGGAAGTGCGTAAGTGACCAGGTCAGAGTGCCTGTTATCTGGGAATTGGTGCTCCTTACCCTCTGTGGACAAACCACATTCTACACTTTGCTACAGGAAACTACTCTCTATGTTCCTACTTTTAAAAGCAGAAGGAAATTGGAACTGCTCGCCACTTTGCAGGTACAACAGCGACTTAACACAGAATGTGTGTCCAGTCATCCAGGTGAACAATTGGGAGTGAACCGACGTTGGTCCTGGGAGGAAACCGGCTGACTCACCCTCTTTCTCATTAATGTGTTTGATGGGTAGTGGTCAGCCAAATGTGTCCTTTGGGGGTTCAAACTGTGGCATAGTGAGGCTCCCTTAGAGAATATCACACATTCGGAGCTTTTCCGACTCCCCAGAAATGGAGTATAGTGTAGTCTGCTCACCAATGAACTGTCATGATCCACGTCTTGGATCAAGGCATATTCTGGTTTTGGTTCTGTTTATCACATTCTGTCTTGTATTTGTCTTCCTCAGTTCTTTTATGGCACTTCCTGGTTTGTGTCTGTTGTCGTAGCAACACACTTGTGTCACCTGCCTTCTGTTTAATCACGCACACCTGCCTCCTGATTTATCTCCTTATTTAAGACCGCCTTTGTTGGACATTCATTCTTGGACTCTTGTTTGCTCCCTCGCAACAGATGACGTCGCATTCCAGCATTGTGGTAACTATTAGCGCTCGATTAGCTTCCACGCTATTTTGTTTGTTTGTTCTATAGAAAAAGTCTGCGGGCTATAGAGCGTTTTCCGTTCGGGCTCCAGTACTCTGGAATGCCCTCCCGGTAACAGTTCGAGATGCTACCTCAGTAGAAGCATTTAAGTCTCACCTTAAAACTCATTTGTATACTCTAGCCTTTAAATAGACTCCCTTTTTAGACCAGTTGATCTGCCGCTTCTTTTCTTTTTTCTCCTATGTCCCCCCCTCCCTTGTGGAGGGGGTCCGGTCCGATGACCATGGATGAAGTACTGGCTCTCCAGAGTCGGGACCCAGGATGGACCGCTCGCCTGTGTATCGGTTGGGGACATCTCTACGCTGCTGATCCGCCTCCGCTTGGGATGGTTTCCTGTGGACGGGACTCTCGCTCCTGTCTTGGATCCGCCTTGAACTGAACTCTCGCGGCTGTGTTGGAGCCACTATGGATTGAACTTTCACAGTATCATGTTAGACCCGCTCGACATCCATTGCTTTCGGTCCCCTAGAGGGGGGGGGGGGGGGGGTTGCCCACATCTGAGGTCCTCTCCAAGGTTTCTCATAGTCAGCATTGTCACTGGCGTCCCACTGGATGTGAATTCTCCCTGCCCACTGGGTGTGAGTTTTCCTTGCCCTTTTTTTGGGTTCTTCCGAGGATGTCGTAGTCGTAATGATTTGTGCAGTCCTTTGAGACATTTGTGATTCGGGGCTATATAAATAAACATTGATTGATTGATTTTCCTTACTTCTCACGCTAACGCTTTCTGTTCTTTCTAGCTTCCACGCTAGTTCTGTTGTTTGGTTTGTTAGTGCCTTCGTGCAAAGTGTTTTGTTTCCTAGTCTGTTTTATAGTGTTCTTTAGTGTGTAAATAAATCATAATCATTACCCTCACGCTGTGTTCCATCTTCGCTGCACCCACGAGAGAACAACTCTCAGAAGGAAATTGGAACTGCTCGCCACTTTGCAGGTACAACAGCGACTTAACACAGAATGTGTGTCCAGTCATCCAGGTGAACAATTGGGAGTGAACCGACGTTGGTCCTGGGAGAAAACCGGCTGACTCACCCTCTTTCTCATTAATGTGTTTGATGGGTAGTGGTCAGCCAAATGTGTCCTTTGGGGGTTCAAACTGTGGCATAGTGAGGCTCCCTTAGAGAATATCACACATTCGGAGCTTTTCCGACTCCCCAGAAATGGAGTATAGTGTAGTCTGCTCACCAATGAACTGTCATGATCCACGTCTTGGATCAAGGCATATTCTGGTTTTGGTTCTGTTTATCACATTCTGTCTTGTATTTGTCTTCCTCAGTTCTTTTATGGCACTTCCTGGTTTGTGTCTGTTGTCGTAGCAACACACTTGTGTCACCTGCCTTCTGTTTAATCACGCACACCTGCCTCCTGATTTATCTCCTTATTTAAGACCGCCTTTGTTGGACATTCATTCTTGGACTCTTGTTTGCTCCCTCGCAACAGATGACGTCGCATTCCAGCATTGTGGTAACTATTAGCGCTCGATTAGCTTCCACGCTATTTTGTTTGTTTGTTCTATAGAAAAAGTCTGCGGGCTATAGAGCGTTTTCCGTTCGGGCTCCAGTACTCTGGAATGCCCTCCCGGTAACAGTTCGAGATGCTACCTCAGTAGAAGCATTTAAGTCTCACCTTAAAACTCATCTGTATACTCTAGCCTTTAAATAGACCTCCTTTTTAGACCAGTTGATCTGCCGCTTCTTTTCTTTTTTCTCCTATGTCCCCACCTCCCTTGTGGAGGGAGTCCGGTCCGCTGACCATGGATGAAGTACTGGCTGTCCAGAGTCGAGACCCAGGATGGACCGCTCGTCGGGACCCAGGATGGACCGCTCGCCTGTGTATCGGTTGGGGACATCTCTACGCTGCTGATCCGCCTCCGCTTGGGATGGTTTCCTGTGGACGGGACTCTCGCTCCTGTCTTGGATCCGCCTTGAACTGAACTCTCGCGGCTGTGTTGGAGCCACTATGGATTGAACTTTCACAGTATCATGTTAGACCCGCTCCACATCCATTGCTTTCGGTCCCCTAGAGGGGGGGGTTGCCCACATCTGAGGTCCTCTCCAAGGTTTCTCATAGTCAGCATTGTCACTGGCGTCCCACTGGATGTGAATTCTCCCTGCCCACTGGGTGTGAGTTTTCCTTGCCCTTTTGTGGGTTCTTCCGAGGATGTTGTAGTCGTAATGATTTGTGCAGTCCTTTGAGACATTTGTGATTTGGGGCTATATAAATAAACATTGATTGATTGATTGATTGATTTTCCCTAGTTCTCACGCTAACGCTTTCTGTTCTTTCTAGCTTCCATGCTAGTTCTGTTGTTTGGTTTGTTAGTGCCTTCGTGCAAAGTGTTTTGTTTCCTAGTCTGTTTTATAGTGTTCTTTAGTGTGTAAATAAATCGTTATCCTTACCCTCACGCTGTGTTCCATCTTCGCTATTCCACAAGAGAACAACTCGTCACCACAATGCCACTGAGACGTCACACAGACTGTTTATTGCTCCCTTAATGTAAATCAAACTAGTTTCTCCCCCTAAAGCAGGGGCGTCCAAACTTTTTCCACTGAGGGCCGCACACTGAAAAATCAAATCAAGCGGGGGCCCTTTTCATAATTTTTATTTTAAAAACCAATACAATATATGTATAAAAACTATACATTCAGGCTTACACTCAGTTATGATCCTGGGGTCCCAAAAGGGTTTTGGTAAAAAAAAATATAAAAAATGTGTCATTATTTTCATTATTATTCAAGTTTTAAATCTCTAGATCAACATTAGGAAAAAAAATGGAAAAATAACAAGATATGCAATATTTCTACCCAATAACATTTTTTTAGGTGGAATATTTGAGATCACATAATAATTGGTGCCTTAATTTTGGATTTTGCTTCATTATTATGTTTTGAGCAATGATACATAAAAATAAATCACACTAAAATAATTTGTTATCCAAAAGTGTCCTACTCATTATAGTGTGAAAAAATAAATCATCTATTTCTTTTTACCGTTTACTTTCAGCACAATAATCTCGAGGTCAACATCAGATCTATCCTTCAATTATTAGTTTTATTGTTGTTAATGTTTTTTGTTTGTTTTAGGCCCTTCTAAACAAATTTTATTTAAAAACAGCTCAGTTTTTTTATATGGCAAAAAAAAAAAAAGGCAACATTTTCCCCCCCAAAAATGTCTCAAAGTGGAAAATTTTATGTGACGTAATCGGAGCCTTGAAAAGGTCGATAATTTAAAATGACATGTATTTTGATTCATTATTATTTTTTCAAAGAAAGAAACAGCCTGCATGGCAGCTTTGTGTTATTAGAGTAAACATTGCAACAATTTCTTGTTACATTTCACCTGTTTGCTCTTTTATACCACTTTTAATGTTTTTAATTTTATTCAATTGTATTCTTAAAATGTGACGTGGGGCCGTTATAAATTAACCCGCGGGCCGCAAATGGCCCCCGGGACGCACTTTGGACACCCCTGCCCTAAAGCATGAAGTTTTTAGTTTAGCCGGATTGAAAAAAATGTGTCATGATCTGCGTGACATTTTTGTGGTTTTTTAAAGTTAAAAAAAGTTTAAGTACCACTGATAGTCACACCCACACACTAGGTGTGGTGAAATTACTCTCTGCATTTGACCCATACCCTTGTTCCACCCCCTGGGAGGTGAGGGGAGCAGTGAGCAGTAGCGGTGGCCGCGCTCAGGAATTATTTTGGTGATTCGCAAAAAATTCGGCAACACATATGTCCATAATACTGTGGAATTATGCGATGAAAAGAGACGACTTAGTATTTATTGTTGCATTATGCAACAATAAATTCAACGAAATCACAAAGGTGAGTTTTGTTGATGTTGACTTATTTGCTAATCAGACATATTTGGTCGCGGCGTGAATGCCAGTTAATCGATGCTAACATGCTACGCTAATCGACGCTAACATGCTATTTACCGGCGGTGCTAAAGCAGACATGGCACAGAGATTTATCGATAATCTGCAGATGCATTTGTAACGATAAAGTCACAGTAATCACAAAGGTGAGTTTTGTTGATGTTGACTGCCAGCTAATCGATGCTAACATGCAACGCTAATCGATGCTAACATGCGATTTACCGGCGGTGCTAAAGCAGACATGGCACAGAGATGTATCGATAACCTGCAGATGCATTTGTAACGATAAAAGTCACAGTAATCACAAAGGTGAGTTTTGTTGATGTTGACTGCCAGCTAACCGATGCTAACATGCAACGCTAATCGATGCTAACATGCTCTATTTACCGGCGGTCGCTAAAGCAGACATGGCACAGAGATCGTATGGATAACCTGCAGCATGCATTTGCAATGATAAATTCAATGAAATTCCAAAGTGAGTTTTGTTGATGTTGACTTATTTGCTAATCAGACATATTTGGTCGCGGCGTGAATGCCAGTTAATCGATGCTAACATGCAACGCTAATCGATGCTAACATGCTATTTACCGGCGGTGCTAAAGCAGACATGGCACAGAGATTTATCGATAATCTGCAGA